>NC_057750.1:13740038-13747159 GCF_004010195.1 Chiloscyllium plagiosum | reverse complement strand
GCAACATGACCTCCCAACTCCTGTACTCAATACTCTGACCAATAAAGGAAAGCATACCAAACGCCTTCTTCACTATCCTATCTACCTGCAACTCCACTTTCAAGGAGCTATGGACCTGCACTCCAAGGTCTCTTTGTTCAGCAACACTCCCCAGGACCTTACCATTAAGTGTATCGGTCCTGCTAAGATTTGCTTTCCCAAAATGCAACACCTCGCATTTATCTGAATTAAACTCCATCTGCCACTTCTCAGCCCATTGGCCCATCTGATCCAGATTCAGTTGTAACCCTCTTCGCTGTCCACTACACCTCCAATTTTGGTGTCATCTACAAACTTACTAACTGTACCTCTTATACTCACATCCATATCATTTATGTATATGACGAAAAGTAGAGGATCCAGCAATACCTTGAAGACTTTGATCAGATCACTCCTTAAACTTCGAAATTCTAGAGAATACAGGACCAAGTTGTATAATCTCTCCTCATAATTTAACCCTTGACGTCCAGGTATCGTTCTTGTAAACTTATGTTGTACTCCCTTCATGGCCAATCCACCCTTCCGAAGGTGTGGTGCCTGATTTACTCACAGTCCCCCAAGTGGGGTCTAACCAGGGGTTTGTATAACTGCAGCACAACTTCAGTATTCTTACACTCAGTCCTCTCCATATAAAGGTGAACATTCCATTAGCTTTCTTGGTTATTTTCTGCACCTGTTTTTGTAACGTTTTAAAGATCAATGCACCTGAACCCATTCTCTTTGGATATCCACTAGGTTTAACTTCATACCATCTAGAAAATACCCTGATCTATCTTTTCTCAGTCCAAAATGAATAACTTCACACTTGAAATCCATCTGCCACACTTTCGACCACTCACTTTCAATATCAAAGCCTCTTGGTAATTTCAAGTGTGTCATCAGCAAATTTGGATCTGTGACTTCCTATACCATTATACAAGGGAATAAAGATAGATGCTTATTGGACACCACATCCAATAATATGGGTACCTGCCCATTATCCCTACTATGTCACGTGCCACTCAGTCAATCTTCCAACAATTTCAGTAATTTGCCCTCAGTTCTCTTGACTTCTAGCATCGTTAACAGTCTCTCTATCAAATATCTGCTGCAAGTCCATATAAACAACATCCCTTCACATTCCCCTGTGAACTATCTTAGTCACCTCTTCAAAATATTCAGCGAGATTTGCCAGGCATGATCGACCCGTCATGAATCCAAGCTGGCTCTTCCTGATTAAGTGAAAGTTTGAGGTGTTTAGTTATCCCATCCTTGATTATAGGCTCCAACAATTCCCAACAACAATTAGGACAACTGGCCTGTAATTCCCTTTTTAAAAAGAGTGGAATGATATGCTCAGTGAAGCCCAGTTTGGGCTCTGCCAGAGGCCACTCAGCTCCTGACCTCGTTCCAGCCTTGGTTCAAACATGGACAAAAGAGATGAATTCCCGAGGGTGAGGGGAGAGTGACAGCCCTTTGACATTAAGACTGCGTTTGACTGGGTGTGGCATCAAGGAGCCCTAGCAAAACGGAATCAATGGGAATCAGGGGAAAATCTCTCGGCTGGTTGGAGTTATACCTGACACACGGGAAGATGGCCATGGTTGTGGGAGGTCAGTCATCTCAGCCTCAGAAGTCCCTCAGGGTAGTGTCCTGGGCACAACCATCTTCATCAATGACCTTCCCTCTATCAGAGTTGGGATGTTCACTGATCATTGTACAATGTTCAGCGCCATTCGCAACTCCTTAGATACTGAAGCAGTCCATGTTCTAATGCAACAAGGTATGCACAGTATCCAAGCTTGGGTCGATAAGTGTCAAAAAATATTCATGCCACATAAATGCCACGTCCAAGAAAAGAGAAACTAACCATCATTTGCTGACATTCAATGGCATTACCAATTGCTAAATCCTCCTGGAGGTTACTATTGACCAGATACTGATGGACTGACCAGATAAATATGTGGCTACAAGAGCTGATCGGAGGCTAGGAATCCTGGAAGGTCACCTCCTAACTAGCCAAAGCCTGTCCACCATCTACAAGGCACAAGTCAGGAGTGTGAGGGAATACTCCCCACTTGCCCCTGGATGGGGGCAGCTCCAACAACACTCAAGAGACTTAACACCATCTAGGACAAAGCAGCCCCCCGCTTGATTGGCACCACACCCACAAACATCCCCTCCCTCCACCACCGACTCTCAGTAACAGCACGGTGTACCATCTACAAGATGCGCTGCAGAAGTTCACCGAAGATCCTCAGACAGCACCTTCCAAACCCACAACCACTTCCATCTAGAAGGACAAGAGCTGCACATCCTTGGTTACTGCAAGTTCCCCTCCGTGTTGCTCACCATTCTGACTTGGAAATATATCGCCATTCCTTCGGTGTCGCTGGGTCAAAATCATGGAATTCCCTCTCTAAGGGCATTGTGGGTCAATCTGCTGTGGACTGCAGCGGTTCAAGAAGGCAGCTCACCCCCACCTTTTCAAGGGCAATCTGGGACAGGCAGTAAATACTGGGTCCAGCCAGTGATACCCATGCCCCATAAATGAATGGCACTTTCTCAAGTGGCTTGATAAGGTGGACACAGATTGTTTCCATTGGCTGGGGAGTGGATGTTTGTTGGGGGTGGTGCCAATCAAGTGGGCTGCTCTGTCCTGGATGTGTTGAGCTTCTTGAGTCTTGTTGGAGCTGCAGACATCAGACACATTTGAAGATTGGACACCACTGTAACGCTACAACCCATTTGTACACAGCAAGATCCCAGAAAAAAGAATACAATAATGACCTGCTGAATCTGCTACTGGCGGCTTGTCGAGAGATAAATACAGACAGAACTTCACAAAAAAAAACTTCCTACATTTCAGTTCACCTGGGAGTACAGGCATTGGGTTAATGTCCCATCTGAAAGAATGGCACCTCAATAGAGTAGCATTTCTTCAGTACTGCACTAGAGTGTCCATGTAGAGGTAAAAACAATGAGTGCAGATGCTGGAAACCAGATTCTGGATTAGTGGTGCTGGAAGAGCACAGCAGTTCAGGCAGCATCCAAGGAGCAGCGAAATCGAAATTTCGGGCAAAAGCCCTTCATCAGGAATCATGTAGATTTTGTGCTCAGGAAAGGGGTTTGAACTTATAGCCATTATGACTCAAAGGCAAGAGCATTGCCCGCTGAGCCACAGCACAGGACCTAAGGGAGCACCCCACTGTGTTGTTTCTCAATACCCTGACTGTCTTGGTCATTCATTGATCCATTCCCCGATTGATTATAATCAGATGAAGTTCCTACAATGACGGGTTCAACTATCACACGCCAGCAACCAATGGGTCACTCTTATCTGTCAACGGGGTCAAAGGGCCAGCCAATGGGGATCCACCCAGACTTCCAGCCAGGGTCAGAGTTGACAAATCACCAGTCGTTCTCACATCTTTAGAAGTCACATTGGAAAGAAGGGTGAATTTCTGGTAAAGCAAAAGATTAAGCGAAATAAGAAATACAGCATTCCAATCTTGCATTTGTGGTCTAACTCCATTTAGGCGCCAAGCCATGGAACATTCAGCTGAAGTCTTTCATGGAATTTCATAGAATCTCTACAGTGTGGAAGCAGGCCCTTCGGCCCAACAAGTCCACACCGACCCTCCGAAGAGTATCCCACCCAGACCCATTCTCCTACCCCATTACTTTACATTTCCCCTGACTAATGCACCTAACCTGCACACCCCTGAATGCTATGGGATAATTTAACTAGGTAAAAACAATGACTGCAGATGCTGGAAACCAGAGTCTAGATTAGAGTGATGCTGGAAAAGTACAGCAGTTCAGGTAGCATCCGAGGTGCAGTAAAATCGACGTTTCGGGCAAAAGCCCTTCATCAGGAATTTAACATGGCCAATTCACCTAACCTGCACATCCCTGAACACTATGGAATAATTTAACATGGTCAATTCACCTGAACCTGTACATCCCTGAACACTATGGGCAATTTAACATAGCCAATTCACCTAGTCTGCACATCCCTGAACACTATGGGTAAGTCAGTATGGGTATTTAGCATGGCCAATCCTCCCTAACCTGCGCATCCCTGGGCATTATGGGTACTTAGCATGGCCAATCCTCCCTAACCTGTGCATTATGGGTATTTAGCATGGCCAATCCTCCCTAACCTGCGCATCCCTGAGCATTATGGGTACTTAGCATGGCCAATCCTCCCTAACCTGTGCATTATGGGTATTTAGCATGGCCAAGACCCTAACCTATATATCCCTGACCGCTGTGGGTAATTTAACTTGGCCAATCCACCCTAACGTGTACATCTTTTGGATCTTTCTTAGAGCCTGGTCTGTACACGCATTCCCTCCACACGAGGCAGAGTTCCTGCTCTCCCTATTTAATCATGTGCCACTATCAGAGTCATTGCATCATCGTGCATGCTTCTAAACCGTAGAGTTTTACAGCACAGAAAGAGGCTGTTCAGCCCATCATGTCTGTGCCAGCCCATCACCTTGCATGCTATTACGTTTCCAAGTGACCATCTCAACATTTCTTAAATATACTGAGGGGTCTGGTGTCTACCTCTCCCTCAGGCATTGAGTGCAGATTCACACCACCCTCTGGGTGAAACCATGCTTTTCTCTAAACCTCTTTCCCCTGACCTTAAAACTGAGACCCCCTTGGTTTTTGGGTATTCAACAAAGGGAAATGTTTCTCCCTATCTAACCTGTCTCTAGCCCTCAGGACTGTATCCATCTCAGTCAAATCATAGTTGTAGAGTCATAGAGACGTACAGCAAGGAAACAGACCCTTCGGCCCAACTCGTCCATGCTGACCAGATATCCTAAATTCATCTCATTCCATTTGCCAGCATTTGACCCATATTCCTCCAAACCCTTCCTATTCATATACCCATCCAAATGTCTTTTAAATGCTGTAATTGTACCAGCCTCCACCACTTCCTCTGGCAGCTCATTCCGTACACGCACCACCCTCTGTGTGAAAATGTTTCCCCTTAGGCTCCTTTTAAATCTTTCTCCTCTCACCCGAAACCTATGCCGGCTAGCTTTGGACTCCCCTATGCTTGGAAAAATACCTTAGACATTCTTCCTCTCCATGCCCCTCATGATTTTATTAACCTCTATAAGGTCACCCTCCTCAGCCTCTGACGTTCCAAGGAGAATAGCGCCAGCTATTCAGCCTCTCTCTATTGATCAAACTCTCCAAACCTGGCAACATCCTTGTAAATCTTTTATTAACCCTTTCAAGTTTCACAACACCTTATGTATAACAGAGAGAGGGGATCAGTTTAGCTCAGTTGGCTGCATTGTTGGTTTGCAGAGCAGTGTGCTGCCACAGCGTCGGTTTAATTCCCATCATCGGTTTGAGGTTACCATGAAGAATTGTCCTTCTCAACGTCTTCCCCTGCCCGAGGTTTGATGACCCTCAGGTTAAATTGACACCAGTTGCTTCTCTCTCTAATGAGAGAGCAGCCGCTATGCTCTGGTAAGGCTATGGTGACGCAGCAACAATGCAGTATTCCAAAAGTGGCCTAACCAATGTAGTGTACAGCCATAACATGACCTCCCAACTACTGTATTCAATACTCTAACCAATAAACGCAACCATCCCAAATGCCTTCTTCACCACCCTGTCTACCTGTGACTCCACTTTCAAGAAACTATGAAACTGGACTCGAAGGTCTCTTTGTTCAACAACACTTCCCAGGACCTTACCATTAAGTGTATAAGTCCTGCCCTGGTTTGTCTTTCCAAAATGCAACACCTCACTTTTATCTAAATTAAACTCCATCTGCCACTCGTCCCTCCTTCTCCTCAGCTTTCACTGCTCTCAGGAAAACAATCCCATTCTGTCCAAACTCTCTTCATTGCTGAATTTTTCCAGCCCAGGGTAACATCATAGTGAATTCCCTCTACTCCCCCTCTCGTGTAATCACATCCGTCCTATAGTGTGGTGACAGGAAATGCACACAATATTCCAACCTGTAGCTGAACTAACCTCATACACAGCTCCTTGTTAACTTCCTTGCTCTTGTATTCAATGCCTCAGCTAATCAAAGCAAGTATCCCAGATGCCTTCACCAACTTGTCTAAGTGTCCTGCTGCTTTTAATGATCTATGGACATAGACACCAAGGACCCTCTGACCCTCTGTCCTTTAAACAGTCCTACCATTCTAAGTATACTCCATTGTCTTATGAATCCTCCCAAAATGTATCATCTCCTGTGAATCCTATTGCTCTCAAATTCAAAGTCTTCCTCCACAACAACTTCTCTTTATTCTTTCATCGTGCAAAATTGTCACTGGTCCCTAATTGCCCTCAAACTTGCTCAGGCCATTTCAGAGGGCAGCTGAGTTAACCCCATTGCTATGGATCTGAAGTCATGTGTAGGTCAGACTAGGTAAAGATGGCAGATTTCCTTCCCTGAAGGACATTCGTGATCCAGATGGGTTTTTTTTAAAAAAAACAGTTGAAGAAAATTACCATCACTGGCTTCATATTTCAGAATTAACAAGTGAGTTTAAATTCCACCAGCTGCCGAGAGATACTGTCCTTGATAGCCAAAATGAATAGTATGTTTGTGTGTGCATGCTCAAGTGTGTGTGTGTGTGTTCATGTTTGAACATGCATGTTCAAGATTGCATGTGTGTGTGTGCGCGCACATGTGTTCAAGAATGTGTGTGTTCAAGTGTGTGTGCATGTTCAAGTGTGTAGATGTATGTTCAAGAGTGTGTGTGCATGTTCAAGTGTGTGTTCAAGTGTGTGTGTGTTCAAGAACACATGTGCATGTTCAAGTGTGTGCATGTGTGTTCAAGAACATGCGTGCATGTTCAAGTGTGTGCGTGTTCAAGAGTGTGTGTGCATGTTCAAGAGTGTGTGTTCAAGAATATGTGTGCATGTTCAAGTGTGTGCGTGTGTGTTCAAGAACGTGTGCATGTTCAAGTGTGAGCGTGTGTGTTCAAGAGTGTGTGTGCATGTTCAAGTGTGTGTTCAAGTGTGTGTGTGTTCAAGAACACATGTGCATGTTCAAGTGTGTGCATGTGTGTTCAAGAACATGCGTGCATGTTCAAGTGTGTGCGTGTTCAAGA
>NC_057750.1:13731908-13739647 GCF_004010195.1 Chiloscyllium plagiosum | reverse complement strand
TATTCAAGTGTGTGCATCTTCAAGAGTGTTGTTGTCAAGTTTGTGTGCGGGTTCAAATGTGTACATCTTTAAGTGTGTGTGTGTGTGTGTATTCAAATGTGTGTGGGTGTTCAAGTGTGTGTGTTTGTATGTGCGTGCCCATGTGTGTGTATGTAGTTCTGCCTCTTCTGTTTTATACCCAGCCTCAGCATTAAACACATTCTGGGAGCATACAGCTGGGGCCAGACATAACACAGCAAGGCCGGGTGGAGCCACCCTATCTCAGAGCACAGGAGGAGTCCTGCAGTTCTGGATATTCTGTGCTGTATACTGCTTTTATCTGAGCTAAAGGTCAGGGAGACTTTGCTGAGCTGGCAATGACAGGCAACAAGCTTAGAACCCCACGGTACCATCACCTCATTGCCATTCAGACAACTCGCCAGCACCAACTCACTGACTGTACGATGGTGTCGGAGTGTCCATGGGACCCCCTAGTCCAGGTGTCAGGCTCAGCCGGGTTTTCAGGAACATTTGGAAGTGACCTACACTAAGACTTGACTCTCTTGAAAGTAACGCTGAACGACTTAGCAACTTTCTTTGGCGCCTAATTCATCAAATGTTACGGCGAAGCAATGAGGGCAAGGCTGCCTTAGAAAGAGAGAAAAGGCCAACAAAAGGAGAGAGGAATCAGGCCGGGGTGGAGGTGAGGGTGAAGAGGGTTGGGGAATGAGGAGACCGGACATTGGGAACTGAGAGGAGAGTCTAGCAGGAGACGTGACATGGCTTTATGGCAAGTGCAGAGAAGTGGGGACTAACTGAATAGTTCTTTCAAAGAGCCAGAATAGATAGGATGGACTCAATGGTCTCCTTTGGTGCTGTACAACTCTATATAGTTTTGCCCTGCCTGGAATTAGGGTAGCTAGGGTCACTTTGCAAGCCTTGATGCAACCCAACATTCAGGGCGGCACAGTGGCTCAGTGGTTAGCACTGCTGCCTCACAGCGCCAGGGACCCGGGTTCGATTCCAGCCTCGGGTGACTGTCCGTGTGGAGTTTGCACATTCTCCCCGTGTCTGTGTGGGTTTCCTCCGGGTGCTCTGGTTTCCTCTCACAGTCGAAAGCTGTGCAGGTCAGGGTGAATTGGCTACGGGAAACATAGAGTTATAGGGATTGGGTGGGAGGCTCTGAATGGCCTGTTTCCACACTGTATGGCATTCAATGTGATTCAACTGGTCCGTGAATCGGCTTCAAGCAAAACAAACAAGAATTAAAATACTTAATAAAATAGTATATTATTTAACTACGAATCATCAGCTGTTCCAATATAACAACATCCTATTAACACATCCTTGACAAAGGCTAATTTAGTAAAACAGATTTTCCTCACGTGCTATGTCCAGTCCAGGAGAAAGGAACACAGAAAGAAACAGTTGAGCAGCAGAGAGAGAGCATGAGCTTTTTGCTGCAGCAGAGAGAGAGCTGTATCTATCAGCTTCAACCGCTAACTCCAAACCCCAACTGAAAGCAGAAGTAAAACCCTGGGTGTGTGTGAGCCGGACTCCACCCAATCATGCACCTTTTGTCTAAGGGAGGTCAAAGCTGTTTACCCACTTTTTCTGAAGCAGACATTCCGACACCACTGTGGCATCACCCCTCAGCAAGAGAAACAGCGTGGAACAAATCTCTCCTAAAGGCACAGTGGGAAAAGGGAATTCAGCTATACGGTTAACTTAAAGGAGCCAGGCTTCTCCGACACAGAGCAAAGGAGAGTGAGGGGAGAGTTGATCGGGGTGCACAAGTTTATGACAAGGTTTAGAAAACATTAATAAATAAACATTGTCCCAATTAGACGAGGGACGCACAGATTGTGGACAAGAATTGTAAGCGGGTGTTGAAAGCAAGAAATGACTTATGTAGCAAGTTGCGATGACTTGGGAGTCATCATTGAGACACAGGCAATTCACAGGACATGAGGGTGTCATGTTCAGGCCAGACTGGGCAAGGACGACAGATTTCCTTCCCCAAAGGACATTAGCAAAACAGATGGATTCTTTGAACAATGGGCAATGGCTTGGCCGTCATCATTAGACTCTTATGGAACTTGAATTCAGGGTAGAATTTGGACTCATGTTCCCAGAATATCCGCTGGGTCTCTGGATTAATAGTCTGGCAAGAATACCACTAGGTCATCTTCATCCCCATTAAGATCGTGAATGACTTGAAAAGGTAACTGGATATGCACTTGCAGGTGTAGGGGAGAGGCTGACTAGGCTGGGGCTGTTTTGCCTGGAGTGTCAGAGGCTGAGGGGTGACCTTATAGAGGTTTACAAAATCATGAGGGGCATGGAGAGGGTAAATAGACAAGGGCTTTTCCCTGGGGTGGGGGACTCCAGAACTAGAGGGGAAAGTGTGAGAGGGGAAAGATATAGTGTGAGAGGGGAAAGATATAAAAGGGGCAACTTTTTCACACAGAGGGTGGTGTGAATATGGAATGAGTTGCCAGAGGAAGTGGTGGAGGCTGGTACAATTGCAGCATTTAAAAGGCATCTGGATGGGTATATGAATAGGAAGGGTTTAGAGAGATATGGGCTAAATGCTGGCAAATGGGACTAGATCAGAGTGGGATGTCTGTTCAAACATGGACGGTTTGGACTGAAGGGTGTTGTCTCTGCTTAATGACTCTATGACTCCCTTATCCCTTCCTCACAAACTGAAGTCTCGTTCAGGAATTTAGGCTTGATGCCTCCAGCTAAAATTCCAGCATCGCAGCAGACTGTTGAAATCACATTAGTTCATCACTTTGATAGGTCGTAAGTCATATGAAGCCAATTATATTGGAGCTTCAGTCACACCAACAAAAGACCAAACTTGGCCCGCAAGGAGAGCAGCACGACACGTTCCTGACGAAAGATAATCTCTCAACATTTTGAACCTGACTGCGTGAGAACGTCGTCTGAGAACCTGGGGAGCTTCCACCAAACATTCCGCTTGAAAATGTGTTGCTGGAAAAGCGCAGCTGGTCAAGCAGCATCCAAGGAGCAGGAGAAACGACGTTTTGGGCATAAGCCCTTCTTCAGGCCCGAAATGTCGATTCTCCTGTTCCTTGGATGCTGCCTGACCTGCTGCGCTTTTCCAGCAACACATTTTCAGCTCTGATCTCCAGCATCTGCAGCCCTCACTTTATCTATGGAGAAGGATAGACCTGATCAATAAGTTAAAGTTCTAAACTGGAGTAAGGTCAATGTTTGACTGTACTAGGCAAGAACATTCAAAAATTGACTGGGAGTGGATGTTCGCAGGTAAAGGGACGGCTGGAAAGTGGGAAGTTTTCAAAAACGAGACAACAAGAGTCCAGAGACATGTCAGGGTGAAGGGTAGAGCTGATAGGGAATGCTGGCTGACTAGAAACATTGAGGTTTTGGTCAAGGAAAGGAAGGAGGTGAATGTCAGGGATAGGCAAACTGAGATTGAGTGAATCCCCAGAAGAGGATAAAGGCAATAAGAGGGAAATCATAAGGGCAAAAAGGGAAGATGAAATAATTTTGGCAAATAAGGTTAAAGAGAATCCAAAGGGATTCTACAAATACATTAAGGACAAAAGGATAACTAGGGAGAGAATAGGACCCCTCAAAGGTCAGCAAGGGGGAACTGCAGGAGATGGGGGAGATACTAAACGAGTATTTTGCATCAGAGAAATACTGTAGAGAAGAACATGGAAGCTACAAAACTCGGGAAAGTAAATAGTGATGTCTTGAAAAATGTCCTTGTTACAGAGGAGGAAGTGCTGGGTGTCTTAAAATGCATAAAAGTGGATAAATCCCCAGGACCTGATCAGGTGTACCCTAGAACTCTGTGGGAAGCTAGGGAAGTGATTGCTGGGCCTGCTACTGAGATATTTGTATCATCGATAGTCACAGGTGAGGTGCTGGAAGACTGGAGGGTGGCTAACATGGTGCCGCTGTTTAAGAAGGGCGATAAGGACAAACCAGGGAACGATAGACCAGTGAGCCTGACATCGGAGGTGGACAGATTGTTGGAGGGAATCCTGAGGGACAGGATGTACATGTATTTGGAAAGGCAAAGACTGATTAGGGAAAGTCAACATGGCTTTGTGCGTGGGAAATCATGTCTCACAAACTTGATTGAGTTTTTGGAAGAAGTAACAATGAGGATTGATGAGGGCAGAGCAGAGGATGTGGTCTACATGGACTTCAGTAAGGCTTTCGACAAGGTTCCCCATGGGAGACTGGTTAGCAAGGTTAGATCTCATGGAATGCAATGAGAACTCGCCATTTGGATACAGAACTGGCTCAAAGGTAGAAGACAGAGGGTGGTGGTAGAGAATCGCTTTTTAGACTGGAGGCCTGTGACCAGCAGTGTACAGCAAGGATCGGTGGCTGGGTCCACTGCTTTTTGTCATTTATAAAAATGATTTGGATGTGAACATAGGAGGTATAGTTAGTAAGTTTGCAGATGACACCAAAATTGTTGGTGTACTGGAGAGCAAAGAAGATTACCTCAGATTACAACAGGACCTTGGTCAGATGGGCCAATGGGCCGAGGAGTAGCAGATGACGTTTAATTTAGATGAAAGTGAGGTGCTGCATTTTGGAAAGACAAATCAGGGCAGGATTTGTACACTTAATGGTAAGGTCCTGGGGAGTGTTGCCAAAAAATGAGACCTTGGAGTGCAGGCTCAGAGTTCCTTGAAAGCGGCATCGCAGGTAGACAGAGTGGTGAAGGAGATGTTTGGTATGCTTGCCTTTATTGGTCAGTGCATTGAGTACAGGAGTTGGGAGGTGATGTTACGGCTGTACAGGACATTGTTAGGCCACTGTTGAAACACTGTGTTCAATTCTGATCTGGGGAGACATCTCCTTGCCATTGGAAAGATGTTGTGAAACTTGAAAGGGCTCAGAAAAGATTTACCAAGGATGCTGCCAGGTTTGGAGAGTTTGAGCTATAGGAAGAGGCTGAACAGGCTGAGGCTGTTTTCCCTGGAGCGTTGTTAGGCCACTGTTGAAACACTGTGTTCAATTCTGATCTGGGGAGACATCTCCTTGCCATTGGAAAGATGTTGTGAAACTTGAAAGGCTCAGAAAAAATTTACCAAGGATGCTGCCAGGTTTGGAGAGTTTGAGCTATAGGGAGAGGCTGAACAGGCTGGGGCTGTTTTCCCTGGAGCGTCAGAGGCTGAGGGGTGACCTTATAGAGGTTTATAAAATCATGAGGGGCATGGATAGGGTAAGTAGACAAGGTCTTTTACCTGGGGTAGAGAGTCCAAAACTAGAGGGCACAGGTTTAAGAGATAAAAGGGGCCTAATGTGCAACTTTTTCATGCAGAGGGTGGCGCGTGTATGGAATGAGCTGCCAGAGGAAGTGGTGGAAGCTGGTACAATTACAGCATTTAAAAGGCATCTGGATGGGTATATGAATAGGAAGGGATTAGAGGGATATGGGCCAAGTGCTGGAAAATGCGGCTGGATTAATTTAGGACATCTCGTCAGCATGGACAAATTGGACTGAAGCGTCTGTTTCCATGCTGTACCATCTCTAATACTCCATGTCTCTAAGTCTTGCATTTAAGTGGTGCCTTTTACAAATCCTAACACACATTTTCGCAAAACACTTTGAAATTTAGCCAACCTTGCAATGTCCAAAAAGGTAACAGCCAATTTGTTTTCAGAAAGCTCCCACAAACAGCAAGATAGAATCCATTTCACCCATCAAAACTGCACTGACTCTCCTAAAGAGCATTCCATCCAGACCTGCACCCTATCTCCATAGCCCTGCATTTCCCATGGCTAACCCACCTAGCCTGCACATCCCTGGACACTATGAGCAGTGCTTATCTCCCCGGTTTTTGCAGGTTCCAAAGTTAGTCCAGAGCATCGTTTAAGATTTTTTCACAGGATGTGGGTATCCCTGACATGGCCAGTATTTAATGCCCATCTGTAACTGCCCCCCGAGGTAGGCTTTCTGGTGTAGTTAAACTCACAGTGATATTAGGAAGGGATTCATAGAATCCCCACAGTGCGGAAACAAGTCCACACCAACCCTCCAAAGAGTAACCCACCCAGACTCATTCCCCATTACTCTGCATTTAACCCTGACTAATGCACCTAACCTACACATCCCTGAACACTATGAGCAATATAGCATGACCAATCCATCTGACCTGCATATCTTTCGACTGTGGGAGGAAACCCAGGCAGACACGGGGAGAATGTGCAAACTCCGCACAGACAGTCACCCGAGGCTGGAATCGAACCACTCAGCCACCGTGCCGCCCCACTTTAAAATCAATCAATTGCCAGCCCCACACCTTATTTTCTGCTTCAGCAATGCCATCACCAAGATAAAGGAGCAGAGCAAGTTTCCCATTCCCTGACCGGGAACTGAACCCAGGATGTGGCAGTGAGAGCATCAAATCCTAACCACTAGACTACCAGGGAAGACTTTTTTGAGCCCCGGATCTCCTGTTTACTAGGCACGTGCTATAACCAACTAAGCCCGGATTCCTTTTGGACCTTGTTGGATGTAATGCATAACAAACATTTTATTATCCGAGGGACCAGGAATGAGCCGGATGATCAAATATTCTGAATAATCAGGATGACCACATAAACAATGTAAAAACACGCACTCAGTAATGGAAACATAATGCAGTGGGGTATACGCATCATTGTTATACTTTATTTATGGCACTTAAATAATAACACAATTTGGTCTTAGTTAAATCTTACCGATTGAAAGCCTTCTCACTGGCATTCTTAACTGACTACTCAGACATCGCAAGATTTGAGGAGAAATTGACTCAAAATTGAATCATCTGCCGATATTTTAACACTCGATTGAACAATTGCATTTGTATTGAGGTAAATAAGTTCAAAAACTATAATCATTGGACAGAATAATACAGTAAACTTGGCAACTTTTGCCAATTTATCGAGAATGCTGGGTTGTAGGTGTCAGTTCAAGTAAAATTCGCTCTGATTGTAAAATGTCCATTTCAGAGGGCAATTATGAGTCAACCACATTTCTGTTAGTCACGTGTCAGCCAAACCAGGGCAAGGATGGCTGATTTCCTTCCCCCAAGGGCTTTAGGGCTTTTATGACAATTGACAAAGATTGCTTGGCCACTATTATTGAATGGTGGGGTATTATTGAAATGAGGAAACTGGAGAAATCGGAGATATCTGCTCCCAGGAGGACAAGTTCCAAATCCGTACAACGCAGATGGCCTCCTTCTTCAAGGACCGCAATTTCCCCCCAGACGTGGTCGACGATGCCCTCCACCGTATCTCTTCCACTTCCTGCTCCTCCGCTTTTGAGCCCCGCCCCTCCAATCGCCACCAGGACAGAACCCCACTGGTCCTCACCTACCACCCCACCAACCTCCATGTACAGCGGATCATCCGCCGTCATTTCCGCCACCTCCAAACGGACCCCACCACCAGGGATATATTTCCCTCCCCTCCCCTATCAGCGTTCCGAAAAGACCACTCCCTCCGTGACTCCCTCGTCAGGTCCACACCCCCCACCAACCCAACCTCCACTCCCGGCACCTTCCCCTGCAACCGCAAGAAATGCAAAACTTGCGCCCACACCTCCCCCCTTACTTCCCTCCAAGGCCCCAAGGGACACTTCCATATCCGCCACAAATTCACCTGCACCTCCACACACATCATCTATTGCATCCGCTGCAACCGGTGTGGTCACCTCTATATTGGGGAGACAGGCCACCTACTTGCGGAACGTT
>NC_057750.1:13730032-13731799 GCF_004010195.1 Chiloscyllium plagiosum | reverse complement strand
TCTTCCTGACCTCTCCGCCCCCACTCCACTCCGGCCTATCACCCTCACCTTGACTTCCTTCCACCTATTGCATTTCCAATGCCCATCCCCCAAGTCCCTCCTCCCTACCTTTTATCTTAGCCTGCTGGGCACACTTTCCTCATTCCTGAAGAAGGGCTTATGCCCTGCTGCGCTTTTCCAGCAACACATTTTCAGCAATTTAGCATGGCCAATCCACCTTAACTTGCACATCCCTAGATACCATGGGGCAATTTAACATGGCCAATCCACCTTAACTTGCACATCTTTGGACACCATGGGGCAAAATGTGTTGCTGGAAAAACGCAGCAGGTCAGGCAGCATCCAAGGAACAGGCGAATCGACCTGCTGCGCTTTTCCAGCAACACATTTTCAGCACTATTATTGAATGCAGTTTTCAATTCCAGATTCATGAACTGAACTTAATTGAATTGTGCCTCCATCTCAAGTCTTGGCTCAGTCTTTACTGAACATCTTTTGAAATCCCAAACTGACTACGTCCATTGCAATCCTCCAGTCAACTCTTTGTTATTTCTCCAACGAATTCAAACCAGGTTGGTCAAGTACATCCCTCACAATTCCCAAGGTGACCGTGACCCACGTTTGCGGATCAGACCCTGAATGCAATCATGCCCTTTGACAAAAGGATTAGCGCCAAGTTGGAGTGTCTGTTTAGTATTGAGTTGTTCATTCAGGACCCACAAGATTAAAATATTTAACTGCATGAGGCAAACTCAGCAATCATTCCATGTCCCAGGATCAAAGGGGACCAGTTAAAAGACTGAACAAATGCCAGGAAAATTTTCTTTGCAAAATAAAGAGAAGCCAATTGCTAAATCTTGTGCTTCTTTGGCAACTGTTAAAGCTCCCTGCCTTTCGTGTCGGGGGTGGGAAGTGGTGGGGACATCGATTCCCAATCTTCATACTCAGAGATGAAAGCAGCAAGATGCTTTTCTGTGGGGAGTTTGCACACGCCCCCCCCTTCCCAATGTCTGCGTGGGTTTCCTCTGGGTGTTCTGGTTTCCTCCCACAATCCAAAGATGTGCAGGTTAAGGTGGATTGGCCATGCTAAATTGCCCCATGGTGTCCAGGGATGTGCAGGTTAAGGTGGATTGGCCATGCTAAATTACCGAATAGTGTCTAGGGATGTGCAGGTTAAGGTGGATTGGTCATGCTAAATTACCCCATAGTGTCTAGGGATGTGCAGGTTAAGGTGGATTGGCCATGCTAAATTGCCCCATGGTGTCCAGGGATGTGCAGGTTAAGGTGGATTGGCCATGCTAAATTGCCCCATGGTGTCCAGGGATGTGCAGATTAAGGTGGATTGGCCATGCTAAATTGCCCCATGGTGTCCAGGGATGTGCAAGTTAAGGTGGATTGGCCATGCTAAATTGCCCCATACTGTCTAGGGATGTGCAGGTTAAGGTGGATTGGCCATGCTAAATTGCCCCATGATGTCCAGGGATGTGCAGGTTAAGGTGGATTGGCCATGCTAAATTGCTGAAAATGTGTTGCTGGAAAAGCGCAGCAGGTCAGGCAGCATTTCTCCAGTTTCCTCATTTCCCCTCCCCACACCTTCTCTCAGTCAAATCCCTCGAACTCAGCACCGCCTTCCTAACCTGCAATCTTCTTCCCGACCTCTCCGCCCCCACCCCAGTCCGGCCTGTCACCCTCACCTTGACCTCCTTCCACCTATCGCATTTCCAACGCCCCCCCTCCAAGTCCCTCCTCCCTACCTTTTATCTTAGC
>NC_057750.1:13724501-13728409 GCF_004010195.1 Chiloscyllium plagiosum | reverse complement strand
TGTGTGGCTACTAAGGATAGTTGGTCGTGTCGTTTCGTGGCTAGTTGGTGTTCATGGATGCGGATCGTTAGCTGTCTTCCTGTTTGTCCTATATAGTGTTTTGTGCAGTCCTTGCATGGGATTTTGTACACTACATTGGTTTTGCTCATGCTGGGTATCAGGTCCTTCGTTCTGGTGAGTTGTTGTCTGAGTGTGGCTGTTGGTTTGTGTGCTGTTATGAGTCCTAGTGGTTGCAGTAGTCTGGCTGTCAGTTCGGAAATGCTCTTGATATATGGTAACGTGGCTAGTCCTTTGGGTTGCGGCATGTCCTCGTTCCGTTGTCTTTCCCTTAGGCATCTGTTGATGAAATTGCGGGGGTATCCGTTTTTGGCGAATCTGTCCTGGACTATCCACATTGATGCAACAGTCAAGAAGGCACAACAACACCTCTTCTTTCTCAGGAGGCTAAGGAAATTCAGCATATCCATAATGACTCTCACCAACGTTCTATCTGGATACATCACAACGTGATATGTCAACTGCTCTGCCCAGGACTGTAAGAGACTACAGAGAGCTGTGAACCCAGCCCAGTCCATCACACAAACCAGCCTCCCACCCACTGACTCCATCTACCCTTCCCACTGCCTCAGGAAGGCAGCCAACATTATCAAAGACTCCTCCCATCCCGGTTAGAATCTCTTCCACCCTCTTCCGTCAGGCAGGAGATACAAAAGGTTAAACACACGTACCAACAGATTCAAGAGCAGCTTCTTCCCCGCTGTTATTAGACAGCTGAACAGAGCTCCCAAATTTATAATTTAATGTTAATTGCACTCTTTGTGCTCGTTCTCTTCAGTCGTAACGTTATATTCCTTGCTCTGTTCTATTACCCTAACACACTTTGTATGGTATGGTCTGCCTGTACTGCACTGTCCCTTGGTACAGGTGACAATAATAAATCAAATAAAATCAAATAAAATAAAACTTCTTAAAGGTTGCAATGGTTCCTACCTCCACCTTCCTTTCAGGCAGTGAGTTCCAGACACCCACCATCCTCTGAATGATAGAATTCTTCCCTAAATCCCCTCCAAACACTCTGCCCTTCATCTTAAATCTACACCCACTGAGTATTGTTTGAGGCTGGCCGCTGCCATCTACTCTCCATTGTCTTTGTTTTGTCTGGGGCCTATCGATGGATCAGTGAAGGACACACCGCAGTCAAGTATTTCAATTTGATTATCATATGTACCTCGGTACAGTGAAATGTTTTGTTCTGCATGCAGTACAGGCAGATCACACCATACAAAGTGCATTCGGGTAATAGACCAGAACGAGGGATACGATGTTACGGCTGCAGAGAAAAAGCGAGATCAACATTAAATTAAAAATTTGAGAGCTCCGTTCAGCTGTCTAATAACAGCGGGGAAGAAGCTGCTCTTGAATCTGTTGGTACGTGTGTTTTACCTTTTGTACCTCCTGCCTGATGGAAGAGGTTGGAAGAGATTCTAACCGGGGTGGGAGGGGTCTTTGATGATGTTGGCTGCCTTCCCGAGGCAGTGGGAAGTGTAGATGGAGTCGGTGGGTGGGAGGCTGGTTTGTGTGATGGACTGGGCTGGGTTCACAGCTCTCTGTAGTCTCTTACAGTCCTGGGCAGAGCAGTTGCCGCACCAAACCGTGATGTATATGGATAGGATGCTTTCTGTGGTGCGTCCTTGTGGATGTGCTGAATTTCCTTAGCCTCCTGAGGAAGTAGTGGCGTTGTTGAGCTTTCCTGATATTAGCATCAACATTGATGGACCAGAACAGATTGTTGGTGATCATCACTCCCAGGAACTTGATGCCCTTGACCATCTCCATCTCTGCACCATTGAGGCAGACAGTATTTGGCTAGGTTTGATGACTAGGGACCTTAGGGAGCTGGTCCACATCCATTCTTCCCCCCTCCCCCTGGCAAAAGTTGGAGTGGCCCCCATTGTCACCACCCACAGACTGTGAGTGATATCAATCTCATGGGTGGAGTCAATGTCATGCAAACAGTAACCCCTTCAAAACCATGACCATAACCGCTGCCTACAGTACTGAGCCATGCAGACCCAGGTAACCCCAGTTGTATCTCAAAATGGGGGGTCACCACCAGCTAGGTCAGAAAGGGAAACACATTGAAAAGTCTATTTTATCTTCCTCTCAAATAGCCTCTGAACATTCACCATCCTGAGACACATTCAATTGTATCATAGCACAGCTCCTCCCTCGACATTGTTGGGATCATTTCATCCACTTTGCTCCCAATTCTCCACCTTCCCTCCTCTTCACGAGACTCGTTCACCAATTCATCCCTCCCTCAACTCCTCAAGACTCCATTTTCGGGGATCGACTGAAGTCTACAATCAAACACTGAATGCTGCCTCAACGCCATTTCCTCACACCTCACTTCCTCATGGCCGCTATTCCCAGACCCTCCTCCCGGAGGATGCTGACGCTGCCAATATATGTCAGCCTTTTTCCTCAAGTGAAGAATCTCCGTGGCAGCCATCTTGGTTTGTCAGTCAGGGCCACCTCGTTCCTCTTGCCCCCTTAGGCTGTCGTTTTACACCACGTGGTCAGTCTGCATTGAAGAGACATGCTCACGATATCATCACTGTATCATAGCATGCCACCTGAGGTTCCAAAAGTTGCACACTCCATTTTACCTCAGTCCTCCTGAAGCATGAGTCTCGATCAGGAGAATGCTCCTCTATAATGGCTTAATGTTAGTCCAGACACTTATGTGCCTGAGAAGTGTAAATGTTTGGCTATCATAGTTAGTTGCAGTGAATGTCTGTTGGATTCTTCAATACCACAATATCCACGACACCTTCCAGGAGATAGCATAAACATCGGGTAAATGCCCACTTGGAGGCAAACTCACACCCGCCACCACCAATCACATTTGTCCCGTCCATTCTAAAGGCTGTGACATCCTACTGTACTCCTCAATCACACCGCCCCCTCCCCATTACGTCTTCCCCTGCACACTCAGAGGACCCATCACCTGCCCCTGGAACCTTCCAGAGGACCCAGGGAAATGACATCTTGCTTCTTTCTGCTTCATCTCCTGTAGAGTCTGACTCACTAATGTCCTTCAGGGAAGGAAACCACCACCCCTACCTGGTCTGGCCTACATGTGACTCCAGATCCACAGTGATGTGGTTGACTCTTAACTGCCCTCTGGGCAATTAGGGATGGACAGTAAATGCTGTCTAGCCAGCGAAACCCTCATCCTGTGAATGAATTAGAAACAATCATGGAGTCAAATTCCCCCGGCCTCTGGAACTGCTCGGATGCCAGTAGCCATGCGGCTGGTGCAGCTACCATCCCCACGATGATTGATGATGTCACTTCCGCCCCCATCATGGCAGCTTCCACAGCCACTTCCGCCCCTCACAAATCCTCATGCACCACACATGACCTCACTTCCGTCCCTCACATCATCGCTGATGTGACACGCTCAGTGACTTCCGCCCCCTCCACTGCCGTGTTTGCCACCACTTCCGCCCCCACCAATGCCGCTCACCTGCATTCTGCTGACATGTCCCCCGCAGATCCCACTGTCACCATCCCCGTCCCCCAGAACCCTGAGGGGAACACCACCCCTGCTCATGACTGCACCCCCACTCCCCCCACCACCACACCCACTCCAGTTACCGGGTCCGCCCCTACTCCCAGCTCCACACCCCACCAGATCCCAGCTCACAGCCCTGCCAAGTTTTCACCATCCCTCCAGACCTCCCACTCACTGAGGACGAACGATCAGTCCTCAGCAAAGGACTCACCTTCATCCCCCTCCATCCACGCATCAATTAATTTAATACACGCCGTGATGTCGAACAATTCTTCCGTCGCCTCCACCTCTGAGCTTACTTTCACAATCAGGACTCCTGCCCACTTTC
>NC_057750.1:13718334-13723182 GCF_004010195.1 Chiloscyllium plagiosum | reverse complement strand
GGAGGGGGCGAGCTGGAAAGTTGGAACTGGGGTAAGGTGGGGGGAGGGGAAATGAGGAAATTGGTGAAAGCCACATTGATGCCCTGGGGTTGAAGTGTTCTGAGGCGGAAGATGAGGCGTTCTTCCTCCAGGCTTCGGGTGGTGAGGGAGCGGCGGTGGAGAAGGACCAGGACTTGCATGTCCTTGGCAAAGTGAGAGGGGGAATTGAAATGTTGGGCCACAGAGAAGTGGGGTTGATTAGTGCAGGTGTCCTGGAGATGTTCCCTAAAGCGCTTTGCGAGAAGGTATCCAATTTCCCCAATGTAGAAGAGACTGCATCAGGAGCAACGGATACAATAAATGATATTGGTGGATGTGCAGGTGAAATTTTGATGGATGTGGAAGGCTCCTTTGGGGCCTTGGATGGAGGTGAAGGAGGAGGTGGGGGCGCAGGTTTTGCAATTCTGGCGGTGGCAGGGGAAGGTGCCAGGACGGGAGGGTGGTTTATTGGGGAGGGCGTGGACCAGGTCAGGTAGTCACAGAGGGAATGGTCTTTGCAGAAAGTGGAAAGAGGTGAGGAGGGAAATATTTCCCTGGTGGTGGGGTCCGTTTGGAGGTGGCAGAAATGTCGGCGGATGACTGGCCTGTGGCCCAACATTTCAACTCCTCCTCTCACTCTACCAAGGACATGCAGGTCCTGGTCCTTCTCCACAGCCACTCCCTCACCACCCGACGCCTGGAGGAAGAATGCCTCATCTTCTGCCTTGGAACATTTCAACCCCAGGGCATCAATGTGGACTTCAACAGCTTCCTCATTTCCCCTTCCCCCACCTCACCCTAATTCCAAACCTCCAGCCCGCACTGTTCCCATGACCTGTCTGACCTGCCTATCTTCCTTTCTACCTATTCACTCCACTCTCCTCTCTGACCTATCACATTCATCCCCACCCCCAATCACCCATTGTACTCTTTGCTACTTTCTCCCCACTGCCACCCTCCTCTCATTTATCTCTCCACCCTGCAAGCACTCTGACTCTATACCTGATGAAGGGCTTTTGCCCGAAACGTCGATTTTCCTGCTCCTCGGATGCTGCCTGAACTGCTGTGCTTTTCCAGCACCACTCTAATCCAGAATCATGGAGTCATAGAGTCAGACAGCCCCAGAAACAGACCCTTCATTCTAACTTGTCCCTGCCAACCAAGTTCCCAAACTAAATTAGTCCCATTTACCTGCTTTTAGCCCATTTCCCTCTAAACCTTTCCTACTCATGTACCTGTCTAAATGTCTTAAATGTTGTCACTATAACTGCATCTACCACTTCCTTTGGCAGCTCGTTCCATATGTCAGCCACCCTCTGTGTAAAACGTTGCTCCTGGGGTCCATTTTAAGCATTTCCCACCTCGCCTTAAACCTATCTATGGGTGGCACGGTGGCACACTGGTTAGCACTGCTGCCTCCCTCCCCCTCACTGCTCCCAGGGACCCAGGTCTGATTCCAGCCTCGGGCGACTGTCTGTGTGGAATTTGCACATTCTCCCCGTGTCTGCGTGGGTTTCCTCCGGGTGCTCCGGTTTCCTCCCACAGTCCAAAGATGTGCAGGTCAGGTGGATTGGCCATGCTAAATTGCCTCATAGTGTCCAAGGATGTGCAGGTTAGGGTGGATTGATCATGTTAAATTATCTTATAGTGTCCAGGGATGTACAGGTTAGGGAGATTAGCTGTGGGGAATGCAGGATTACAGGGATGCATTGGGTCTGAGTATGATAGTCTTTGCAGGATTAGTGTGAACCCGATGGGCTGAATGGCCTGCTTCCACATTGTAGAGATTTTATGCCCTTGGTTTTGAAACTGGGAAAAGAGACCTTGACTATTCACCTTATCCAAGATTTTATAAACGTCACCCCGCAGCTTCCTACGTTCCAGTGAAAATAACCCCAGCCCATCCAGCCTCACCTTATAACTCAATCCTCTAATCCTGGTAACATCTTGGTAAATCATTTCTGAACGCTGTCCAATTTAATAATATCTTCTGACTGTAATATAACGGGATGAAACAGGAACTGAGACGGCAGCTTTGTGCAACCAGCCAGGTCACAACATGACCCTGGTCATTGTCATCAATTTTGTCTCCCCGCCCACCAATCTCCCCCTCCCCCACTCTGACCTCTCTGCCCCCCGGTCTGCAACACTGCCCTACTGAGGCTCAATGCCAGCTCGAGATACTCATCATTTGTCTGGACTTGAAGGTGCTGCAGGACATTCGAGGAAGAGGGGATGAAGCTATGACCTGTAAGGTTCCAAGAGGTCCTAGACAATAGAGATGCAGGACATACCACCAGCACTTCACCGGAGACTCTCATGGAGGACGTCACCCAGTCATGGTGAAGAAACATCTGAAGACAAGCCTTCCAGCTCAGCGAGCTAAGTTACACTTATCATCAACCAATCTTCTCAAACATCAAAGCAATCTCTGAAAAGTTCAAATCAGCAATTTCTCGCACTGTAAGATTGTAAGGTAAAGCAGCAGATTTAGGCCAGTCAGCCTAAATGGTTCTCAACTCCATTCTGCCCATGACCCTTTATTAATCAGGATCTCTATTCCTGTCTTAAAAACAGTCAATGACCTGGCCTCCACGGTCCATGCAATATTGTGAGAGGGTCGATCCGCTCAGTGGCAGCTGTATTGTCTGAGACGCACTGCACAAATTCACCAAGGATCGGCAGCCAGCACAATCCAAACCCAGGACCACGCCCATCCAGAAGGACCAGGGCAGCAAGGGGGCGGCACGGTGGTTAGCACTGCTGCCTCACAGCGCCAAGGACCCGGGTTCGATTCCAGCCTTGGGGCAAACGGCTGTGTGGAGTTTGCCCGTATCTGTGTGGGTTTCCTCCGGGTTCTCCAGTTTCCTCCCACAGTCCAAGGATGTGAGGGTTAGGCGGATCATCCATGGTGTCCTGTGATATTCAGATTAGGTGGATTGGCCATGGGAAATACAGGGCTACAGGGATAGGATGGGGGACGGATCTGGGTGGGATACCCTTCAGAGGGTCGGTGTGGACTCGAAGGGTAGAATGGCCTGCTTCCACGCTGTAAGATTCTACAAAATACATGGGAACACCACCCCCTGCAAGTTCCCCTCCAAGCAATTCACCATCCCGACTTGGAAATATATCAGCATTTCTTCAGTGTCGCTGGGTCAAAGTCCTGGAATTCCCACCCTCAGGGCATTGTGGGTTTACCTACAGCACATGGACTGCGGCGGTTCAAGGAAGGCAGCTCATTCCAGCCGGGAAGGAACAAATGACTTCCCTCTGCTCCAATTATACATTCTCCTCAGCAGCTAACGCTCTGACAAACGAAGGCAACATTTATACTAATTTACTGACCACGGAACCTCAAAACAGTTTCACGAGGCAGTCTGAAGGATTTTACGATGTAATTATTGCCATTAGAAAGGTCAGTGTTTGTTTGTTGCAGTGTTTGAGTTTCGCTGTCGATCACAAAGTACTTCACAGACGTGTGGATGTCCATACAGAAAGTTTCAGGATAACAGCTTACGAACTGCGGCATTGGGAAATGAGTCAATTTGCGTCATCAATGATTGAACAATGAAATGTTGTTTGGACAGCTCACAGTTGGTCCCATGCAGATCGCTGCTGGTAATTGAGAAATAATACTTCCAATCTAGAATATTAAATGGGGAATTCCTCCAAGTTGTCTGACATGTGCAAGACATTAGAGTCTTGGCACCTCTACAGTGTGGAAGCAGGCCATTCGGCCTAACAAGTCCACACAGACCCTCTGAAGAGCATCCCACCCAGACCCACTCTATCTCTGTAACCCTGCATTTCCCCTGGCCAATTCACCCTAACCTTCCCACCTTTGGACTGTGGGAGGAAACCGGAGCACCCGGAGGAAACCCACGCAGACACGGGGAGAAAGTGCAAACTCCACACAGACAGTCACCCCGAGGCCGGGTCCCTGGCACCGTGAGGCAGCAGTGCTAACCACTGAACCACCGCGTGGAATAATCAGATCGACTGTGATGTTGCCGAATGGGCAGGGCAGGCCAGAGGAGCCAAATGGCTTACTCCTGTTCCAAATTCACAGGTTCTGGGACCTGATTAGATTACTTACAGTGTGGAAACAGGCCCTTCAGCCCAACAAGTCCACACCGACCCGCCGAAGCGCAACCCACCCATACCCCTACATTTACCCCTTACCTAACACTACGGACAATTTAACATGGCCAATTCACCTGACCTGCACACACACAGTCAGTCGCCTGAGTCGGGAATTGAACCCGGGTCTCTAGCGCTGTGAGGCAGCAGTGCTAACCACTGTGCCACCGTGCCGCCCACCTGATGGTCATGCTGGAATTGCTAGGTTTGCAAAGCAGTGTGGCTGTGAACAGGTTAAGTGCGGAAACCGGACAGAGGAATCTACTTTACTGTACAAGGGATCCTTCACCTCCATCAATGAACGTGAAAAGAAAATCCTCACATCTTGGAAGAGGAAAAAAAATCAGTCAGCCAGCCTGCCACATGTGACAAAATGTGTCTTGAAGAGGGGTTTGTGCCGTCCTGTTTCTCTTCAAAACCTGGTGCTGAGATGTCAGCTCCACGGGAAACAGAGTAAATAGCTTTGAGATAGTTTTAAAGTTAGACAAAAAGAAGCATGAGTAGGTGCAGTCGGGCCCACACAGACCCAGGGTTTTAGGTTTTGCTTTCAGTTATTGAAGTTGGAATTGAAGCCACTAGATATCTCTCTCTCTCTCTGTCTCTCTCTCTAATGGGACAGCCACCCAATGGTCTGGTAAGATTGTGATGACTTTACCTTTACAATAAATGATGTTACTTTGTCGTTTA
>NC_057750.1:13713995-13718134 GCF_004010195.1 Chiloscyllium plagiosum | reverse complement strand
TCACGCTCTCTCTGCCTCTCTCTCTCCCTCTCTGTCTCTCTCTCTCTGCCTCTCTCTCAATCTCTCTCTCTGCCTCTCTCTCACTCTCTCTCTCTGCCTCTCTCTCACTGCCCCTCTCTCTCCGTCTCTCTCTCTGTCTCTCTCTCTGCCTCTCTCTGTCTCTCTCTCTCTGTCTCTCTCTCTCTTTCTGACTCTCTCTCTCTCTGCCTCTCTCTCTCACTCTCTCTCTCTCTCTCTGCTTCTAGTTTCATTCTCTCGGTGTCCCTTCTCCTGGACTGCAGGAGGTCACCAGTGGGGGAATATCTGCTTTGCTGAATTTGCCTTTGCCAAGGGTGTGTTTATGGGATGCTGCTATGTTGGAACTATTGATGAGTTGTAGCGAAAAAAAAAATATCATTTTGTTAAGTATCTCAATAGACTTCAACTTATGCCAGTTCTTTTTTTTTTGTTTGTGTTTAACTGTGGCTTTAGCATAAAGTTTTGCTTAAAGCTGAGTCGTTTGGCCAACCGAATTGCATCTGAAAAACATGCCTTTAAATAGGATAAAAGTTAGGGTATCTAATGTTTTGAAGGGGTTTGGTCTAGTCCATAATGCACGTCAGCACCAGAAATGCCTCCTGGCATTCTATCCTGCATCCAATAAAGACACGAATTCCACTGAGGTTCATCCAACCTCGTGAAGGGTTAACACTCGAATTAGATCACATTGATTTCAAACAGTATCCCATCTATGACCTTACCCTGCCTTTATCAACTTGACAACAGAAACCACAACCTCTGTGCATCTTGGGGTTGCTGAAAAATATACATTTTATTTTATATTCTTGTCCTGTTGATGGATGGAACTGTTTTAGCGAACACTTTATTTATTTTTCATCTCTTTACCCGAATGATTTTGTACAATTTGTTTATTCCAGAAACGAAAGAAGGAATAGTAAATTGCGGGAGTGTGTTAAGTTCACTCTGTGACTCAAATGGAGGCCGGGGGAGTGGATACAAGATTGTCTAATCCAGGTTGCAGTCCCACCATTGTGTCTACTAACATATTGCCCTGGTCACTGAGGGGGAAGTGGAGCATGACTGCCCCCTGCTGACAAAGTAATTTCTTCCATTAACAACTTCAAAAAAAAACCCAGCAGGACTCTCCATCACTTCACTCTGGGACAGGACTGTGAGGGGAAAACAGCACCACAACGCCTGGGGAGTGAGGCCTCCAATTAACTTGGGGCCTGGTGACTGTCATTGACCCATTCACTTTGATCATCATTCCATCATTAACCAAGTGTCTGGTCAACCAGATTAATCTGTTTACTCCCACTGACCCAATCACTGTCACTAACCCAGCAACTGGTTACTATTGTTAACCTGGTTATTTCACTAACCCAGTGCCTGGTCACCATCATTAACCTGGTCAATGTCACTAACCTGTCACCTGGTCACCGTCATTAACCTGGTCCCCGTCACTAACCTGTGTCTGATCACTGTCATTAACCTGGAAACCCTCACAATGGGCGGCACGGTGGCACAGTGGTTAGCACTGCTGCCTCACAGCGCCAGAGACCCGGGTTCAATTCCCACCACAGGCGACTGACTGTGTGGAGTTTGCACATTCTCCCCGTGTCTGCGTGGGTTTCCTCCGGGTGCTCCGGTTTCCTCCCACAGTCCAAAAATGTGCAGGTCAGGTGAACTGACCATGCTAAATTGACCATTGTGTTTAGGTAAAGGGGTAAAGGTAGGGGAATGGGTCTGGGTGGGTTGCTCTTCGGAGGGTCGGTGTGGACTTGTTGGGCCGAAGGGCCTGTTTCCGCACTGTAATCTAATCTAAAATACAATCATTAACCCAGTGCCTGGTCACTGCCCCTAATGCAGTGACTGATCATTGCCATTAATCTGGTCACCCTCACAATTATTAACCCAGCATCTGGTCACAATAACTAACCTGGTCACTGTCACTAACCCAGTGCCTGGTCACCATCATTAACCTGGTCCCTGTCACTAACCTGGTATCTGATCATTGTCATCAACCTAGTCACTGTCACTAACCTGTGTCTGATCACTGTCATTAACCTGGAAACCCTCACAGTCATTAACCCAGTGCCTGGTCACTGTCATTAACCTGGTCACTCACTAATGCAGTGATTGATCATTGTCATTAATCTGGTCACCCTCATAATTATTAACCCAGCGGCTAGTCACCATAACTAACCAGGTCACTGTCACTAATCTGGTTCCAGGTTCACTGTCATTAACCTAGTCACTGTCACTAACTTGGTGCCTGGTCACTGTCATTAACCCAGTGTCTGATACTGTCGTTAACCTGGTTACCCTCACAGTCATTAACCTGGTGCCTATTCACCGTCATTAACCAGCACCCAGTTATTGTTTAATGCTTGATGTCCCCTCAATCTCCACCTCACTGCCCTCGCCCTGCCACGTCTCAGTTTGTTGGCCTTGTGTAGATTCTTGAGCCTCCCCTCTCGACAGATCAGCTCTTCAGCAGAAAACACAACAACAGAGAGCAAAAATAAACAAAAAACATTCACCATACCCTAGTTGGTTAGTGCCGTGCGTTAAAGCTATGGCGGAACCCTGGTTACAGTGACCCAGCAACATGGACTACTCTGGTACAGTAACCTAGCAACAGAACTACCCTGGTTACAGTCACCCAGCAACAGGGACTACCCTGGTTACAGTAACCTAGCAATAGGGACTACCCTGGTTACAGTGACCCAGCAACACGGACTATCCTGGTACAGTAACCTAGCAACAGGACTACCCTGGTTACAGTAACTTAGCAACAGGGACTACCCTGGTTACAGTCACCCAGCAACAGGACTACCCTGGTTACAGTAACCTAGCAACAGGGACTACCCTGGTTACAGTCACCCAGCAACAGGGACTACCCTGGTTACAGAGACCCAGCAATAGAGCCTACCCTGGTTACAGTAACCTAGCAACAGAGACTAGAAATGTGTTGCTGGAAAAGCGCAGCAGGTCAGGCAGCATCCAGGGAACAGGAGAATCGACGTTTCGGGCATAAGCCCTTCTAACGTCGATTCTCCTGTTCCCTGGATGCTGCCTGACCTGCTGCGCTTTTCCAGCAACACATTTCCAGCTCTGATCTCCAGCATCTGCAGACCTCACTTTCTCCTCTAGCAACAGAGACTACCCTGATTAAAGTCACCCAGCAACAAGGACCACTGTGGCACAATGTGTCAGCACAGGAGGAAGGGCCGTGCCACTCTGTGATATCGCTGAGACACGGGATCAGGAACACACACGAGGCGACCTGCTGGAACCACCTCTCCTAGGTGCTGTTTATAAATAAACAGAATGACAATTGGTTAAACTGGTTAATAGCCCAATCACTCAATATTTTCTGGGCTCTTTTCAGGTGTTTAATAAGTTTGGAGTCTTGTATGCTGGCTAAAATAAAACCCAGGTTGAAATGAATGAGCTTTATTGTCACATGTACTCACATGAAAATCATATCTCACAAACTTGATTGAGTGTTTTGAAGAAATAACACAGGGGATTGTTGAGGTCAGAGCAGTGGACATGATCTACTTTGCTTACAGTAAAGCGTACGACAAGGTTCCCCATGGGAGACTGGTTAGCAAGGTTAGATCACATGGAATACAGGGAGAACTAGCCATTTGGATACAGAACTGGCTCAAAGGTAGAAGACAGAGGGTGGTGGTGGAGGGTTGTTTTTCAGACTGGAGGCCTGTGACCAGTGGAGTGCCACAAGGATTGGTGCTGCGTCCACTACTTATAAATGATTTTGATGTGAGCATAAGAGGTACAGTTAGTAAGTTTGCAGATGATACCAAAATTGAAGGTGTAGTGGACAGCAAAGAGGGTTACCTCAGATTACAACAGGATCTTGACCAGATGGGCCAATGGGCTGAGAAGTGGCAGATGGAGCTTAATTCAGATAAATGCGAACTGCAGCATTTTGGGAAAGCAAACCTTAGCAGGACTTATACACTTAATGGTAAGGTCCTCTGGAGTGTTGCTGAACAAAGAGACCCTGGAGTGCAGGTTCATAGCTCCTTGAAAGTGGAGTCGCAGGTAGATAGGATAGTGAAGAAGGCGTTTGGTATGCTTTCCTTTATTGGTCAGAGTATTGAGTACAG
>NC_057750.1:13696501-13713950 GCF_004010195.1 Chiloscyllium plagiosum | reverse complement strand
GGGGCTATTTTCCCTGGAGCGTCAGAGGCTGAGGGGTGACCTTATCGAGGTTTATAAAATCATGAGGGGCATGGATAGGATAAATACACAAGGTATTTTCCCTGGGGTGGGGGAGTCCAGAACTAGAGGGCATAGGTTTAGGGTGAGAGGGGAAAGATATAAAAGAGACCGAGGAGGTAACTTTTCCATGCAGAGGGTGGTACGTGTATGGAATGAGCTGCCAGAGGATGTGGTGGAGGCTAGTACAATTACAACATTTAAAAGGCATCTGGATGGGTTTGGAGGAATTTGGACCGTGTGCTGGCAGGTGGGACTAGATTGGGTTGGGATGGATGAGTTGGACTGAAGGGTCTGTTTCCATGCTGTGCATCTCTAATACTCTATGACTCTGTGAATCCAGTGAAAAGTTTACAATCACCACTTATGGCACCATCTTAGGTACAAAGGTGCCTGGGTACAGTTTCTTCAGTACAAATCCTTTGGAAAAAATATGGAAACTTAAAAGAAATATGGCATTCACAATAACAGTCTGTCTAACCCAGTCAATGGCAGCACCTAGCCTCCTGTCTGAGCTAGACCTTCAATCACCATGAGGCCTGAAAGCCATGCTGAGGCCTCGCTGGGCTGGGAGACCTCCAGGCCAGGCCAGGAGAGCAGCACCCTGGGCCAAGAGGACGCCACACCGTGTCAGCGCTGAGGCCGAGAGCCCAAACCCACGCTGAGGCCATTTGTTCAGCACCTTGCTGAGAAGAAAGAAGAGAAAGATAACGAGAAAAAATTATACACACTGTCGGGATTCTATGATTAAAAAAAAGGAAAGAGACGGATGGAGCAGATGAGCTCTGGCTGAAGCGCCATACTCCGCCGCCATCTTGGAATGCAATGAGGGCACCGCGTTGAGCTGCAGGGTAGCCATTATGACAATGGCGGAATGAACTGGAAGGTTCCATTGTGGAAAGATTGTCCGCCAGTGTCAGTGTGTATGTGCACAATGTCAATGTCCACCTCAGGGGCCTGCCCCGGCCTAGGAATGGGGCCATCGACTAGTCCGGGCAATGGACCTTGGAGGGAGGGGTCATAGCTCCCCTCTTCCACAGTTATCCTTGGAGATGGAGCACAAGGTGGCCACTGTTATGAAGATGTGGGTGTACCTTTAGAGAGTGAAGGACTTGGCAAGTATACCAAGTGCTGGAGAACTTACAAAGTAACATTTGATTCAGAGCAAACAGCACTCGCTGAGTTGCTATGAGACAAAAACACAAATTTGAATTCGGCCAATCAGTTTAAATTATACCCAGAGAAAAAAATCAAACTCAAATCCTGTTTGAATTGAGTATATTGACAATCTTAAAAGCCAATGACACAATCTGATGTTTTGGGGCTATAAGACCGGGGAAAATTGAACAGTTGAGAGGAGAACTGCCAACCCCAGCATGTAAACAGACTGCCTGAAAATAGCGCTCTTAAAAGCTATCTTTTCAATCAGTAATTGGTGACGCAGAAATTCCTAAGAAGAAGAAAAGAAGACACAGGAAGATCTGAATAGAAACACGAAAGCTCCCTGGTTTTGAGATAAGAAGGGTGGTTTTGTAAATCTTAACTGGGAGTTTTATCAGACGAGTATTATAAAAGGGAAGGTAACAGATAGGTTAGAGGAAGGAGTTGTAAATCGTAGTGAGTTAATTTGTGCTTAATAGTGGTTAGTTAGCTCCTTGAAAGTGGAGTCGCAGGTAGATAGGATAGTGAAGAAGGCGTTTGGTATGCTTTCCTTATTAGTCAGAGTATTGAGTACAGGAGTTGGGAGGTCATGTTGCAGCTGTACTGGACATTGGTTAGGCCACTGTTGGAATATTGCATGCAATTCTGGTCTCCTTCCTATCAGAAAGATGTTGTGAAACTTGAAAGGGTTCAGAAAAGATTTATAAGGATGTTGACAGGGTAGGAGGATTTGAGATATTGGGAGGCTGAATAGACTGGGGCAGTTTTCCCAGGAGCGTCGGAGGCTGAGGGGTGACCTTACAGAGGTTTATAAAATTATGAAGGGCATGGATAGGAAAAATAGACAAAGTATTTGAAGGGTTTGGAGGGCCAAGTGCTGGCAGGTGGGACTAGATTGGGTTGGGATATCTGGTCGGCATGGACGGGTTGGACTGAAGGGTCTGTTTCCATGCTGCACATCTCTTTGACTCTATGACTCTAATTATTCTCTGTTATACTTTAAGAAATAAAGTTGTTTATTTTTACTTTAAATAGTTCTTGGCCTCTCCAAATTTTACAGATTACTGCACAGGCTAAATCTTTTCTCTGTTGATTATTTGACTGCTAAATAGGCACTGTCCCAAAATCATAACATTCTATAGACACATAGAGTCATAGAGTGACTTAGTGACAGGATACCAGCCTCTTGTGGAGTTAATTCAACCCCCCGTGATCCATTATTACATTAGATTCTGTGGTGCACCTCTACCTCCCACTACTGGAGACATGTTGAACTGCTCATTTAGTTTGAGAGAGACTCAGAGTTTTCACTGATGGCCCTTTGGCCGATCTAGTCTATGTCAGCCATCAAACATCCATGATCCCACTTTCCAACTGCTGCCCTGTAGCCTTGCGCATCCAAATAATTCTCTTCAATCTTTCACACGACGAGGGCATTGGTGGCAAGGCTAGCATCTGTTGTCCATCCCTAATTGCCTTTGAAGTGAGTGTCTGGCTAGGCCCACTTCAGAGGGTAGTTAAGGGTCGACCGCATCACTGAGGGTCTGGAGTTACGTGCAGACCAGACCGGTAGAGGAAGGTAGTGTTCCCAAAATTTCCTATTATTCATTCATGGGATGAGGTCATCACTGCATTTATTGGCCAGGGGGCAGTTAAGAGTCAAACACATCGCTGTGGGTCTGGATCACATGTAGGCCAGACCCTTCCCTGAGTGAACCGGATGGGTTTTTCCCAACAATCGACATCAGAGCCACCATGAGACTCCAAATGCCAGATTTTTATTCCATTCCAATTCCACTACCTGCCATGTTGGGATTTGAACCCAGGTCCCCCCAGAATGTTACCTGGGTATGTGGATTAACAGTTCAGCGATAATACCACTCTGGCCAATTGGGAACCAGATGGGGTTTTACCACCAATCAACCCTTTAGATTTCAGTTCCACGTTTCATGAACTGATTTTGAATTGTACCAGTTTCTGGTGTGGGATTTGAACCCGTGTGCTAATGGATTACTTGTCCAGGAACATTACCGCCACAGCACCGTCTCCCCAAGTGCAACATAAAATACCCAATCCTCATGGAGAATCTGCTCTGGTGAGCATACCTCACCTCCATTGGCCCAGGAGGCTATTAACCCACCTGCTAGTGACCCCCTGGAGAAAGGATAGTGAGTCGACCATGGTGGCTGAGCTGATTGGGGGCATCAGGCAGGTCAAGTGGACAAAGACGGCTCCATGCTTGAACTGCGGCTGGAGCTGCTGGGTCTGGTACAGAAGGTCCCACAGCAGTGGACTTGGACGGTCACCAAAAGATTGCTTCAGTGACCCGGTGAGGTCAGAGGTGGAGCCGAACTCGAGGGAGGGCTCTCCCCTTATGTAGCTTATCCTGGGCAAAGAGACCCAGGGGACAGTTGGACTTAGCCTTAGGATTTCTCTTTCTTAATTCCTTAAGGCATTGACATTTAGTGCCCCTCCCGAACTGCCCTCAAGAAACATCTTCCGAACCCATGACCTCTAACCTCTGGAAGGACAAGGGCAGCAGATCCATGGGAACACCGCCCCCCCCCCCCCCCGCAAGTTCCCCTCCGTGCCACTCACCATCCCGGCTTGGAAATATATCGCAGTGTCGCTGGGTCAGAATCCTGGAATTCTCTCCCTCAGGGCATTGTGGGACAACCCACAGCACATGGACTGCAGCGGTTCAAGAAGGCAGCTCACCCCCCGCCTTCTCAAGGGGGCAACTAGGGACGGGGCAATAGGGGCTGGTCCACGCCCTGTGATTAAACAAAGAAATGTCCTGTTGGTTGGAGAAAGGGAAGGTGGTCTCACTGGAGGGGGAAGGGTGTAGACATCACCTTCTGTGGAAAGGGTGTGGCGTCATTGTACTCCAAGTCGGTCAATTTGGACCGTCTGGCCGGTTTGCAGTTTGAGGCAACACGTTGGGGAATTTGCGGAGTCGACAGTGCAGAAAAAGATGGCCTGGGCAGTGCAGAAGGAACCTCATACTAACACAATCTCAACGGGCAACAGGGTACCACAGGTTCCTCCCCAACCAGTCAGCACCCCGTGACAGATATCACTCCTTGTCTTCCTTCGCTTAGATTATATTGTCTCTGAGGGGAAAAGAACTGGAAAAAAAATGGATGTGGCAACTTCTCATGAGGTCTGGGACTTGCTTTCTCAAAATGTGTTTCCTGTTACAGTGTCCGGTTATGTGATACACTTCCTTCCTGTGTGCACTGGACTCTTGGTAACCATGACGATTCTCTGAAACCCAGCGGAGACCCTGACGTTTATCAGTTAAAGCGACCGGGTGTTGCTGGACTGGACGCAATGATCAAAGATTGGTAGCGAGCTGTTACATCCGCATGAATAAAGAACCAAATCCTTGCCCATTCTCTCCCAATGCACAGGGTTCACAGGGAGGGCAAATCAGGGCAGGACTTGTACACCTAATGGTAAGGACCTGGGGAGTGTTGCTGAACAAAGAGACCTTGGGGTGCAGGTTCATAGCTCCTTGAAAGTGGCAGTACAGGGAGACAAAGTAGTTTGGTATGCTTGCTTTTATTGGTCAGTGCATTGAATATAGGAGTTGGGACTTCATGTTGCGGCTGTACGGGACATTAGTTAAGTCACTTGTGGAACACTGTGTGCAATTCTGGTCTCCCTGCTATAGGAAGGATGTTGTGAAACTTGAAAGGGTTCAGGAAACGTTTACAAGGATGTTGCCAGGGAAAGATTGAACAGGCTGGGGCTTTTTTCTCTGGAGCGTCGGAGGCTGAGGGGTGACCTTATAGAGGTGTATGAAAATCATGAGGGGCACGGATAGGGTGAACAGACAAGGCCTTTTTCCTGGGGTGGGGGAGTCCAGAACTAGAGGGGCATAGGTTTAGGGTGAGAGGAGAAAGATATAAAAGGGACCTGAGGGGCAACTTTTTCACCCAGAGGGTGGTACGTGTATGGAATGAGCTGCCAGAGGAAGTGGTGGAGGCTGGTACAATTACAGCATTTGAAAGGCATCTGGATGGGGACATGAATGGGAAGGGTTTAGAGGGATATGGGCCAAATGCTCGCAAATGAGACTAGATTAATTTAGGATATCTGGTCAGCATGGACTGGTTGGACTGGAGGATTGTTCCCGTGCTGTACATCTCTATGACTGTATGCAGGCAGCCTTTCTACTGGTCTGTAAAATCTCCCAGATCTTACAAACAAAATTTCGATTGATTGAGTCCTCAATCTGGAACAGTACGGTGGGAGTGTTGCATTGTTGAAGGCGCCATTTTGAGATGTTAAATCGACATCCCGTCATCTTCAGGCTGCCCCTCCCAGTAAGGCCCTGTTGGCATGGCGATGTTTCCTAACATAAAGGTCCTACCAGATTATTCTAAAAGTGCAGGGGGGGCTCTCACTGGCGCAGATTATTAGATTGCTGCTCGTGGGATCTTGCTGTGCACAATTGGCACCCACGTTTCCTACATCTCAGACATATACCATTGGCTGCATGGTGTTTAGGGATGTCCCTGGGGAATGAAAAGCGGTGTGAGGATGTCAGTCCTTATCTGGGGATAAAATCACAATGAATCAGTCATTCAGCAAGGGCACTACAGGTTATCGCAGGCTTAGAAATGATGGGAACCAATTTAGAATCCCATCAATGTGGAAACAGGCCATTTGCCCCATCAAGTCCACACCAACCCTCCGAACAGCACCCCACCCAGACCCATCCTCCTACCCCATACCTGTAACCCTGCACTTCCCATGGCTAACCCACCTGGCGTGCACATCCCTGGGCACTATGGGTAAATTCCCATGGCCCATCCACCCTAACTTGCCATCTTTGGTCAGTGGGAGGAAACCGGAGCACCCGGAGGAAACCCACACAGACGCGGGGAGAATGTGCAAACACCACACAGACAGTCGCCCAAGGTGGGAATCAAACTCAGGTCTCTGGTGCTGTGAGTCCTGCTCTGACCTGTGACCCCAGCTCTGACCTGTGACCCCAGTTCTGACTGGTAACCCCAGCACTGGACAGTGACCCTGCTCTGACCTATGACTGCAGTTCTGACCAGTAACCCCAGTTCTGACCTGTGACCCCAGCTCTGACCTATGACCCCAGCTCTGACCTGTGACCCCAACTCCAACCTATGACCCCAGCTCTGCCCTGTGACCCCAGCTCTGACTGGTAATCCCAGCACTGGACAGTGACCCCTGCTCTGGACAGAAATGGACAGTGACCCCAACAATAGGCAGTGACCCCAGCGTTTCCCACTCCCTCCTTGTTCTTGCCTCTCAAGAACATGTCCCTTGATGAAGACGCTGAAGGGCAGGGCCACACCCAACAACTGAAATATAGCGGCAACCTGCAGCAGAAACGTGGTAAACAAATCTCAGCATCCGTCCCTGATTTTAATTGGGGAGTATTTTCGATTTGTTCGCCTGACCTTCGCTCTGTCAGTCAGAGGCCTGGTAACTGCCTTCTCTCCTGGTCTAATTCTGGCCTCCTATACCTGACTCAGGGCCAATACCTCCACAGCTTCCAATCCACACCTCTCCGCTCCTTAAAACGCTCCACTTGGCACCATAGAATCCCTACAGACTGGAAACAGACCATTCGGCCCATTGCATCCGCACTGACCCTCTGAAGAGCAACCTACCCAGACCCAACCCCTCCCCATCCTATTCCTATAACCTTGCTTTCTCAATGGCTGACCCACCTGACCTGCACGTCTTTGGACTGTGGGAGGAAACCCAGACAGACATGGGGAGAACGTGCAAACTCTACACAAGCAGTCGCCCGAGGCTGGAATCGAAACCAGGTCCCTGACGCGGTGGGTCCAAGGATGGGCAGGTTAGGGTGGAATGGCCATGCTAAATTGCCCATAGTGTCCAGTCTAGGTGGGTTACAGGGATGGGATGCTCTTCAGTGTTGCCATCTCACTGGGCCAGATAGCTCCTTTCCACATTGTAAGGATTCTATAATCTTGCCTCAACATTCAATGGTGTTACCATCATTGAATGCCCACGGTTAACATCCCAGAGTTAGTATTGACCAGAAGCTAAATAGGACTAGCCATATTGGATTCGCGACAGGGTGGTAACAGGCCCTTCAGCCCAACAAGGCCACACCAACCCTCCGGAGAGTAACCTGCCCAGACCCATTCCCCTACCTTATATTTACCCCTGACTAACGCACCCAGTACTATGGGATAATTTAGCATGGTCAATTCACCCTAACCTATACATCTTTGGACTGTGGGAGGGGGAGGAAACCCACGCAGACACAGGGGGAATGTGCAAACTCCACACAGACAGTCGCCCGAGGCTAGAAATGAACCCAGGTCCCTGGCACTGAGAGGCAACAGTGCCAGCCACAGCGCCACTATATAACTATAGTGGCTACAAGATCATGTTAGAGACTGGGAATCCTGCAGCGAGTAACTCCCCTCCTGACTCCCCAAAGCCTGTCCACCATCTACAAGGCATGAGTCAGGAGTGTGAGGGAATACTCCCCACTTGCCCCTGGATGGGGGCAGCTCCAACAACACACTGCTCTACCTGACAAATATAATCACCAAAGCGAGAGTCAAATCCTAAATCTGCCCCTTTGACAGTGGGAATGATGAGCTTAAAGGTTAATCCCATTACATAACAAAATAGCAGAGGTTCCCACCTACAAAAACCAACACAGCAGCTCAACGGAATAAAACAGGGAGCTGGTGTGTGCTGGAGATCAGCAACAACAACAGAAATTGCTGCAGAAACTCTGTGGGAAGCACGCAGTGTTAACATGTCAGAACTGACCACACGTCAGCACCTTACTAATGCACCTAACACTCTGGGTAACTTAACATGGCCAATCCACCTGACCTGCACATCTTTAGACTGTGGGACACAGGTTCAGCTGCGTTGTCTTTAAGCAGGTGGCTCAGTGGTTAGCACTGCTGCCTCACAGCCCCAGGGTCCTGGGTTCGATTCCTGCCTCAGGCGACTGTCTGTGTGGCATTTGCACGTTTGCCCCGTGTCTGTGTGGGTTTCCTCCCACAGTCCAAAGATGTGCAGGTCAGGTGGATTGGCCATGCTAAATTGCCCCATAGTGTTAGGTGCATTAGCAAACATAGGGTAGGGGAATTGGTCTGGGTGGGTTAATCTTTGGAGGGTCGGTGTGGACTTGTTGGGCTGTTTACACACTGTAGAGAATCTAAATGAGTAAATGAATCTCCATTCCCTCAGTTGAGAGATTAGTTGCTTTCTAAACTTCATCATGATGCACTGGGCAGATTCCTGCTTCTGACTTGGAGGCTCAGTGGTTAGCACTGCTGCCTCCCAGCACTAGGGACCCAGGTTCGATTCCAGTCTCGGGCAACTGTCTGTGTGGAGTTTGCACATTCTCCCCGTGTCTGCGTGGGTTTCCTCCGGGTGCTCCGGTTTCCTCCCACAGTCCAAAGATGTGCAGGATGGGGTGGATTGGCCGTGCTAAAGCATCCTTAGTTCCTGGGGATGTGCAGTTTGGGTGGGCTAGCCATGGGAAATTACAGGGATAGGGTCGGGGGCTGAGTGTGAGTGGGATGCGCCCTAAAGGGTCGGTTGGACCTGATTCTATGACTCTTTCTAGTTCGCCTATAGCAGACGGTGGGGAAAGGGTTTCCTGATCGGCAAAGCTCAGCTTTCTCATGACATACTTCAGGGATGTCGCCATGGGAACAAGCGTGTCGCACCATTGAGGGGAAGGAAGGGAATTTCTGGGAAGCTGAACCAAGCATAAGTAAACTGCTTCACTCGAGACAGACACTAGGTGGCAGCTTTGCACAATTCTGTAAAACACTCATGATTTGGAGACGCCGGTGTTGGACTGGGCTGTACAAAGTTAAAAAATCACACAAGGAGAAAGTGAGGACTGCAGATGCTGGAGATCAGAGCTGAAAATGTGTTGCTGGAAAAGCGCAGCAGGTCAGGCAGCATCCAAGGAGCAGGAGAATCGACGTTTCGGGCATGAGCCTGAAGAAGGGTTCAGCTAAAAATCACACTTTCAGCTAAAAATCACACAACACCAGGTTATAGTCCAACAGATTTAATTGGAAGCACTAGCTTTCGGAGAGGTGTCATTTCCCCAGATTATCCATTAGGCATTGATTCCAATGCTATAAATCCTTTCATTTAACTGGCTTCACTTCACTCATCAGGGAGATGAGGGACACCCATCGTACCCTGGACTCAGAAGATCATGGGGTTATTTCAGCTCAGTTGACAAGACAGTGCAGCGCTGGGGGAGTGCTGCCCTGCCAGAGGTGCACCTTGCTGATAAGGCAATACCAGTTGATGAACAACAGGAGGCGGTTACCCCTTTACTACATCATACCATCATCGCCTTCTCCTTTAAACCTTCCCTTTCGCTCCATTTTCTCTCCCCTTGCCTTTCGCTACAACATAAAACCCATCGCTTTCCCAAAGCCCAGTCACGCTGGACTCGAGACACTAAACTTTGACTCTCTTTCTCTCCACAGACACTGCCAGACCTGCTGAGTTTCTCCAGCACTCTCTGCGTTTGGTTCAGATTTCCAACTTCCAGAATATTCCGCTTTTGCTGTCTGTGTTTCCCCCGGGAATGTTCAGAGAATATTTATTTGTAAGACCAGCAGGAATAGGATCAGGAGTAGGCCATTTGGCCCCTCTAGTCCATTCGAGAGGATGATCCGACATTCCTCATGTCCACTCTGTCTGTAACCCCCTATTCTCCTATTGATCGAGAATCTGCCCCCACGTACACACGGACTCTGCCCCCACAGCTCTCACTGTAAAGGGGTTCCAAGACTCTCAATCCTCAGAGACAAGAAATCCCTCCTCATCTCAGCCTCAGATTGATACCCCTTTATCCTGCGACTGTGCCCTCTGGTCATACACTCTCCCATGAGGGGAAACATCCTCTCAGCATTTACTCGGTGAAGCCCCTCAAAAGTCCGACAAGGTTCGATTAGATTTGATTTTCTAAGAAGGATGATCTGGTCATTACCGCGTGACTAAATGTGGGATCGTGCTTTGCTCAAATCGGCCAAGTGACCAGGCTTCAGACGTACGTCCACCGCAACTTTAGCCTCTGGATTCCTGGACCAGAGATATTCCGACTATTGGCATTAGATGTGACACACAGCAAATGAGTAAACGCTGTGCATATCTGAATTAAACTGTCTCAGGGACACAGAAACACTGACAAACTCTCATTAAAACAAGGAGGCAGTTACGTGAAAATGATTTCTGTTCCCAACTTTGCCTTTCGTGGAATTAGCTGGTGTTAATTGACAAGGTATTGAGATTACAGCTATGACAGGCACCAACCCCTTTACACAGCCACACAGTGTTGAGGATGTATTTTTCATTCATTCACGGGATATGGGTGTTGCTGGCTGGTCCCTACTCGTTCAGAGCGCAGTTGCGAATCACCCACACTGGGTCTCGAGCCTCAAGGTTGAGGGACTATACTCATTCGAGGAATGAGGGAGCGATCTCATCGAAACATATAAAACGATGACGGGAATGGTGAAGATCGAAGCAGGGAAGGTTGTTTCCGTTGGTGGGTGAAACTAGAGCAAAGGGTACACGGCCTCAAAATGAGGGGGGAGCAGATTCAGGACTGAACCGGGGAGGAACTTATTCACCCAAGTCTGTGGAATCCTCTGAGGCCACCTTGTTGAATGTTGTGAGGGCAAAGATAGATATATTTTTGAACAGTAAAGGAATTAAGGGTTATGGTGAGCGAGCGGGTAAGTGGAGATGAGTCCACAAAAGGATCAGCCACGATCTTACTTAATAGGCAGGGCAGGTTCAACAGGCCAGAGGCCTACTCCTTGTGAGTCACATACAAGCTGGACTGTGTAAGTACAGCAATTTCTTTCCTGAATGGGAACCAGATGGATTTATTCCTGATGAATCAGCAGTGCTTTTATTGTCATCATTAGACTCTTAATTGCAGATATTTCGGATTGAATTCAAGTCCCACAGGGATTCGAACCCAGCTCCCCAGAATATTACCTGGGTCGCTGGATTTAATAGCCCACTGATAAGACCACCAAGCCTAAGCTGAGAGTTTCAGGTGAAGAGTTGGGCGCCCAAGGTGCTTTGAACTGGCTCCGAGTTCTGCAAGTTAATCAGGAATCCAATCCAACTGCGACTTGCAATCTGAACTTTTGCCCACAAGACGCGCCACAGAAATTCACCAGATGTTCCCACACAGAACCTTCCAAACCCATGACCAGATCAAGCTGGAAGGACAAGGGCAGCAGTTACATGCCAAAACCATCGAGTCATAGAGATGTACAGCAAGGAAACAGACCATTTGATCTAACTCGTCCATGCCGACCAGATATCCTAAATTAATCTAGTCCCAGTTGCCAGCATTTGGCCCATATCCCTCTAAACCCTTCCCATTCATGTCCCCATCCAGATGCCTTTTAAATGTTGCAATTGTACCAGCCTCCACCACTTCCTCTGGCAGCTCATTCCAGGCACGTACCACCCTCTGCATGAAAAAGTTGCCCCTTAGCTTCCTTTCAAATCTTTCCCCTCTCACCTTAAACCTATGGTGAGGACTCCCCCACCCCAGGGAAAAGGCCTTGTCTATTTACCCTATCCATGCCCCTCATGATTTTATAAAACTCTATAAGATTACCCCTCAGCCTCCGACACTCCAGGGAAAACAGCCCCAGCCTGTTCAGCCTCTCCCTGTAGCTCAAACCCTCCAACCTGGCAACATCCTTGTGAATCTTTTCTGAACCCTTTCAAGTTTCATAGCATCTTGCCAATAGCAGGGAGACCAGAATTGAACACATTATTCCACAAGTGCCTAGCCAATGTCCTGTACAGCCGCACCATGTTTTTCCAACACCTATATTCAACGCACTGACCAATAAAAGCAAGTTACCAAACGCCTTCTACACCACCTCGTTTACCTGTGCTCCACTTTCAAGGAGCTATGAACCTGCACCCCAAGGTCTCATCGTTCAGCAACACTCCCCAGGGCCCTATCATTAAGTGTATAAGTCCTGCCCTCACTCCCTGCAAGTTGCCCTCCACCACCACTCACCATCCCGACTTGGAAATATATCGGCATTCCTTCAGTGTCACTGGATCAAAATCCTGGAATTCCCTCCCTCAGGGCATTGTGGGTCAACCCACTGCAGGTAGACTGCAGCGGTTCAAGAAGGCAACTCATCCTCACCTTCTCAAGGGGCAACTAGGGACGGGCAGTAAACTTCCCTGCCAGCCAGCGATGTCCACATCCTTCGAGTAAATTCATAAAAAGCTTTTTCCTTTCAGAGCAACCTTAGTTCAAACTCATTACCTGTTCCCAAGTCGCCTCTCCATTATGTCCGCATTCAATTGCCTGGTAATGGCTTGATCATCTCTCTTCTAAGTCGCAGAATCAAATATTCTCTGAATACCCGGGGGGATAAGTAAGGCGACAGTGGAATGAGTCCTGATCAGACTGGCAATGCCCAGGCTGGTGTGGCACCAGTTGGACAAAACATGGTCAGCTACAAAAGGCTGGAGGGAAGAGGGAATGTGGACTCACTGATGTGTGCTGCTTCGTTCATCACCTCGGACTTACAAGAGGTATCCCTGTACAAGAAAGCCCTGTGCTGACAGGCCTCATGTTCAGTCAATAAAAATGAGGGCCGAGACAGAGTATTCGCATTGAAACGCTGCTCTGAGGCAAGGAAGGACAGTCATCACGGCCTTACAATTCTCAGATACACATTTATTCCTCTTTCATGGCCATGGGGACATTACTGACATTGCTGGCCCTCTCTGGAGGCTAGGTACCAGCTGGAAGGTCTGTTATTCTTCACTTTTTATTTATCGTCTAATTTATTTTCCCTCAGAATTTGTATTGAAGAATCTGCAGTAGTCGAAGAGTGTGGTGCTGGAAAAGCAGGTCAGGCAGCATCCAAGGAGCAGGAGAGTCGACGTTTGAAACAGAAGCTCTTCATCAGGTACCAAGTATCCAAGGTGACTTGTAAACTTTTCACTGTATTCATGTGACAATAAAGCTCATTCTAATTGGCCTCAAACTGAAAGGTCTGCTGGCCTATTTCAGAGGGCAGTTGAGATCAAACCACATTGCTGTGGGTTGGAGTCATAGAATCTCTACAGTGCAGTTAGAGGCCAATCAACCCATCAAGTCTGTACCAACTCTTCAAAGACCATCCCAACCTATCCCCGTAACCCTATATTTCCCATGGCCAATCCATCTCACCTGCCCCCCTTTGGACTGTGGGCGGAAACCAGGGCACACGGAGGAAGATACAGGGAAATGAGGGGCATCACAGTGGCTGAGTGGTTAGCCCCGCTGCCCCTCAGGGACCCGGGTTCGATTACAGCCTCGGGCGACCGCCTGTGTGGAGCTTGCACGTTCTCCCCGCATCTCCACACAGACAGTTGCCCGAGGCTGGAATCGAACCTGGGACCCTGGTGCTGTGAGGCAGCAGTGCTAACCACTGAGATACCTGTCTTTGAAATGTTGCAATGGTAACTGCCTCCACTACTTGCTCCGACAGCTCATTCCACATGTGGACCTCTCAAATCAAATGTTGCCCCTCCGTTCTTACACTTAAATCTTACTCCTCTCATTGTCAAAATATGTCCCTTGCTTTTAAAACTCCCCCATCTGATGGAAAAGACCCTGCTGATCTAATCTATGTCCCTCGTGATTTTATAAGCTGGGGTTATCCCTCAGCCTGCTACACTGCTGGGAGAAAAAGTCCCAGTCTATTTTCATAACTCAAGCCCTCCATTCCTGACAGCATCATCGGAAATCTTTTCGGATCCCTCTCCAATTTAATTATATCCTTCCCGTAGTAGGGTGACCAGAATCGCACACAATATTCCAAACGTGGCCTCACCAATGTCCTGTACAGCCGCAGCATGACCTCCCAACTCCGATACTCAACGCACTGACCAATGATGGCAAACGTACCAAATGCCTTCTTCACCAGCCTGTCTACCCGTGATGCAACTTTCAAAGAATCATATCCTTGCACCCCTGCTCGACAACACTTCCCAATAAGTTGTGCCCTCGTTTGTCTTACCAAAATGTAACATTTCGCATCGATCCATCTTAAACTTCATCTGCCTTTCCTCAGTGGTAACGGAATATCTTCCTTTACCCTGTTAAAGGTGATTTACCTTCACATTGTAAAGTAGAAGTATAACACAGAGCCACATTGAGTGGTTTGGGGCTTGGTGGGACAGGATTACCTGGTTTTTTTCCACGACAGAAGCAGAAATTGCTGGAAAAGCTCAGCAGGTCTGGTGGTATCTGATCGCCAGTTGATCAAGGTCGCGTTCTAATCTTAGCTTACCTTCTCCCCTGGCCACTGTGCCATTAATGTTGGTGCCATCCCCAAGCCTACTCACCAGAGCTCCTATAATCTCATCCGCATCGTTTACACAAACGAGAAATGGAATCCTCTCTCACAGAGAGCTCTGGAAGCCCAATCTTTGAGCCTGTTAAAGGTGGAGCTGGATAGATTTCTGATTCCCAATGGGAGACAGGGGTCTGGGGATCGGGCTGGGTGAAAGGCATTGAAGTGTTCAATCAGCCATTGAATGGTGGGACAGACTCAACGGGCTGAATGGCCTACTCCAGTTCCTGTGTTTCCGTGATCACCTTTTCCACGGGGACTTCAACGCAAAAAACAGTCTGAAATCTCAATGAGGAACACCGCTAATACTGCACAAGTTTTGGCCAGTCATTTCAGGAGTCATAGAGATGTACAGCACGGAAACAGACCCTCGGTCCAACCCATCTGCACCGAGGTGAACCTGTTCAGTGTTTTGTACTTTTTAAGAAAGATTTCACTCATTGACCCTGCTCCCCACCAATAGCCCATCACCTCAAACCTGCACTTTTGTTTGGAATTGATCATTAAACACACGATGCTGTGCAAGTAATAGGCAAGAGCTCACGGTTCCCACGGTACCTGCTGGCCAATCAGCAACAACTTCCCACGCTGTAAAAACTGCCGTTTCGCTTCTGAGTAGGAGTTCTCGAGTTTCAATCCTGAAGAGAACCAAAGAGTGATCTTTGATCTCTACTAACTCTTTAAGGCAACTGTTTAACTTTGTACCAGCAACCTGCTATTTGCTTGGCCGTGTGAGTACCCTTTGACAATCTGCGCATGGCAATGCAAGGCCAAACAACAACCTCCCGAGCCTAATCAAGAGAGGCATTGGTAAATCCTTAGATAGTCAAGGCATCAAGGAGTACGCAGAGAAAGTAGGAACGTGGCTTCAAGATAGATGCTCAGCCGCAATCACACTGAAAACGAAGACTGAAGTTGCTGGAAAAGCTCAACGTGGGGGTGACACGGTGGCTCAGCGGTTAACACTGCTGCCTCACAGCACCAGGGACCCAGGTTCGATTCCAGCCTTGGCTGACTGCCTATGTGGAGTTTGCACATTCTCCCCATGTCTGTGTGGGTTTGCTCCAGTTTCCTCCCACAATCCACAGACATGCAGGTCAGGCGAATTGGCCATGCTAAGTTACCCGTAGTGTTAGGTGCATTAGTCAGAGGGAATTGGCCCTGGGCGGGTTACTCTTTGGAGGGTCAGTGTGGACTGGTTGGGCCGAAGGGCCTGTTTCCACACTGTAGGGAATCTAATCTTAAAAAAAAGTCTGACGGCTTCTGTGAAGAGAAACCGGATTCGTGTCCGGTGACCCTCCCCCAGGTCACCTTACTCGAGGCGCTAACTTTGATTTCTCTCCACGGATGCTGCCAGACCTGCTGAGCATTTCCACCCAGCTGTGTTCTTATTTCGGATTTCCAGCACCCGCGGATCTTTCGGTTTTCGTTTACGATTGAAATGAACTTTAATTATTCATGGATGTTGAGGGCCCAACATTTAGTGTCCTGTCCCTAGTTGCCCCCTTGAGAAGGTGGGGGTGAGCTGCCTTGCTGAACCGCTGCAGTCCACCTGCTGTTCAAAGCCCTGAGGGAGGGGAGTTTGACCCAGTGGCTGTACATTGAGCAGCCTCAAAGGGCTGTGGTGCTGGAAAAACACAGCCAGTCAGGCAGCATCCCGGGAGCAAGACAGTCAATGAATCGGGATTCCTGATGAAGGGCTAATGCTCGAAACATCGACTCTCCTGCTCCTCGGATGCTGCCTGACTGGCTGTGCTTTTCCAGCACCACACTCTTAGACTCTGATCTCCAGCATCTGCAGGCCTCACTTTCTTCAAGGTCTGCATGGTCTCCCCCTACTCCTCATTCTTACGTTTTTATTTAATAAGCGCGGTCACCTTTCTTCAGATGAGAAATTGTTCCTGGAGATTTTGAAAAGGATAATTCCTTTTTCTTTCTTAACCTCCTCTCTCCATCAAATCTTTCTTTCTCCTTTGATACCAGATTTGACTCCATTTTACGCTGATGTATAATGGCAACATTCTGATGGCTATTATTGTCCAGAAATGAAACTGGACTCGCCACATAAACACAGAGCAGGTCAAAGGCTGTGCATCTTGCAGATAGTAACTCCTGACTCCCCCAAGCCTGTCCACCATCTACAAGGCCCAAGTCAGGAGTGTGAGGGAATACTCCCCACTTGCCCCTGGATCGGGGCAGCTCCAACAACACTCAAGAAGCTCGACACCATCCAGGACAAAGCAGCCCCCGCTTGGTTGGCACCACACCCACCAAAGGATCCCCACAGTTTGGGAGCAGGCCATTCTGCCAACAAGTCAACACTGACCCTCCAGAAAGCATCCCACTCCATCCCTGTGACTCTGCATTTCCCATGGCCAATCCAACTCGCCTGTACATCCCTGGACACTATGGGTAATGTAGCATGACCAATCCACCCAAACCTGCACATCCTTTTGAGGGAACCAGAGCAAACTCATGCAGACACGGGGAGAATGTGCAAACTCCACACAGACAGTCACCCGAGGCTGGAATCGAACCCAGGTCCCTGGCGCTGTGAGACAGCAGTGCTAACCACTGAGCCACCCTCAGAAAGGCACAGTAGCAGCAGCATGTACAAGATGCATTGCAGTAACTCACTGAGTCTCCTTCAGCAGCACCTTACAAACTAAACCGAGAAGGCCCAAGGTCACAGGCAGCACATCCACAGAAATGCCATCATCTGCAAGTTCCCCTCTAAGTCTCACACACACACACACACACACACACACATACACACAGACACAGACAGACACACACACATACACACACACACA
>NC_057750.1:13683471-13695704 GCF_004010195.1 Chiloscyllium plagiosum | reverse complement strand
TACACACACACACACACACATACACACGCACACGCACACACACACACTCACACAGATGACTGGGGAGTGAGGTGATAAAAGTCTCTCCTTACCCACTCCATCCCTCCTCAAGGTAACACGCTGTTTTTTTCACCACGGTGTCGGAGACTGAGGGACGACCTGATCAAAGTATACAAAACGATGAAAGACAATGATAGGGTGGATAGTTCGAGTCTTTTTGGAAATGTCACATATTAGGGGCATAGGTTTAAGGTGGGGGGGTGTAGGGGGGTGGGGGGGGGTGTAGTTTAACTGAGATTTGTTTTTACACAGAGGGTGGCAGGCAGTTGGAATGTGAGGAGGTGGAAGCAGCTGTGATAGAAAAATTGAAGTGGCATTTTGACACAGTGAGCAGTCAGGGAATAGAGGGACACAGACCATGTACGGGCAGATGGGCTTGGCTTAGAAAGGCATCATGGTTGGCACAGCCGTGGTGGGCCGAAGGGCCTGTTCCTGTGCTGTACTGCGCCAAGTTCCGAAGCAAACTTGTTCCCAATGTTGGCGTCACATCAGATCCAGCGATGAGTTGTGATTGATGTCTGTGCTGCCACTAAATCCATGTATTTCCACCTCTGTAACATCAGTCAGTCCTCACTCCCTCTCTTTAGTTCATCCACAGCCCGCGTTGGAGTCATAGAGTCCGGCAGCACAGAAACAGAGCCTAATCGAGCTCTGATGGAGAGTCACCGAGACCCAAAACGTTCATTCGGCCCATCGAGGCTGCACTGACAATAACTACCACGAAAGGCGCTCTAACCCCGATGTGACATATTCTTGAAGGTTCTGGTATTTCGGGCGCTCATCCAAATACTTTTCAAAGGTTCCGGTCTCCGCTATCTTCCCACATTATGCATTCCAGATTCCCAACATCCTCTGGACACCCTTGGAAGCATTTCACTGGAAATCAGGGATAGAGAAATGGTTAAAGGTCTTATGAGGAAAGGCTGAGAGACTTGGGTCTGTTCTCATTGGAAAGAAGAAGGCTAAGAGCGAATTTTATAGAGACATACAAGATAATCAGAGGATTAGATAGGGTAGACAGTGACAGTCTTTTTCCTAGGATGATGATGTCAGCTTGTACGAGGAGGTATAACTACAAATTGAGGGGTGATTTAAACAATCCTTGGATAAGCACATGGATGATGATGGGATAGTGTAGGGGAATGGGCTTAGATTAGTTCACAGGATGGCACAACATTGAGGGCCGAAGGGCCTGTTCTGCGCTGTATTGCTCTAATGTTCTAAAGTTTGATGAACACAGATTTGTGGTTTACAGGGGGGGGCAAGGATTTGAAAATAAGGTTTAAGAGACATTTAAAATGTGGATTGACTTGGGAGCCAATGCAATTCGGTTAGTACAGGGGTGAGGGGCGAAGTGGGACTTGGTACACAATCTTGTGATGAAGGAAAGGCCATGTAAATCCTGCCAGAAGTTTCGAATATTTGAGGCTCGTGGTTGTAAGAGTTTATAACGTCCTCTGGCATCTCACATTGGAATGTCAATGTGACTCAAAAGCTTTTTAATCACGAAGCCACCAAAGCCCATAATCATAATGTACTCAACCACCAGGAGACCAGCATGAGGCATCGAGTCAGAAAACAAACGGTTTAGATAGAGGTCTTCCAATAACCAGGGCAGGATACTGCGGCAAGGGCATGGCTCGGCCTTTCTCTGATACTTCTGCCCTTTGCCCTCTGCCCTCAGGATTCCAAAGTCACAAGCTGAATGAGAATGAGATCCTGGAGAATCGGAAACCTTCGGCAAAGGACATGCTCGATCCATTTGGGGGTGAGTTAAAGTTCCATGCCATTGGGCAGCCCTTCATCTAAGCGTATGGGCGCGTTGGAGGGCCCACCAATGCGAGCTTTGCGCAGCATGGTTAAAACGGTGGCTGCATTTTTTTGGGAACGAGCCCAGGGATGCAACATTACAGTGAGACATCACGAACCCACAATGGAGCCCGAGAGCGCTGTGTTTGTCCATCTTGCAGAACGGCGCAATAGAGACTCAGAAAACAGGAGGAGGCCATTCGGCCCTTCGAGCTTACCTTGCCATTCAACATGATCCTGGCTCATCATCCATCTCAGGCCCCTGTTCCCACTTCCTCACTTTAATCCCTTTGGAACTATATCTATCCCCTTCGTGAAAACATTCAACGTTTTGGTCTCAACCACTTTCTGTGGCGGAGAATTCCCCCACTTCCCACATTTCCCCTCATCTCAGTCCTAAACGTACCCTTAGTCTGTGAATCCATGGTCATCAGGAGCATCCTGCCTGTGGTTACTCTGTCTAGTCCTGTTAGAACGTTCTAGGTTCCATCAGCTTCCCCCTCCCTCCCCATGTTGTTCGGAACTGCAGAATTCCACGTGTATGGACTGTGTTTCCATTAATGTGGGAGCGTTCACTCTGTTAGGCCAACAAATCCGAAATAATCACGGTCACCCGATCTCTTCCCCACCCAAATGTGTTTGTTGCTGCAAATCCTAATCAATTTTTAACACCATCAGGGGATGTGCTAACATTTAACGCTCACCCCTTTATTGCCCTGAAGGAGGCACTGGTGAGCCACCATCTTGAACTGCTGTGGTCCATGCACCATTAGGGAGGGAGCTCCAGGATTTTGGCCCAGAGTGGAACTCTGAGGGTGATGGCGTTACAATGTCTGCCGCCCGTTGTGATTTTAGATGGTCGAGTACGTGGGTTGGGAATCATAGAATCCCTGCAGCGAGGGAACAAGCCATTTGTCCCATTGCATCCACACTGACCCTCTGAAGAGCATCCCATCCACACCCTATCCCGTAATCCCAAATTTCTGTGGCTAACCAACCTAGCCTGCACATCCCTGAACACTATGGGGCAATTTAGCTTGGCCAATCCACCCTAACCTACACATCCATGGGAGGATTCCGGAGCATACCCACGCAGACAACAGGGAGAACGTGCAAACTCCACACAGACAGTCGCCCGAGGCTGGAATCGAACCTGGGACCCTGGGGCTGTGAGGTCAAGGTGACCTGAAAAGAAAATTGCAGAGGGGGAGTTATACAGTCATAGAGATGTACAGGACACAGAAGCAGACCCTTCGGTCCAACCCGTCCATGCCTACCAGATATCGTAATCTAGTCCCATTTGCCAGCATTTGGCCCATATCTCTCCAAACCCTTCTTATTCATACACCCATCCAAATGCCTCTTGAATGTTGCAATTGTACCAGCCTCCACCACTTCCTCTGGCAGCTCATTCCATACCACCCTCTGGGTGAAAAAGTTGCCCCTTAGGTCCCTTTTAAATCTTTCCCCTCTCACCCTAAACCTATGCCTTCCAGTTCTGGACTCCCCGATCCCAGGGTTAAGACTTTGTCTATTTATCCTATCCATGCCCCTCATGATTTTCTAAACATCTCTAAGGTCACCCCTCAGCCTCTGATGCTCCAGGGAAAACAGCCCCAGCCTGTTCAGCCACTCCCTATAGCTCAGATCTTCCAACTCTGGCAACATCCTTGTAAATCTTTTCTGAACCCTTTCAAGTTTCATCTTTCTGATAGGAAGGAGACCGGAATTGCCCGCAATATTCCAACAGTGGCCTAACCAATGTCCCAATCCACTCTCACTCAGTTGTGTTACCCATTGGTCAAAAGGCCCCTGGTTTCCAAGCCACTTCAACTAGGCCCAAACCTGCAGCCCAGGCTGATCCCTCCCATCAGGGAGTCCCACGCAGTTGCTGAGGCGTCTCTGAACCCCAATGGCCAACCCAGCCTCACACAGCAGGTAAAAACAATCAAGGGGGCACAATGTGCAGAGAGAGAGAGAGAGAGAGGGGAAGTTCTTTAGGGGGTCACTGCTGACAATCACCCCTAAACCAAAGTGACCAAAGCTGGTCCTCATATCAGTGCACATGTTCCTTGAACGTGGCATTGCAGGTTGACAGGGTAGTGAAGAAGGCATTTGGCACACTTGGTCAGTGGCATTGGTCAGAGCATTCAGGACAGGGGTTAGGACGCCATGCTATAGCTGTGGATAACTTTAGTAAGGCTGCATTTGGAATACTGTGTACAGTTCTGCTCACTCTGCTATAGGAAGGATGTTATTAAACTGGGAAGGGTGCAGAAAAGATTCACAAGGATGTGACCGAGACTGGAAGTTTCAGTTGAGGCTGAAAAGGCTGGACGTTTTTTCCCCAGGAACATCAGAGGCTGATCTTATAAAAACACATGAATAGGATGGAATATCAAGGTCTTTTCCCCAGGGTAGACGAGTCCAAAACTAGAGGACATAAGTTTAAGGTGAGAGGGGCAACATCGTTGTAAATTGTTTCCCACATCATTTCTAGTTTAACAACATCTTTCCGACAGTATCCTCCTAATAGAATTCCTACAGCGTGCAAACAGGCCATTAGGTGAGAGTGAGGACTGCAGATGTTGGAGATCAGAGTCTAGATCAGAGTGTGGTGCCGAAAAAGCACAGCAGGTCAGGCAGCATCCAAGAAGCAGAAAAATCGGCATTTCGGACAAACGTCCTCTCCTCATTCCTGATGAAGGGCTTTTGCCCGAAACGTCGACTTTCCTGCTACTCAGATGCTGCCTGACCTGCAGTGCTTTTCCAGCGCCACGCTAATCTTGAAACTTTGCCATTAGGTCCAACAAGTCCACACTAACGCTCCAAAGAGTAACCCACCCAGGCCCATTCCTCTACCTTCTTGCTCAACATTGCCCCCGACTAATCCATCCTAACCCTCACGTCTTCGGACTATGGGAAGAAACCCACGCAGACAACGGGGAGAATGTGCAAACTCCACACAGGCAGTCGCCCGAGGCTGGGATCGAACCCGTCTCCCTGGTGCTGTGAGGCAGCAGTGCTAACCACCGAGCCACCGTGCCAGCTCTGACTCCAACCAACAGAGGGTTTGTTCCTAACATCCATGGATTCCAGTTTTGCTCGGGCTGAGTTCAATTTGTTTTTGATCAATAAGAAAGTCGAGGATTACGAGGTACAGACTGGGAAGTGGAATTGAAGCTATCAATGTTATGGACCAGGCCAGACCCCCTCAAAACATTTCAAGCAAGCAGCCCAGACCCTAGCTTTTCCCGTTGTGTTAAGCAGGTGTATAGTGGATACTCCAGGAGCGATGCAGCTGACTCAACCACTCACGTTTAAACAGAATGTATTCATACACAAACAAAAGAGAACTGAATTTAGAATAACCTAACCTACCTGAAAACCCAGGCGACTCTATCGCAACTGAATTGGTGCTGTTCCAACGACTTCCATAAACACCCTTGGCAAAACATTGGTAAAATGAAACACAGGTTCTTACAGGAGGGATGTCAGAGAGAGAGAGGGAGAGAGAGAGAGGATCAGCATGGAGCAGAACCTTCCCAGCAGCCTCTCTGGGTTCCTGGCAGCTTCTCCAAGTTCCCAGCACCTTCTCTGGGTTCCCAGCAGTGGCTCTGAGTTCCCAGCAGCCTCTCCGGGTTCCCAGCAGCTTCTCTGAGTTTCCCAACAGCCTCCCTGAGTCCCCAGCAGCTTCTCTGGGTTTCCCAGCAGCCTCTCTGAGTTTCCCAGCAGCTTCTCTGAGTTTCCCAGCAGCTTCTCGGAGTTTCCCAGCAGCTTCTCTGGGTTAAAATACACTTAAAAGCTTTTCTAAGTAGATATTTCCAGACATGTCAGAACCTCTGCCTTTGCGACCCCTCTGAAGGAAAAGACCATGGACAACATAACCTTGTCAAAGGAGCAGCATGGTCATATAAACATGCTCATTCTTGCCAAGTAGAGCAGCCTCTGAGGGGCTGAATGGCCTACTCCAGTCCCTAATTGTTGTGTTTGAAGAGTGCAGCCCCTCCCAGTTGAAAAGAGTCATCGAAGGAGGGAAGCCTGGCACCCTAGTGGCAAAAACATTTGGTTACTCTGCGAATTGAAAGCAATGCACAGCAGTCAAGGCAAAATACTGCAGATGCTGGAAATCTGAAACAAACGCAGAGCACATTGGAGAAACTCAGGCAGTCCTTTCTGTAGAAAGAGAGAGAGGAAATCAGAGTTAACGTTCGTGACAAAGCTGTCACTTTAAGAGGTTATTTTGTCCTGGTTTTTTTTTGTTTGAAGAGAGGTTGTAAAGGCAGAGGCAGTGAGCTGTCTGTAAGGAAATAAACAATTTCAGAGCCTTGGGTGTTTTTTTTTGAAGTTGGAACAATTGAACCAGCAGGCCTGGGTGTGGCCAGCTCTCACAGACCAGCCTTTCTGGGTCTTTTTTAAATCTTTTAGGTTTAGTTTTAAGCTGAAGCCTTTGAAGTTTGAACAGAGTTGGGTGCCTCAGTGGATGTCTCTTAGCTGCTACATCTTCTGAATTTCTTCTCGATGTTTTTTCCATGTTGTGAGAATCTGTGTCTGAATTTACCTTTTTGCCAAACAGTGTGTTTATGGGCCATTACTGTTAATTAGTGATGGGAACTGTATCTATTACCTGGTTAAGCTTTCCAATCGTTAAGTTAATAGTGGGCGGCACCGTGGCCCAGTGGTTAGCACTGCTGCCTCACAGCGCCAGAGACCCGGGTTCAATTCCCGCCTCAGGCGACTGACTGTGTGGAGTTTGCACGTTCTCCCCGTGTCTGCGTGGGTTTCCTCCGGGTGCTCCGGTTTCCTCCCACAGTCCAAAGATGTGCAGGTCAGGTGAATTGGCCATGCTAAATTGCCCGTAGTGTTAGGTAAGGGGTAAATGTAGGGGTATGGGTGGGTTGCGCTTTGGCGGGTCGGTGTGGACTTGTTGGGCCGAAGGGCCTGTTTCCACACTGTAAGTAATCTATTCTAAATTCTTCTTTCTTTTGTTTGTATTCTAATTATAGTGTTTAAGTTAATTGTGTTTCACTTAACGTTGAATAATTTGACCAGTCGCATCAGGCACTTCCCATCTACTTTCAAGATAAGAACAAGTTAGGGTCTAGGCTACCTTCTTAAAATATTGTGAGGGGGTCTGGTCTGGTACAAAACACATTTGAGTCAAGTATGACTCCACTTCAGAACAGTTTCAAAGTAGATTAATCCGGACTCTATGTTAACTGTTTTTCTCTCTCTCTCTCTCTCCACAGATGCTGCCAGACCTGCTGAGTTTCTCCAGCATTCTCTGCGATTGCAATGGCACACAGCATGGACATCCGGGGTGTTTTCCGGTAGAAAGGAACACCTTTAATGTGCATTGGATGGTTAGAGCATGGACCAAGACTGAATGCAAACACTAAACTGTCTTTTTGGTTTCTGGATGGTGATTTAACTGAAAAGAGAATTCCAGCGAGTTTTGAGAAGATTTGTGGCTCAGGTTGAGATTCTGGATGTGGGTTTGCTCGCTGAGCTGGAAGGTTCGTTACCAGACGTTTCGTCACCCTACTAGGTAACATCGTCAGTGGGCCTCTGGGCGAAGAACTGCTGATGATTCCTGCTTTCTATTCATATGTTTGGGTTTCTTTGGGTTGGAGATGTCATTTCCTGCGGTGATGTCATTTCCTGTGATGTCATTTCCCACTCTTAAAGTGACATCACCAGAGGAAATGACACCACCAAACCAAAGAAACTCAAACATATAAATAGAAAGCAGGAATGATGTACTGTGCTCTCGCCCGGAGGCCCACTGAGGACGTTACCAAGTAGGGTGGCAAAACATCTGGAAAGGAGCCTTCCAGCTCAGCGAGCAAACCTATATCCAGAGAATTTCAGCATTGGTAGCATATTTATTCAAAAGGGGAAAATCTCTGGGCAGCATGGTGGGCCGAAGGGCCTGTATCCATGCTGGAGACCTATATGACTCTCTCGGTTCATTTGCTATTCTCTCACCTTCAAACACTACATACCTCTGCTATCCTGCTTCTTAAAATCTTACTTTTTCATGTGGTCTGTCTCCATTTCTTTACTCGCCGCTGTTCAGTGACTGCTCTTTCTGACCAAGGTAGGTTTCAATCCTGGCCCTATATCCCCAGTTCCTCTGTTCTGACTTTGTAGCCAAAATAGTCCTAGAGCACAGAAGCAGACCATCAGCCCAACTTATCTGTGCCAACCAGACATCCCAATCTGATCTAGTCCCATTTGCCAGCACTTGGCCTACATCCCGCCAACCCCTTCCTATTCATCGACCCATGCCGATGTCTTTTAAACCCATCTAATTCACTAATGTCCATAAGGGAAGGAATCTGCCATCCTTACCTGCTCTGGCCTACATGTGACTCCAGACCCACAGTGATGTGATTGACTCTTAACTGCCCTCTGGGCAATTAGAGATGGGTAATAAATACTGGGCCTAGTCAGCGATACCTTCAGGCTGCGAATGAATAAATGAATAAAATGAAATGTAATTGTACCAGCCTCCACCACTTCCTCTGGCAGCTCATTCCATACACGTACCACCCTCTGTGTGAAAACATTACACCCTTGTCTCTTTTCAATCTTTCCCTTCTTACCTGAAACCAGTCCTTCTAGTATTGAACTCTCCTATGCTAGGATAAAGACCTTGGCTAATCACCCTATCCACGTCCCTCATGATTTTATAAATCTCTATAAGGGCATCCCCTCAGCCTCCGACGCTCCAGGGAAAACAGCCCCAGCCTGTTCAGCCTCTCCCTATAGCTCAAATCCTCCAAACCTAACATCATCCTTGTAAATCATTTCTGCACCCTTTCAAGTTTCACAACATATTTCTGTTAGAAGAGAGACCAGAATTGTAAGCAGTATTCCAGAATTGGCCTAACCAATGTCCTGTACAGCCACAACATGACCTCCCAACTCCTGTACTCAATGCACTGACCAATAAAGGAAAGCATACCAAAAGCTTTCTTCACTATCCTAACTACCTGCGACTCCACTTTCAAGGAGCTATGAACCTGCACTCCAAGGTCTCTTTGTTCAGCAACACTCCACAGGATCTAAGTGTATAAGTCCTGCCCTGGTTTGCCTTTCCAAAATGCAGCACCTCACATTTATCTAAATTAAACTCCATCTGCCACTCCTTGGCCTATTGGCCCATCAGATCAAGATCCCACTGTAATCTGAGGTAACCTTCTTCACTGTCCACTACACCTCCAGTTTTGGGGTCATTTTCAAACTTATGAACCATACCTCCTGTGTTCACATCCAAGCATTTATATAAATGACAAAAAGCAGTGGACCCAGCACCGATACACCGATGATCTAATTATCCAGCTGAAAAGAATTAAGGAATACTTACATTTAAGGGGCGGCACGGTGGCTCAGTGGTTAGCACTGGTGCTTCACAGCGCCAGGGACCCGGGATCGATTCCAGCCTCAGGCGACTGTCTGTGTGGAGTTTGCACGTTCTCCCCGTGTCTGCGTGGGTTTCCTCCGGGTGCTCCGGTTTCCTCCCACAGTCCAAAGATGTGCAGGTCAGGTGAATTGGCCGTGCTAAATTGCCCATAGTGTTAGGTAAGGGGTAGATGTAGGGGAATGGGTCTGGGTTGCTCTTCGGCGGGTCAGTGTGGACTTGTTGGGCAGAAGGGCCTGTTTCCACGCTGTAAGTAATCTAATCTAATGTCCTTAGAGTTCCCTCTTGTTTTAATACGGACAGCTTTCTGGCGTATTTCCCAGGATCCTGAGGGTTTAAATTCTGCACCAGGGACACGTGTCTGCAGAATCCAGCCTGCTAGTCCTCACTACAGTACAGAGAGAGTGCTGCACTATCAACGGTGTGCTGTCTGTCAGGTAAGAGTCCCAATCAAGTCCCAGTCTGTCAGCTCATTTGACCCAAAAAACAAAGTCTAAAGTGCTTTTCGGAGATGATGGGAGTTGTGCATTTTGTACAGGGATGGGATTCACCCCTCAATTCACGTCACTAATCCAGGCCATTTTCCAGGTTGGTGCTTGTGAGAACGTGCTGTACACAAACAACTGCTTCGTTCTGTCGTGATTATAACCAGGTCAGCCAAGCGGACCTCATAGAATCTGAGTTCCCTGATTGGGGCTGTTGACCTGGCCCAATTAGGGAGCCCTGGCTGACAGATATAAAGGGTAAGTGTCAGAGGTACTGACTCTGAATGAGGCAGGACTCAGGGTGGCATAGTGCCATTTGGTCCCTCAAGTCCAAACTGACCCACTGAAGAGCATCCCACCCAGACCCACCTTACCTTTCCCATGGCTAACCCACATAGCCAGCACACTATGGGACAATTTAGCACGGCCAATCCAGCCTAACCTGCGCAGCTTTGGACTGTGGGAGGAAACCGGAGCACCTGGAGGAAACCCACGCAGACACGGGGAGAATGTGCAAATTCCAAGAAAGTCGCCCGAGGCTGGATTCGAACCCAGGTTCCTGGCGCTGGGAGGCAGCAGTGCTAACCACTGAGCCACCGGGTCTCCCTGTTTGATTTAGTCAGACATTTTTTTAAAAGGTTTCACAGAGAGCTGAACTCTGAACACTTAAATACCAGTGATAATCTCTTAAGAAATTAGATCTTTCAGTGATATCTGGTGAGTAAATAGTTTCACTTTATAAAGAAATACCACATTTTTTACAGACTGAAAGATAAAAGCGCGCCTCACAGGAGAATAATAAAACAAAAATTCCCTGGTGACCTGGTTAAATTGGGACAGTTTGAACAGCAGGTTCAGGGAAACATAGATGGGGGAGGGGGGTGCAAAAGAGAAATAGGGAGGGACTTCCTTTGGCACCGAGGGAGTGTGGATAGACAAGAGGCCAGAGGTGAAGAAGCACAGGTTTCCCAGAGGGATCCGGGGCTTGGAGAAGGTCATACTGAGCTCAAACACTAACAGGGGTGTCATCCACAGCACCCCATCTAAGACCTCCAGGTGACTCTGGAAAGTTCACTCCTGAAGCCAGCCAACAAGAGAGAAGTCTCCACCCTCCAACAGAATCGAGGGGATGTGTGACGAACCGTCCCTGCTCATCAAAGGCTAGATCTCTCAATATACTCACAAACCCAGGCGAGGTAGAGCTGGGGACTGGAAGCCAATCTGATGCTGGAGGTAAAAGGGTCTCCTCAGCAAGGAGAAGGGGGGCAAGAGTCAGCGAGGGAGGTCTCGGAGAGATGGAGATGGTGAGGGAGGACGGGTGGGAGACAGAGTGAGTCTTCTGCTTCAGAAAGGATGTCCAGCGAACTTTGGTTTAACCAGCAACTTAAACGACCAGCGCTCTTGTTAAACCTGCATAAAGACAAAAAGAGAAACTGCAGATGCTGGAATCCAAAGTGGACAGGCAGGGGGCTGGAAGGACACAGAAAAACTTGATAAACCTTGCAGAAAGACTAGACCACAATGTCCCGAGTGTTTATATAAATGCAGCGATGAGTATTCCCCCCTACCCCTTGCATTGCATTTCCACCCACTGACCGTGAAGTTTTACATTAATTTTAGAAGGTGTGCAGTTGTTCCTACGCATTTTTTCTTTTGGTCAGGGAAGCAGATGTCTAGAAACTTCGCTCAGTCAGGGTCGATGTCGGTTGTGTGTACCTCTTGATTAGCCGGAATATTTGACCAACCAGCCCAGGGGCCGGATAATTAAAAACTCTCGCTGCACGTTGCCATGGAACGATTGTAGCAAAAGGTCCACCAGATGGTATCCTCAGGTTTATCCCGATGAGGGGAGATTGGGTCAACCAGGCCTGTATTCGCTGGCGTTTAGCAAAAAAATGAGAGGGATCTAGTAGAAAATGATGTGATTCCGACAGGGCCAGGCGGGGATCTCTCTCGGTTCAGAACAAGGGGACACCATCTAAGGAGACAGGGAAGGTCATTGTGGACTGAGGCAAGATAGTCCTTCACTCAAGACAATTGCAAAGCCACAGAACCCTGTGAAGGCTAACCCATTGTGGGCCCAGCTGGTCTGTTTCCGCGACTTTACGTTGAGAGGGACACGGGGTTCAGGTGATGCATAAAAGAAGCAAGAGTGACTTTTTCGCCCAGTGAGGAGTTAGAGTGGGGAGCGGACTGCCCCAGAATTGTGAGGGAGGCAGGCATGGGATGGTCATTTGGAGGGACGGGGGGGCCAGGAAATTGGCACAAAGTGGTCGAGTCAGCACAGGCGCAGTGGGATTAGTGTCCTCGTTCTGCGCTGTAACACTGCTCTAATGTTTAAGGAAGAAAAGGACGGATTTCCTGATGCTAAAGACGTCAAGGAGGTTAATGGGGAGAGTATGGCATTGGGTTAGAGGAACACCCATGGCCATGTTGAATGATGGAGTGGGGTT
>NC_057750.1:13677515-13682971 GCF_004010195.1 Chiloscyllium plagiosum | reverse complement strand
GTCTGCGTGGGTTTCCTCCGGGTGCTCCGGTTTCCTCTCACTGTCCAAAGATGTGCAGGTCAGGTGAATTGGCCATGCGAAATTGCCCGTAGTCTTAGGTGAAGGGGTAAATGTAGGGGTATGGGTGGGTTGCGCTTCGGCGGGGCGGTGTGGACTTGTTGGGCCGAAGGGCCTGTTTCCACACTGTAAGTAATCTAAAATATAAAATATGAATGTACAATGTAAATATTTAGCAAACATGCTCATGCTAGAATTGAATACTCGTTATTGCTGGCCCCAATCGAATGATAATTCTTTGAATGAGTCTAAAATTCAGCATTCAACCCACAGTCCCACATCATGCGGTGAGACATGACTCAATTACAATCGTTTGCCAAAGTTTTCAGCAACTCAGAAGCAAAACAGTAATTGGAAACAAAAAATCTATTTTTGTCTGTTGGCAAATGTTTCTGTGGGATGTGTACGTACAGAAGGCAGTCCCACTGGTCCCATCGAGAATGCATAGGGGTATGAGCTACAGCATTCTCTCTGTAACGCTTCCAAAGCCACTGGCCTTCCCAGCCGCCCGGAGCCGGTCGCGGCGCACCACCAGCGGAGGAAATGTGCCCGGCGCCAGCCGTGCCCGCGCGGGGAGCGGTCCCAGCAGAGGAGACCCCCAACGCCACCGGCCGGAGCCGCCGAGTCGAATCCTCTGGGCGGACTGCGCGGACCACACCCGTTTACCTCTTCACCGGTTTCACGCCCCCTTGAACTCTCTCTTCAAAGTTCTTTCCAACTTTCCCTTACGGTACTTGTTCACTATCGGTCTCGTGCCAGTATCTGGCCTTAGATGGAGTTTACCACCCGCTTTGGGCTGCATTCGCAAGCCACCCGACTCCTAGAGGACACGATCTCGACGATCAGCCATGATCATATTGAATGGTGGTGCAGGCTCGAAGGGCAGAATGGCCTACTCCTGCACCTATTGTCTATTGTCTGTAATGATTCCTTTTTTAAATAAAAAAGGTGTAAATTTCCAGTGAAAGTTTATGCAGATAAAGATGAGGTCTGTCCATCCTGGTAAGGGTGATAGAGTCATAGAGCTGTGCAGCATGGAAACAGACACAACTCATCCAGGCTGACCAGATATCTTAAATTAATCCAGTACCATTTGCCAGCACCCGGCCCATATCCCTCCAAACCCTTCCTATTCATATACCCATCCAAATGCCTCTTAAATGTTGCAATTGTACCAGCCTCCACCACTTCCTCTGACAGCTCATTCCATACACGTACCACCCTCTGTGTGAAAAGGTTGCCCCTTAGGTCCCTTTTATATCTTTCCTCTCTCACCCTAAACCTATGCCCTCCACTACCCCAGGGAAAAGATTTAGCCGTGGGGTGGCACGGTGGCTCAGTGGTTGGCACTGCTGCCTCACGGTGCCAGGGACACGGTTCAATTCCTGCCTCGGGTGACTGTCTGTGTGGGTTTCCTCCCACAGTCCAAAGATGTGCAGGTTAGGGTGGATTGGCCGTGCTAAATTGCCCAGAGTGTTAGGCTGAAACTTTATTGCTGGAACAGCACAGCAGGTCAGGCAGCATCCAGGGAACAGGAGATTCGACGTTTCGGGCACAGGCCCTTCTTCAGGAAAGGTTGAGGAATCCGGAGTTTGGGGGTAAGTGCATGAAAGTTTTTGGTACTTACTGCCTTTAATTATGCCTCTTAAATGTTGCAATTGTACCAGCCTCCACCACATCCTCTGGCAGCTCATTCCATACACATACCCCCCTCTGTGTGAAAGGGTTGCCCCTTAGGTCCCTTTTATATCTTTCCTCTCTCACCCTAAACCTATGCTCTCCACTACCCCAGGGAAAAGATTTTGTCTATTTAGCCGTGGGGTGGCACGGTGGCTCGATGGTTGGCACTGCTGCCTCACGGTGCCAGGGACACGGTTCAATTCCTGCCTCGGGTGACTGTCTGTGTGGGTTTCCTCCCACAGTCCAAAGATGTGCAGGTTAGGGTGGATTGGCCGTGCTAAATTGCCCAGAGTGTTAGGCTCATCAATTAGGGGAATGGATCTGGGTGAGTTGCTCTTCAGAGAGTTGGTGTGGACTGGTTGGGCTGAAGGGCCTGATTCCACACTGTCGGGATTCTAATCTAATCCTGTCCATGCCCCTCATGATTTTATAAACCTCTATGAGGTCACCCCTCAGCCTCTGACACTCCAGGGCAAAACAGCCCCAACCTATCCAGCCTCTCCCTCTAGCTCAAACCCTCCAACACCCTTGTAAATCTTTTCTGAACCCTTTCAAGTTTCACAACTTCCTTCCGATAGGAAGGAGACCAGAATTGCACGCAATATTCCAAAAGTGGCCTAACCAACGTCCTGTACTGACTCAAAGCCCCGGGGCTGCTGAAAGGGCTGGGAACTTTGGGCTTGTGTCCATTGGTGTTTTGAAGGAGAGGTGATCTAACTGCTGTGAGGCAGCAGTGCTAACCACTGAGCATTGTAGTGACCCTCTGGCAACCGTTATGAGTAAGCAATGGAGCCTTGAGGATAGACAAAGACTCTATCTCCATCACTGTCTGGGGGATAAGACTACCCATAACCCTCTGAGGGGAAAACCAAACCCCCCTCATAAAAACCGAAAGAAATGTTGATACTGTAAGTTTGAAACAATAGCAGAAGTTGCTGGAAAAGCTCAGCGGGTCTGGCAGCACCTGTGCAGAGAAATCAGAGTTAATGTTTTGGGTCCGGCGACCGATTCTGAGGAACGGTCAGTGGACCCAAAACGTTAACTCCGAGTTCTCTTCACAGATGCTGCCAGACCTGCCGAGCATAATCCTTCTTATCTCGGACTTAAATACAAGGGGTCCTTGCTTCGAAACATTACCCCCTCGGGTTCTCATCTGCCCTGCTGGAGCAACATGCTTTCACGCGTCCATCTGGACAAGCCCGTTAAGATGATAGAAACAAAAACAGAAATGGCTGGAAGAGCTCAGCAGGTCGGGAAGCGTCTGTGGAGAGAAATCAGAGTTAACGCCTCAGGTCTGGTCACCCTTCCTCAGAACCCTTAAGGTCTGAGACATTTCTGCACTTGTCCTTCTAGATGGAAGTGGTTATGGGTTCGGATGACGCTATCTGAGGATCTTTGGTGAATTGCTGCAGAGCAGAATGTAAATGGTACACCCTGCTGCTACTGAGCGTCACTGGTGGGGGGAGAGGATGCTTGTGGATGTGATGCCAATCAAGCGGGGGCTGCTTTGTCCTGGATGGTGCCAAGCTTGAATTGAATTGGCAAGGTGGCTCGGTGGTTAGCACAGCAGCCTCACAGCACCAGGGTCCCAGGTTCGGATTCCAGCCTCGGGCGACTGTCTGTGTGGAGTTTGCACGTTCTCCCCGTGTCTGTGTGGGTTTGCTCCTGCGGTCCAAAGACGCGCAGGTCAGGTTGTTTGGCCATGCTAAATTGTCCATAGCAACTAGGTGCATTCGTCAGAGGGAAATGGATCTGGGTGGGTTACCCTCCGGAGGGTCGGTGTGGACTGGTTGGGCCGGAGGCCCTGCTCCCACACCGAAGGGAATCTAATCTGAATTTATCATCACGTGTACCGAGGCACAGTGAAAAGCTTTGTTTTGCGAGCAATACAGGCAGATCACAGCGTTAAGTAGCCTAGATAAGTAAATAATAGATAAACAGCGGCAAAAACACAAACACAGCTACAGGCGAATGTTAAGAGTTTGTGAGCCCATCCTCCTTGAGTGTTGATGGAGCTGCCCCCATCCAGGGCAAGTAAGGGAGTATTCCCTCATGCTCCTGACTTGTGGATAGGCTCTGGGGATTCAGAAGGTGAGTTACTGGCCGCAGGATTCCCAGCCTCTGACCTGCTCTTGTGCGGTAACTGCATCATCAGTTCTTTGCAGCACTGTAACCAAACGTTGACATCGTATTCTCAGATCCACAATTTCCTGACTCATTATAAGAGTGTTATAACTGAGACTGAAGAGTGAGTCTCCAACGGCAGTTCCTTGTCAAATAGCCTTTCAGCACTCAACTATTGAAGGTAGCCATTAGACAGACCAATAAAAGGGCAGGCTAAATGTGGTCGCAGGGGTGAGAGAGATGTATGATCTGCTCACACCCTTTAACTGTGAAAACATCTACAATTACAGAAACAGCACAGTGGAGAGGGCCCTGCCTTCTTTCAGTTTTAGCCCGTGTGGCGAACAAACGATTCTTGTGATAACGAGAGACCAGTTTCACTATGAATTTAAATGTCAGCCCACCTCAGTTGCGAAGAAAGAGCTTGCATTGATGTAGCACCTGGCGCGAGCTGACCTCAGGTTTGCCTGAAGCACTCTGCTGTTTGGTCGTGAAGGAAGGTGAAGGGAGTGGAGGGGAGGGGAGAGGTTGAGGAGGATTGGTTTCTGAGGAAATAATTCAGCCACCTGGAAAATGATAGATTTCTTATCGGATTCAGGTTACCATGATGCAGTAATCTGGAGGATACCCCTCCCCCAGGATTAATGCTGGGGAGGGGTGGGGGTGGGGGGGGGACATTGGTTGATGGTGTAAATTGAACGAATGAATCAGGGTGTAAAGGTAGACTCAGTGTTAGCCCAGCCATCCAGACAGGGAGAGGTTGAATAGGCTGGGGCTGTTTTCCCTGGAGCGTCGGAGGCTGAGGAGTGAGCTTGGAGAGATTTATAAAATCATGAGGGGCATGTGTAGGATAAATAGACAAGGTCTTTTCCCTGGGGTGAGGGGAGTCCAGAACTAGAGGGCAAAGGTTTAGGTTGAGAGGTGAAAGATATAAAAGGGACCTGAGGGGCAACTTTTTCACCCAGAGGGTGGTGCGTGTATGGAATGAGCTGCCAGAGGATGTGGTGGAGGCTGGTACAAGTGCAACATTTAAGAGGCATTTGGATGGGTATATGAATAGGAAGGGTTTGGAGGGATATGGGCCGGGTGCTGGCAGGTGGGACTAGGCCGGGTTGGGATATCTGGTCGGCATGGACGAGTTGGACCGAAGGGTCTGGTTCCATGCTGTACATCTCTATGTGTCTACGTGACTCCAGGCATGGAACAATGCGCCTGCCTGGTAAATCCCATCTGATTTGGCTCTAGCAAGCCGCTCAGCTCCAGGGCAATTAGGGATGGCTGACAAATATTGGCCTTATCCATTGGGATGGAAATCTTGTGAAAGAATTTTCAAAACATATGAATGTTGGAGGGTGATTCCACACTGCAGGCATCACAGACACAGGCACGTGTTCTCTTGGAGAGTTAGTAATTGCAGAGTGACGTAGTGGGGGGATGTCGTTGAGTATGGAGTGTGTCAGACGGTACAGAGGGTTGTGTCGGGGGTAGTGGGGTCATGGTCGAGGAGGCGGTAGGAAGAGGTGGCGTTTGGCTTCAGCGGTGTAGAGGTCAGTGCGCCAGATTACCACTGCGCCCCCTTTATCTGCTGGCTTGAT
>NC_057750.1:13671215-13674383 GCF_004010195.1 Chiloscyllium plagiosum | reverse complement strand
ATTGGCTCGGAGGTGTGTATATTGGGTCGTGGGTGTGTGTATTGGGTCGTGGGTGTGTGTATGTATTGGGTCAGGGGTATGTGTATTGGGTCACGGGTGTGTTGTATATTGGTCAGAGGTGTGTGTATTGGGTTAGTCATATGTGCATTGCATTGGAGGGTGTGTGTATTTTGGGTCGGTGGAGTGTATCGGGTCAGGGGTGTGTGTATTGGGTCAGGAGAGTGTATATTGTCTCAGGGGTGTGTGTGTATTGAGCGGGGCGTGTGTATATTGGGTCGAGTGCAGTGTCTGATTGCGAGGTGAAGGAAGTTAAGTGGTTCCTGTACGTTCAGTGAACATATGGAATGGGTTTGTGCACATCGCCTTAGCCTCGCCTCTGACTCACAAGGCTGCTGTGACAAGGGCTGCAATCAGAGCTGGAGCCCTGGCCATAAACACTCCGTGAGGGCTCCACCCAGCACTCACTCACTGCATGGATACACTCTGACGGCTGTCAAATGGTCACATGTGTTTCTTGTGTCTGGCTGACTTTTCAGGAGTGAGTCCCCTGCAGAGTGAATTTTTAGATTAGTTTAAGATTCCCTATAGTGCAGAAACAGGCCCTTCGGCCCACATCGACCCTCCGAAGAGTAACCCACCCAGACCCATTTCCCTCTGACTAATGCGCGTAGCACTACGGACAATTTAGCACGGCCAATCCACCCTGACCTTCACATCTTTGGACTGTGGGAGGAAACCGGAGCACCCGGAGGAAACCCACGCAAACATGGGGAGAATGTGCAAACTCCACACAGTCAGTCACCCGGGGCTGGAATCGAACCTGGGTCCCTGGTGCTGTGAGGCAGCAGTGCTAACCACCGAGCCACCGTGCTGCCCTTAAAGTGAAGGGGGACACTGACCCACACATGAGCAGCATTGTAAGCCGAGTTTGCACAGGGAATAGTGGCACATCGCAGCAATGTTATTGGCCTGGTAAGCTGGTGGAACCAGTCATTCTCCAGGGACAGGGGTTCGAGTCCCAGCTTCTGGAGTCTATACTGAATTATTAAACCTGGAATTGAAAGCTAATCTTCAAGTGGATAAATACAACTTTCGGCCATTGTTTCTGTAAACCCATCCAGCTTACAAATGCTCTTTTGCGAAGGAAATGGCAAGGCACTCAGTTCGTGGGGGGGGGCACTTAGGGATGGGCAAGACCTTGCCAGCAATGCCCACGTCCCATGGAAGAACAGATAAAGACAAAGCTTGTGGATCTATTGTGTGGTCAAAGAGGCAGGTTTTAAAGAGAGATTTGTTGGGAGAGAGATGTTCCAGAGATTTGGCTGCTCGATGAATGGTGTGCCAACAGTGAGCAATCAATCTCTGCCGGGCACACAGTGCCAGGGTTGGAGAAACCCGGGGTCTCGGAGGCTTGAGGAGAGATGGAGATATCAAAGGCCCTGTCAGGATTTGAAAAGAAGATGGAGGGTTTTTAAATTGCTCCTTTGTTGCTCTGGGAGCCAATGTCAGTGAGCAGAGGGGTAGGTAGGGCCAACTGTGAAATAATTCGACAGGCGCCAGTATCTGGTCAGCAAGTCCCCTTTATGTATACACGGAGAGTCCTTGACACTGACCCAGCTCCCTCAGAGCAGAACCTCTGACACTCCTGATTATACCTGTCAGCCAGGACTCCTTAATTGGACCAGGTTTAACAGCCCCAATCAGAGAACTGGCATTCTATGAGGTCATAGAGTCAACAAGATGTACAGCACGAAAATAGACCCTTCGGTCCAACTCGTCCATGCCGACCAGATATCCCAACCCAATCTAGTCCACCCGACAGACCACGTTACAATCAGTACAACAAGCAACAGTCTAGGGATTCACATGGAGTAGAAGACCTGAGAACATTGGAGTAGTCATGGTTAGAGATGACGAAGGTGAGATGAGAGGGGTCAGCATAGGATGTTAGGAGATAAAGTTTGGGCCGTGAGTGGACAGCCTTGATCAGGGCCAGTAGGATACTGAGATCTCATCCTGAGTCAAGCACAAAACTGAAGTTCCAAAAGGTCTGCTCGATTTTAGACACCCATGGAATCCCTACAGTGCTGAAAGAGGCCATTCGGCCCATTGAGTTCATACCTACCTTCCAAAAATAATCCCTCCCAGACCCCCCCTACCCCTGTAATCCGACATTTCCCATAGCTAATCCACCTAGCCTGCACATCCCTGGTCACTATGGACAATTTAGCATGCCCACTCCACCCTAACCTGCATATCTTTGGATTGTGGGAGGAAACCGGAGCACCCGGAGGAAACCCACGCAGACACGGGGAGAATGTGCAAACTCCATGCAGACAGTCGCCCGAGGGTGGAATCGAACCCCTGAGGATAAAGGTGATTGTCACGGAACAGAGTTTGTAATGGGAAGGGAAGGTAATAACTGGTTTTCCCAACATTTAACTTGAGTTAAGTCCTGCTCACTCTTTAATAAATGTCAGATAATCAAATCGGAAATAGTCAAGGGCTTCAGGAGGGCTGATGAAAGTCATTAATGTAAATATTTGCGTGTCATTCATGGAGAGCTTGACACGAAAGCCTTAACTATTTTCTAAACCAATATCGGCTTTTAGAGCGCGCTCCTGATTGGTTGTTTCAGGTTGCTCAACTCAAATCCCATCGCCTGCCAATCAATGATCGCTTTCCGATTTCAACCAAAAACCCAAACCCTTCCTCATACTGAATTTGGCTTACCATCACAATTTCCACCAACACCACACATCTCTCCCTGAGCCAGACTGTTTGCAAACATGTCTGTGAAATTTGGCACCAAAATCAATTTCCAACCACAGTCCCATGGCATAACCAAGACCCTCCACCTCAAAAGTACCCTCTGTGTTCATCGCTGCTGAACAACTCAGAGACCCTGGCTAATGGGCCGAGGAGTGGTAGGTGGAGTTTATTTTAGATAAACGTGAGGTGCTGCATTTTGGTAAGGCAAATTAGAGCAGGACTTGTACACTTATTGGTAAGGTCCTGGGACATGTTGCTGAACAAAGAGACCTTGGAGTGCAGGTTCATAGCTCCTTGAAAGTGGAGTTGCAGGTAGATAGGATAGTGAAGAAGGCGTTTGGTATGCTTTCCTTTATTGGTCAGAGTATTGAGTACAGGAGTTGGGAGGTCATGTTG
>NC_057750.1:13667733-13670225 GCF_004010195.1 Chiloscyllium plagiosum | reverse complement strand
CTGACACCAATCTCCTCCTGTCTGATATAAACCAGCCCCACAGACACTGACACCAATCTCCCCCAGTCTGATATAAACCAGCCCACAGTCACTGACACCAGTCTCCCCCTGTCTGATATAAACCAGCTCCACAGTCAGTGACGCCAATCTCCCCTGTCTGATATAATCCAGCCCCACAGTCGTTGACACCAATCTCCCCCTGCTTGATATAAACCAGCCCCACAGTTACTGACGGGCTTTGGAAATGCGATAGGTAGACGGAGGTCAAGGTGAGGGTGATAGGCCGGAGAGGGGGTGGAGGCGGAGAGGTCAGGAAGATGATTGCAGGTTAGGAAGGCGGTGCTGAGTTCGAGGGATTTGACTGAGACAAGGTGGGGGGAGGGGAAATGAGGAAACTGGAGAAATCTGAGTTCATCCCTCGTGGTTGGAGGATTCCCAGGCAGAAGATGAGGTGCCAAGGACATGCAAGTCCTTGGACTCCTCCATCGCCAGACCATGGCAACACGACGGCTGGAGGAAGAGCGCCTCATCCTGACCTGCTGCGCTTTTCCAGCAACACATTTTCAGCTCTGGTCTCCAGCATCTGCAGCCCTCACTTTCTCCTCGAACATGCTAAATTGCCCATAGTGCCCAGCGGTGTGCAGGTTAGGGTGGATTGGTCATACTAAAGTGCCCATAGTGCCCAGGGTTGTGCAGGTTAGGGTGGATTGGCCATGCTCAATTGCCCATAGTGCCCAGCGGTGTGCAGGTTAGGGTGGATTGGTCATACTGAAGTGCCCATAGTGCCCAGGGGTGTGCAGGCTGGGGTGGATTGGCTGTACTAAATTTCCCCTAATGCCCAGAGATGTGCAGGTTAGGGAGGATTGGCCATGGGAAATGCAAGAATATGGGTTGGATCTGGATGGAATACATTCCGGAAGGTTGTTGTGGACTCGATGTTCTGAATAGCCTGCTTCCACACCGTAGGGATTCTATGGTTCTATGAATGCACCTAATTTAACACAAACATTCTGTTATTTCTGAGATTAGTAAAAAGCCTGGCAGTAACTGGTTTCTAATGCACTCTCCACAGTCATGTTTCCACCAATCAAGCCATTCAATTGGCACCTTCGTCTCTCACGCAGTCTAAATTGTTATTCCCTTGCAGGCTTGATGTGCTTGCGATTGTGCGTTGCTGTGTTGCCAAACAATTATCTTCAATATCACGCTCGATTCCAAGAAAGAGTCACGTTGGTCCCGAAACCTGAGTTCCTCCAGCACATTCTGACTGTATTTCAATAGCGGGCCACTTTCTGTTTTCGCTATTTGTTATGAGGTCAGTTCCCTGATTGGGGGAGGGGGCGGTGGGGGGGGGGGGGGGTTTCCAATCAGGGAGCCCTGGCTGACAGATATAATCAGGAGGGTCAGAGGTTCTGCTCACTCTGAGAGCTGGCTCTGAGGGAGCTGGGTCAGTGTCGAGGACCCTCCGCGCATAGATAAAGGGTGACTTGGTGGTGGTCGGGTTGTTTCATTTGTCACGTTCCAAAATCCCCTTCTCTCACTTTCCTTCCATCACTGAGCCAGGTTCTCCTTAAAATTAATTCTGGCATTGATTTTAGACAATAGACAATAGACAATAGGTGCAGGAGTAGGCCATTCAGCCCTTCGAGCCTGCACCGCCATTCAATATAATCATGGCTGATCATTCCTAATCAGTATCCTGTTCCTGCCTTATCTCCATAACCCTTGATTCCACTATCTTTGAGAGCTCTATCCAACTCCTTCTTAAATGAATCCAGAGAGTGGGCCTCCACTGCTCTCTGGGGCAGAGCATTCCAATAATTAGATTAGCTGGAGAAATCCTGTCGCTACTCAGAGGTTGGAAAACCGACAGCAAATACCATATCTCCTGAAAGCCAAAACACATTTCAGGATCGTGTCGGAATACTCAGAGAGTAGTAAGGGTATGGAATGCTTTGCCTGCAACGGTAGTAGATTCGCCAAGTTTAAGTGCATTTAAGTCGTCATTGGACAGGCATATGGACGTACATGGAATAGTGTAGGTGGGATGGGCTTCAGATTGGTATGACAGGGCGGCGCAACATCGAGGGCCGAAGGGCCTGTACTGCGCTGGAATGTTCTATGTTCTAGGTACTGCCTCCTTGCCTGTGACTTCAGTGACACTTGACAACTCCAAAACCATCCTGGTTAAGGCAACACTGATTGACACCACACCTACAGTGACAGCAGTGGACACTATCTGTGCTGTACCAAGGTTCCTTCTGAGAGCACCTTCCCCAAATCCACAATCTCCACCATCCAGAGGGACTGGGGCAGCAGATCCATGGGATCACCACCCCCTGCAAGTTCCCCTCCGTGCCACTCACCATCCCGAATTGGAAATATACTGCCATCCCCTCACTGTCGCTGGGTCAAACTCCTTGGATTTCCTCTATCTCTCTTTCTCCCTCTTTCTCTCTCTGTCTCTCCCTCTGTCTCTCTCTCCTCCTCCC
>NC_057750.1:13666682-13667706 GCF_004010195.1 Chiloscyllium plagiosum | reverse complement strand
TCTCTCTCTCTCTCTCTCCACAGACCCTGCTGGACCCTGCTGAGTTTCTCCAGTAATCCCCATTTGTGTTCTGGGTATTGAGCTGTCCTGCCCGCCCAAATCTTCACGCTCGCACGTGAACCAAACTCCTGAGGAAACCATAAGAAATGGAGACAGGAAAAGGCCATTCGGCCCCTCGAGCCTGCTCCATCATTCACTAGGATCATGGCTGATCCAAAATTCCTCATGTCCACTTTCCTGTTTGCACTATGCCTCCATTGTGCCAGCCAGAAGTAGTTAATAGTTAATCTTCACTTAGAGACATGGAAACAGGCCCTTTGACACAACTCGTCCATGCCAACCAGGATTCCGAATCCGAACATAGAACATAGAACAATACAGCACAGAACAGGCCCTTCGGCCCACAATGTTGTGCCGAACATTAGTCCTAGCTTAAGCACCCATCCATGTACCTATCCAATTGCCACTTAAAGGTCACCAATGACTCTGCCTCTGCCACTCCCACAGGCAGTGCATTCCATGCCCCCACCACTCTCTGGGTAAAGAACCCACCCCTGACATCTCCCCTATACCTTCCACCCTTCACCTTAAATTTATGTCCCCTTGTAACACTCTGTTGCACCCGGGGAAAAAGTTTCTGACTGTCTACTCAATCTATTCCTCTGATCATCTTATAAACCTCTATCAAGTCACCCCTCGTCCTTTGCCGTTCCAATGAGAAAAGGCCTAGCACGCTCAACCTATCCTGGTACGACCTATTCTCCATTCCAGGCAACATCCTGGTAAATCTCCTCTGCACCCTCTCCAAAGCTTCCACATCTTTCCTAAAATGAATCTTGTCCCAATTTCCCGCCTTTGGCTACTTCTCCAAGTTTGGGTGATCTTGGCTGAGATTTCCACGTCTCAGTGGGGAAAGTGAGTCTTTGAGGACACCCTTGCCGTGTTGCCTCTGACGTCCCTGCTAACCGCAATCCTCCCCGAGACCCGTCTCCCTAAACCACCCCCCCTCCCCCCACCACTCAGT
>NC_057750.1:13629353-13666664 GCF_004010195.1 Chiloscyllium plagiosum | reverse complement strand
CCCCCACCTCCTTCCTTTCAAGCTGCTTCTGAAAACTCTCGGTCACCTCCCCTTCGGCGAGCCGGCGTCAAATTCCTGTCACCTGCTGGCTTTTCCTAGCGTCAGCGGCGCTACGTCAATGCAAGTGGCTCTCCTTGTGCTTTTAAGCGCTGTTCATCGTCCCAAAGTGAGTGAGAGAGAGAGTCAGAGAGACAGAGAGACAGAGAGAGAGACAGAGAGAGACAGAGAGAGAGACAGAGAGAGAGGCGATCCCTCAGCAGCTGCTCCCTACCTGTTCAGGTTCTCTCCTGTGATGGGCTCATGTTACCGCAGAGATTAGCGTCTGCTCCCACGGTGACTGCGTTCACCATCTCTCAGCGGCTCCTCCTGGGGGTCTGTGAGCAACAAGTAAGAACAATGAATTGACTCGGAGTGAGGGGGAGGCACTGAGATCGCGGCGATGCCACACCCGAACGTGTGGCACTGAGAGACGGGGCGGAGGGGTGCTGGGGCCGTGCCAAGACAGGAGTTCAGTCTGAGTGCCACCGTCTTGGGGCTCAGCTCAGGAGAGCGGGAAGGCGGGGAGGGAGGGGGGGGGGGGTTGCAGACGTGGTTGGGAGAGTGGGTTTCAGCTCCGAGAGAAGCTAACCTGCGATGTGATACCGGGTGCTGACGCCTCTGAGCGACTGGCTGCTTTGTTTTGGGGAGCACCTTGTGATCCTGTCAGGTCAGTCCGTTTCTCTTGTTAGCGCCAGCTTCCGCGCTGTCATATTTTACCGGCGTGGAGTTCCACTTGCCCCAGTGCCCGCCTCCCGCTGCCCCCCGCCACCCCCTGTATAATGGAGGGGTTGTGAGGTCACCATCTGAACTGTACCTCAGACCTCAACGGCCCAAACATCTGCCAGTCCGGACTTTGGTGCCAGCCAAGAGCATCGGTGGGCAGTACCCTCACCAACCCTGGGTTCAAATCCCGATCCGCCTGGGGAGTAAAACCACGGTGGCTCAGTGGTTGGCACTGCTGCCTCACAGCGCCAGGGTCCTGGGTTCGATCCCAGCCTCGGGCAGACTGTCTGCGTGGGTTTGCTCCCGCAGTCCAAAGATGTGCAGGTTAAATTGCCCCATAGTGTTCAGGGATGTGTGGCTCAGGGGCATTAGTCAGGGGTAAATGTAGAGTGATAGGGTAGGGGAATGGGTCTGGGAGGGTTAATCTTCAGAGCGTCAGTGTTGGGCCGAAGGGCCTGTTTCCACACTGGAGGGATTCTGTGACTTAAAGCCAGGGCTGGAGCTGTTGCAATTGAAATGTACAAGACAAGTCGGGAAAAATATGCCCCATCCACGGAATTGTCACATTGCAGGAAGAGGTCATTCAGCCCTGCTATTCTATCCCCCATGTGCCAACCTCCTGCCCTCCCCCCACCACATCCCATTTCTATCCAATGCCCCTCTTGAACACCTCAATTGATTTGATTAGATTCCCTACTGTGTGGAAACAGGCCCTTCGGCCCAACCAGTCCACACCCACCCTCCGAAGAGTAACCCACCCAGACCTATTTCCCTCTAACTAATGCACCTCACACTACGGGCATTTCAGCATGACCAATTCACCCTGACCTGCCCATCATTGTGACTGTGGGAGTAAACCAGAGCACCCGGAGGAAACCCACACAGACACGGGGAGAATGTGCAAACTCCACACAGATAGTCACCCGAGGCTGGAATCGAACCTGGGACCCTGGTGCTGTGAGGCAGCAGTGCTAACCACTGAGCCACCATGCCGCCCCCAGTGTGATCCACTACTCGCTGGGTTGAAAACGTTCCTCCACCCCCCTTGTCTCGTTTGCACATCGTTTTAAATCGACGGCCTTCTCGTTCTCATGCCCTTTCAGCATAGCTGGTCGCGACCTGGTCTGTCCAGCCCCCTCGGGAGTTTGAAACACCCTCAATCAAACCCGTTGTTTCATATTGGCCAGACCAAAAGAGATGTCAAACTCCCAGTGATTTCCCCAGCCCCATGAACTGTCTCAAAGAGGGACCCGCTGGGCACCTGGGCGCACAGTGGCATAGTCACTGGGTGTGAAATCTGGAGGTCCAAGTTCCTTAATGTCCTGGAAGCATGGTTTCGAATCCCATCACGGCAACTGGTAGAACTTCAATTTGATTAATAAGCCAGACTTTGCACATGTAATGTCGGAGCAGAAATAATCTATTCAGGCGCTTGAAGTTAGTCTCAGTATTATAGAATCCCAACAATGTGAAAACAGGCCATTTGGCCCAATGCCATCTCTCTGAAGAGTACTCCACCCAGACCCTTTCCCCTACCCTACATTTGCCCCTGACTAATGCACCTAACTGGACACATCAGCGTGGCCCATCCACCCTAAACTGCACATCTTTGGACTGTGGGAGGAAACCGGAGCACCCGGAGGAAACCCAAGCAGACACGGGGAGAATGTGCAAACTCCACACGGACAGTCACCCGAGGCTGGAATCGAACCCAACTCCCTAGCGCTGTTAGGTAGCAGTGCTAACCACTGAGCCACTGTGCTGTCCAGTATTGGTGACTGTGTTGAAAGCGCATGAAGTTGACTAATGCCCTCTCGGGAGGGAAATCGGCTGTCCTTACCTGGTCTGGCCTACATGTGACTCCAGGCCCACAGTGATGTGGTTGACTCTTAACCGCCCTCTAAAATGGCCGAGCGAACTGATCACTTCAGGGGCAATTAGGGATGGGCAGCCAAGTAGAGACTCGCCCACGTCCCACGTCCCACGAGAAAGAAACTATCCCTCAGTCAGCAAGAGGCCATCCTGGTTATTCCAACGCCGCTGACCGTGGGATCTTGCTGTGCTCCATTCGGCTGCTGCCGTCCCTCCAGCACGCGAGTGTATTGACGGAGATGGGCCTGGGATGGGTGCACAGTAAAATAGGCAGGCCAGTCTTTTTCCACTTTCCGATTGGCCTCACTGAGAGCCCACCGCGGGAATTGTAACACATGGTCTCCTCGTCTGGTCTAGGGAAACTGAGGCCGGCAAATGGGCACTGCACCAATGATCTGCCTGGTATCTGGCCAAGGTGCCCACGCGTTCTATCACCTTGCTAAAAATCGCACAACACCAGGTTAGAGTCCAACAGGTTTATTTGGAGGGATAAGCTTTCAGAGCACTGTTCCTTCTTCAGATGAAGGAGCAGCGCTCCGAAAGCTAGTGCTTCTGAGTAAACCTGTTGGACTATAACCTGGTGTTGTGTGATTTTTAACTTTGTCCACCCCGGTCTCACACATCATGGCTGCCTCGTTCACTTTGCCATTGACACTGAGCACCAATAGCTGGAGGTTACACAGTGCACGGCTGTGTGCACTTCCACGTACAATCCTGGTCGCCCAGCTATGGGGAGGACGTTATTAAAGTGGAAATGGTGCAGTAAAGATTTACCAAGGATGTTACCAAGACTGGAGGTTGAGCGGGGCTGGGACATTTTTGTTTTCCCCCTGGAGCGCAGGAGGCAGACGTTAGAGAGTTTTGTAAAACTACCAGAGGCATAGATTGGGTGAAAGGCCAAGCTCTTTTCCCCCAGGGTAGGGGAGTCCAAACTAGAGGAGGTAGGTTTAAGGTGAGAGGGGAGAGACTTAAAAGGGACCCTGAAGGGGCAACTTTTTCACACATACAGGTATGGAATGAGCTGCCAGAGGAAGCATTTAAAAGGCATCTGGATGGGTGTATGGATCGGAAGAGGGGTGTGGGCCAAATGCAGATATATGAGACGATTTCAGTTTGGGAAACCTGGTCAACATAGACATGTTGGGCTGAAGGGCCTGTGTCCATGTCTGTGACTCTATGACTCTCGGGCACTGCCCAGCCTGGGTCTCCATGGTAACAAGCAGACACTCACAGGCCTCAGGTGTTGCCTACTATTCTACAAGCCTTGGTGACAATTTGCTCAGTAACCCCCTCCTCCCCCCTCCCCCCACCCCCTAACCACGCCCTGATAAACCTGCCCTCTGCTCCCAACTCTGCCCGTGCCTTCAAGAAGCACGATGGGACAGTTGGGCTCCGAAAGTCTCTCCCCGTCATCTAACACAGAGGTAACTGATCTCACCTCTGCCCCATCCCAGCTCCCTGCCCCACTCTCCATCATCTTTTTTTAACCCCTTTACTAATTACAAATCATTCCATCTCCTCCTTCAATCTACTCCATGTCCCACCGCACCCTGGGGGAGTGAATTCCACAGATTGGAGAGAAGGCTGTTCCTCCTCATCTATGTTTTAAACCGGAGAAAGAAACTGTCCCTCAGTCAGCAAGAGGTCATCCTGGTTATTCCAGCGCTGCTGCCCCTTGGGATCTTGCGATGCTCCATTCAGCTGCTGCCATTCCTCCAGCCCTCATCCTAAGCCTCTCGTTCTAGATTTCCCCAGAGGGCGATGTTGAATCGGCGACAGCACAGTGTCTTCTCTTACCTGGGACTGAGCAGGTACCTACCTGGTCTCTGATAGTCCTCAGAGAGGCCATAAGCTCTAAGAGCAGAATTGGACCATTCAGCCCATCGAGTCTGCTGCTTCATTCGATCCTGCCTTCTCCCCGTAATCCTTGATTCCACCTTACTCACCAGGAACCTGTCTATCTCTGTCTTAAATGCATTCAGTGACTCGGCCTGCACAGCCTTCTGAGGCAATGAGTTCCACAGAGTCACCACTCCATGGCTGAAGGAATTCTCCTCAACCCAGCTCCAAAGGGTCATCCCTTCTCTCTGAGGCCGGGCCCTCGTCTCTCCCACCAGCAGAAACATCTTCTCCATGTCCACTCTATCCAGGTCTCTCAATATTCTGTCAGATTCAACCACCATCCTTCTAAACTCCATCGAGTACAGACCCGGAAATCTCAACCGTTCCTCGTATGACATTCCCAGAATCATTCTTGGAAACCCCCTCCGGACCTCCTGGAGTCAGTGACCCTGGGGGTTTTCTTCCTCAGTCGGCTACGGAGCTGAAGCAAATGATTGTCACCTGGATAACGTTCCTGCCAAATCCATGCTGCCTTCCTCAGAGATGGAGGAGAGGTAGCAACTTGCAGGGACAGGGTGGACTGGTAAATAACTGAGCGTCTTTCACCCAGCGGTGATGGTGCTAGATTTCAATGCTCTGGGGCAGTGATGGCCTAATAGTATTGGACTGTTAATCCCGAGACCCGGGTAAAGTTCTGGAGACCTGGATTCGGATCCTGCAGAATTTGAATTCAATTTCCTAAAAAGAAAACTGGAATTAAGAGTCTCATGATGACCATTGTCAGGAAAATCCCAAGTGGTTCACTAATGTCCTTTAGGGAAGGAAACTGCCATTCTTACCTGGTCTGGCCTACACGTGGCTCCAGACCCATAGCAATGTGGTTGACGCCTAACTGCCCCCTGGGATGGGCAATAAATCCTGACAGCGCCAAAGAATCCCTCATCCCATGAATGAATAAATATAAAACTCCACCCCTGGCAGCTGGTGGGATTTAAATCAAATAAATTTGAAAACCTGGAGTTGAATGTTAATCTCAGTGATGGTGATCATCATGAATTGATCTGGTCTGGTGCCAATCTTTCACCATTGTTGACTATCGTTAGAAAGAATCTGGTTCACCCATGCCCCTTTAGCGAGGGAGATCTGCCGTCCTTACCTGGTCTGAGACCAAAGAAAACTGCAGATGCTGGAAGCCAAAGCAGACAGGCAGGAGGCTGGAAGAACACAGCGAAATCAGGCAGCATCAGGAGGTAGAGAAGGCGATGTTTCGGTGTAACCCTTCTTCAGGGCCTGGTCTGGCCTACACGTGACTTCAGGCATATATAGCCAACGTGGCTGATTCTGAGATGCCAGTATAAACGCCATGGAACGGGATGGCTCCTATCAGCACCATCACCGTTCACTCAGTCAATTGTATGGAAGACCCGCTGAAGGGTAAAAACTATAAAACCACAAAGCACTGTGGCTGGCCATTGTCCCTTGGGCCGTGGGACCATGAGGGAAGGGGCAAAGAAGAGAGACTAACTGTAGAAATGGCATTGCGCTGGTCTAGCCAGCCATGCCCGCACCCTATGATCACAATTCAACAAGGCATATGGGTTCAGATGCACCTTTAAGGAGCGGAGAGAGGTGGAGAGTCAGAGAGTTTTAGGGAGGGGTTTCACAAGTCTAGGACAACTACAGGCTGACGGACAAGAGGCTGGAGTCAGGAAAACGCCGGGATCTTGGAGAAAAAGGCTGAGGGGTGGGAGCTCGGACTGGAGGGTGGGGGAGGGAAGCGATTGTAACTAGGCAGGCTGCAACTTGAACCTCCTTCAGCCCAGTCTCACACGGCTGGGACAAAAGGCAGGTGCATTTATCGAGGCAATACCTGTGTTAATGCCATGATATGGAGGTGCCGGTGTTGGACTGGGGTGGACAAAGTTAAAAATCACACAACACCAGGATATAGTCCAACAGGTTTATTCGGAAGCACGAGCTTTCGGAGCGACGCCCCTTCATCAGGTAACTCCTTACCTAGTGAAGGTAACTGTAGTTCCCTGATGAAGGAGCAGCGCTATGAAAGCTAGTGCTTCCGAATAAACCTGTTGGACTATAACCTGGTGTTGTGTGATTTTTAACTGTATTAATGCTGACCTTGCTAACGTTGATCTTGCCCAGTGTACGGCCCGCGCAATATAACCTGTGGTGTCTGGGTGTCTTTGGTCTGTACATTTGGCTGCACTGCTCGCAAACAAAGCTTTTCACTGTTCTTCGGTACGCATGACAATAAATCAATCAATCTTACTGCGTGAGCACTTTTCAGTGACAAGATTGGGGGAGGGGGATGGTGTAATTTTAAGAGCCATTGTACCGCCCAGTAAACAGAGAAATCTGGCTTTTCCTTTGCTTGGCGCTCTAAGCTTTACGTCTCGTCAGAATCATAATAGGCCTCTTTATTCCCCGGCCTGTGATTTTTCTGCTCACTGATGGCATAGACCCCCTCTCCATGCCTGGGTTGCCCTGCGTTACCTCACACCTGCAGATCTTCTGCCACTTATCACTTGCCTTTGTCACTTTGAGCTCACAAAGAGCCGGTTAAAATAGCAGGATTTAAAAATAGCCCTCAGCTGTTGTGACACTGATATCATTTTGCTGCTTTACACAGGGTGGGGGCTCACCTCTCTCTCTCTCTCTCTCTCTAACTTCCTCCCACACACTGGAGCGACAAGGCGTTCAGACACTTGTTTGAGTGGGAAGTATTTTACCTACAAATACCCACCTTAATTCAAAGCTGTTCCTTTAATAGCATCAGATGATAGAGTCTGAAGTAAAGGACAATTCTATAATCTGTGTTTATTTAAAGAAACTTTATTCATAAAAATCTTTATATGAATACTTACTCACTAGCACATTTTGATGCTGTATACTGCCCTTACATTGGTAGAACGAGCAAACCCAAGACGTTTCTTAAATTAAAACCAGAAAGAACTGCGGGTGCTGGAAATCAGAAACAAAATCAGACGTTGCTGGGAAAAAAACTCAGCAGGTCTGGCAGCGCCTGTGGAGAGAAAGCAGCGTCGGCTTTTCGGGCCCAGTGACCCTTCCTCCGAATCTGGACAGGAAACGTTCCCTGAAACTCTGAAAAAGACCGACTCCTTTCCCCGAGTCTGGGGTGTGGTACAGGGTGGGAGGAGGCGCGGTTGAGAGAGTTGAGTGAGCGCGGTTCTCTTTGAGACCCACGTTAAATGGAGCATGCATTGGGCTGGACAGTTGCTTAAACGTATTGGGAGTAAACACTAAAGTAGGGGGCACAGTCGGGTTGGCTATCAAATATTGGAGAGGCTGAACGGCCTACTCCAGATCCTACCTTGTACTTTGGTAAAATCAATGTCGCTTTACTGCTGTCAATAGCAGCTCTCCTTGAACACCTGGATTAACAGTCCAATGCAAGAGTCAGGGCATGCTGCACTGTTAGAAGAGACCCCTTTAGAATGAGGGGGTCATCTCTTGCCATCTCAAGGTGGACCTGTGTTAGGTATCCATGCTGCCAAATCCACTCAGCACCTTCCCTGCTACAATGAGATCACCGAGGAGACAGTGAGGCCTGCAGATGCTGGAGATCAAAGTCGAAGAGTGTGTTGCTGGAAAGGCGCAGCAGGTCAGGCAGATTCCAAGGAGCAGGAGAGTCGACGTTTCGGGCATAAGTCTTCCATCAGGAATTCTGTGACATCCTTCAACAATAAGATCACCCCGTTCGTTCTCCCGAAGTCGCAAAATGCCCTCGTAACCCAACCTCCGAGACCATCTCCCCCAACAAGAATGGGTAGTTATGCTTCATGTTCTGGCCTGTAGTTACCCCCAAACCCCATCGGTTAACGTATTAACCACCCTCCTGCTGCATGGGGGAGCTGGCTGTGTGTAAATCGGCCGTCCATTGCATTACGATAGCGGCTCGGTTTGCGAAATGAACGGCCATAACGTCTTGCGGGGCGTGCTGCATTGACGTCATTTCTGTTAGCCAGGTGAGCAGGCCCACCTTGAGATTTATTAAATGTCGCACTGGCTCAGATAGGATGCTGAGCTTGCAAGGGGTCTTGGGTAAAGGAGACGGAATTGTCAACAGGGCTTAAGTGCACTTTCTTCACCACCCCTGCCAACATTTCGAGTTGTCCATCCAGTGTTGAACGTTGAGTGAATGTTTAATGTGGTGGTGGTGATGGGGAGTCAGAGCTCGGGTTATATAGAAGGGACACTTCTATAAAACCACCCAGTAGTTTGGTGTCAGAGGAAGACCTTGGAACACATGGCAGGTTGGGAATAGGGAGAGAAATATTGGTGGAATTTATTTGTTTCCTAGGAAGGTGCTTTACGTTTCTATTCATTCACGAGACGGGGGCATCGTTGGCTGGGTTAGTATGCTATTACCCGCCCTTAATTACCCTTGGGAAGGTGGTGGTCAGCTGAACTATTTGGTGAAGGGACGGGCGCACACTGCTGTTGAGGAGGGACTTCCAGGATTTGGAAGCAGAGAGACTGAAGGAACGGTGATATATTTCCAAGTCAGATTGGTAGGTGAGTGACGTACGGTTAATATCCCTGGACCAGTAATCCAGAGTGAGATATCTCCACAGAGGCTGGTCTCCCATCACCAAGTTCACCCTTCATCGACATGATTTGGAGATGCCGGTGTTGGACTGGGGTGTACAAAGTTAAAATTCGCACAACACCAGGTTATAGTCCAACAGGTTTAATTGGAAGCACACTAGCTTTCGGAGCGACGCTCCTTCATCAGGTGATGAAGGAGCGTCGCTCCGAAAGCTAGTGTGCTTCCAATTAAACCAGTTGGACTATAACCTGGTGTTGTGTGAATTTTAACTTTAGCTACATGGGGAGAGTCCTTGATACTGATCCAACTCCCTCAGAGCTCGCTCCCAGAGTGAACAGAAACCCCTGACACTCCTTATTTTTCTTTTACAAGGGAAAACATTGATTGGAAAGATTGATGAGCTAGCAACAACAGAAGTGCAAAGTGATGGAAGTTTGCAGTTTATCAGTGTTGTTTGTTTTAAGGGGGAATCCAAAAATCCCATGCTGCAGTTAGAGGCCTGAACTTCTTTTGTGCAGGGGATTGATTGGCTGGCTGACAGTTCAGGAATCATGGGACCCTCCTGTTTATTCATTTTTTTCTTTTTTTTCTTTCTTTCCTATTTACCCCCAGAGTCCCGCCTAACTGCGGTAGTGCTTATTTTTTCCCCCCAGCACCCATGGTGTGTGTGTGCAGGTGTGAGACACAGTGACAGACGCAAGGTGCACGAATCTTTATTCAATTCTCACCACCAGGAAGATAGGAAAACATCCGGGTGGCCAATGACAAACACTGCCCTTCACATCAAAGGGCAGTGCTGTGTGATCAAAACAGTGAAGGGGAGGGTAGGGACTAAATCAAAATAGAGTTGGAGGGAGAAATGATGCACTCCACTCCCTGCGGCGCCCACCTCTCCCTGAACAACTCCAGGGTGTTGGTGGGCACCGCGTGCTCCTTCTCCAGGGACACCCGGGCCCTAACGTAACCGCGGAAGAGAGGCAGGCAGTCGGCCCTAACAACCCCCTCCACGGCCCGCTGCCTCGACCTGTTAATGGCCAGTTTGCCTCCTGTTTATATGTCAGCCAGGGCTCCCTGATTGGATCAGGTTAACAGCCCCACACCCCCCCCCCCCCCACCCCCCAATCAGGGAACCCCTATTCCATGCCATCCAGCCGGCTGACCTGCTTACAATCACCACACAGCGTGCTTTGGACAACACAGGTTCAAATCCCACAGCAGCAGCTGACGGGATTTAAATTCGATTCATTAAACCTGGATTGCCAGTCTGGCTTCAGTGATGCTCCCCGTCGGGTTTGCGAACATCCTTTAGGCCAGACGAGTCTGCCATCTTCACCTGGTCTGGCCTACCCCGTGACTCCAAAACCCACCGCGATGTGGTTGACTCTGAACCGCCCTCTGAATTGGCCGCGCAAAAACGTGATCAGGAACAGACAGCAAACACTGGCCTGAGCTGAGAGTAAAGCAGAAGATGACCACGCATTCCAGGGTAGGAGAGAAAATTTAGAGATAGGCCAAGAATTGGTGTGCTTGGCGCAATTGTTGTGAGGAGTGGTGTTGTCAGTTTTGGAAATGAAGCACCTTGTGTGTTTTTTGTTTATTATTTGTGATCCTACGCCTGAGGCACGATGTAAACTAAACTCGATTTGAAAACTGGTGATTCAAGCAGATTGGCCAAATGTTGTGGCAACTTGTGGGCTCATCCAATGACCATTGTTCTCTACAATTCAACATGGCCTCCCCCCAGAACCTCCAAACTCATCATTTCCTCGGCCAGTCTTTCCCAGCCACAGCTTTTCACTGACATCAATTTATATAAGAATTAGGTGCAGGAGGAGGCCCTTCTGCCCCTCGAGCCTGCTCCACCATTTAATACAAACATGGCTGACCTCACCTAAGCCACAACTCCACTTCCTTGCTTGCTCCCCAAATCCCTTTAACCCCTTACTAATTAAAAGTCTGTCTCTTCGTTGAATGTCCCAGCATCCACCACATTCTGGGGTTGTAAATTCCACAGATTCATGACCCATTCAGAGAAGTAGTCCCTCCTCATCTCAGTTCAAAACCTGCCGCCCCTTATTCTCAAACTATGACCTCTGAGTCCCCTTTGGGTGCAGTGGGCGTGCGGGGGAAATCTAAATACAAACAGGAGATTCAGAGAGTCTCCTCATTCTCAGGACTGGCTCTGAGCTGGCTGGTCAGAGCCCACGCACTGTGCAGGTGTCAATAAACGGGGATACAGGCCTCTGTGCAGTCATTTCAATGACGACGAGAGAAACCAGGATGCTCCTGAGGAAAATTCGCTTCGCAATCAAAAAAAAAACCGTGACCTCTCATTCTAGATTACCCCACGTGCGGAAACATCCCCTCCCACGCCTATTTTGTCAATCGCCTTTAGCACCTTACATACCTCTTTTGATGGGGGTGGGAATCTCCTCTCATTCTTGTAAACTCAAGCGAGCTTAGGCCTAAACTGAATAATCTCTCCTCAAAATCAAGTCTCTGGAATTAATTTGGTGAACTTCTCTGAAGTGCGTCTAATCCAGTTGCCCCGCCCACTAGCTTGGAGTAGGCTTGCGGCCTTGCTTGTCGGGTCAATTTGAGGCGCCTACTCTCTGAGAGCAGTAGGTTGAAGCCTGCCATGGAGATGAGAGCCAGAAATGCGGAGTAGCATCAAGTGCACATCTCGCAAGATCGGCGTTGCACAACTGGGGCTTATACGGAAAGGTTGTGTGGTTTGCTGGTGACTAACCTTTCCGCACTGAGCCGTGCCAAGTGATGGGAAAGATTGCCCAAGCCTTTGTTTCTTGCATTGCGTGACGATGGAAGGAAATCGCTCACATCAAACAGAATAGGCCCCACACAGAAATCGCCAACTAATTGGGACATTCTTAGGAGTCAGAATCGATTAGGATCACTCGTTAGTAATTCATTGAGCTTGGCCCACAGTGAATCGGGATAAGCACAGTTTTGCTTCTGATCAATGTACATCCATAAACGTGTTGCATGACTCAAGCAATCTGAGAGCACAGCTAGACTGACTCTTTCAGTGTCAGTACCAAGGGAGTACTGCACTGTCAAAGGTGTCACTGTGCAGGTAGAGCCTCTTGAGTGGCTGTTAAAGATGCAGTCATGTTACTTGAAGGAGTTGGGCTTTCTTCCAGCTGTCATATCAATCCCTACAGTGTGGGAGTAGGCAACTCAACCTGTCGGGTCCACACCCACCCTCCAAAGAACATCCCACCTAACCTCCCCTATCCCTGTAACCCTGCACTCCCCATGGCTAACCCAACTAGCCTGCACATCCCTGGACACTATGGGGCAATCGTCCTAACCTGCACATCTTTGGACTGTGGGAGGAAACCGGAGCACCCGGAGGAAACCCACGCAGGCACGGGGAGAACGTGCAAACTCCACACAGACAGTCACCCGAGGGTGGAATCGAACCCTGGCACTATGAGGCAGCAGTGCTAACCACTGAGCCATTGTGCCACCCCACTGTTGGGAACACAGTAGATCTGGTCATTATCACTTTGCTCTCTATCTTTTATTTAGTTTATTCTTTCACAGGATTTGGGTGAGGCTCTGGCACTTGCTGCCCACCCCTAATTGGCCTTGAATGGAGTGGCTTACTAGGGCCATTACAGAGAGCAGTTCACTGTCAGCCATCTTGCTGTAGGTCTGGAGTCACGTATAGGCCAGACTGAATAGGATTTCCTTCCCTAAAAGACATTGGTGAACCTGGGAGTTTTATTTTTGCCTATTTTTCCTCATCACCTAGTCCAGAGATGTTATTACATACCTCTGGATCAGGGTGGGTCTTGAACCTAGGCCTCTCAGTCAAGGGGTAGGGACACTACCACCACACCACAAGAGGGCCCCACACAGCACTCTTTTCTTATTCACCAATTTTTCTAATCACCCTGATCAGAGATATTATTACCCTCTGGAGTAGGGTCAGTCTTAAACTGGGCCTCCTAACCTGGGGTAAGGTCACTACCACAAGAGCCCCTCTGGATGAGTTGTTAAGAGATTAGACTTTAATTCCAGACGCTTTTTAAAATGGAATCGAAATTCCACTAACGATTACTGTGGGGATTTGAACACAGGTCACCAGAGCACTATCCTGGGACTTTGGAATATCAGTCCATTACCTCTTCACCACCATCTCCCCCACAAGGATCTCATTTGGAGCTTGACTGAACAAGCTGCTATTTTTAAATGTAATTCATTTGTGGGATGTAACCATGACTGGTTGGGATCGCATTTATTGTCCATCTCTGGAGAAGGGGGTGGTGAGCTGTCTTCTTGAACTGCTGGAGCCTACGTGGTTTAGCTATACCCACAATGCCTTGAGGGAGGGAGTTCTAGGATTTTGACCCAGCGACACTGAGGGAACGGCGACATATTTCTAAGTCTTTCCCCCGATGATGCATAGCTCACCAACACACTCCCCCATTGTTGCTAAGGTACCAGGCCATTTATCTGACATCCCCTACTGGATGTCCCCTTTTTCCGAATTAAACAATGGCAAGAACGAAAGCCATTGATTCCCCATCCAGCCCCAAGCTCTGCCCCTTGGTACACACTACATCTCTCTTCCTGATGTGAAACCAGTCTATTCGCAACGTCAATGCCACAGTTGGCCCTTCTTTGCCCATTTTCATGTCATTACTGAGGCTGCCTACCACCCCACTCTCTAACCTTGCCCTGACTTATCAGGTAGCTCAGTGGTGAGGACTGCTGCCTCACAGCACCAGGGACTCGGGATCGAATCCAGCCTCGGGTGACTGTCTGGTGGAGCTTGCACGTTCTCCCCACGTATGTGTGGGTTTCCTCCAGGTGCTCTGGTCTCCTCCCCGTAGTCCAAAGATGTGCAGGTTAGGGTGGATCGGCCATGCTATAGTGCCCAGGGGTCAGTGGGTTAGTCACAGGAAATGCAGGGTTAGAGGGGAGAGGGTTGAGGTGGGATGCTCTTCAGAGGGGCCACACCGTAGGGAATCTATGTCTATACCCTGGGTGGCAGCTGGACCCCTTATTCACCCCTCTCCCAGCAGCAGGACAAGCCATTGTTTGTCATTTGTGTAAGTGATTCAGACGTGAATATAGGAGCACATTTGCAGATGACACCCAGCGTTTGTGGTATAGTGGATAGTAAAGAAGGTTATCTAAGAGTACAATGGGGTCTTGATTGGGTCAATTGAGTCAATGGGTCGAGGAGTGGCAGACGGAGTTTAATTTAAATAACTGTGAGGTGTTGCATTTTGGTAAGGGCACGATTAACATAGTTAATGGTAGGGGAGTGCTGCTGGGCAAAAAGACCTTGGAGTGCTGGTTCCTAGTTCCTCGAAAGTGGAGTCGCAGGTAGTGAAGAAGGTGCTTGACACGGGATCTTGCCTTATTCCTGACGAAGGGCTTATGTCCGGAACGCTGACTCTCCTGCTCCTCGGATGCTGCCTGACCTGCTGTGCTTTTCCAGCACCACACTCTCGACTCTGATCTCCAGCATCTGCGGGCCTCACGTTCTCCACAGGATCTTGATTAGCTGGGCCGGTGGACAAAGGAGTGGTTTGGAGTGCGGCATACAGTTCTGGTCACCCTGCTGTATGTTACTAAATTGGAGAGGGTGCAGAAAAGATTTATAAGGACGTTACCAGAACTGGAAGGTCTGTGTTATAAGGAGACGCTGCATAGGCTGGGACATCTTTCACTGGAGCGTAGGATGTTGAGGGGTGACCGTATTGAGGTTTATGAAATCATGAGGGGCGTGGATAAGGTGAATAGCCAGGGTGGGAGAGTCCAGAACTAGGTCATAGAGTCATTGTGTCATAGAGATGTACAGCTCGGAAACAGACCCTTCGGTCCAACCTGTCCATGCCGACCAGATGTCCCAACCCAATCTAGTCCCACCTGCCAGCACCTGGCCCATATCCCTCCAAACCCTTCCTATTCATATACCCATCCAAATGCCTCTTAAATGTTGCAATTGTACCAGCCTCCACCACTTCCTCTGGCAGCTCATTCCATACACGTACAACCCTCTGCGTGAAAACGTTGCACCTTAGGTCTCTTTTATATCTTTCCCCTCTCACCCTAAACCTATGCCCTCTAGTTCTGGACTCCCCGACCCCAGGGAAAAGACTTTGTCTATTTATCCTATCCATGTCCCTCATAATTTTATAAACCTCTATAAGGTCACCCCTCAGCCTCCGATGCTCCAGGGAAAACAGCCCCAGCCTGTTTAGCCTCTCCCTATAGCTCAAACCCTCCTACCCTGGTAACAGCCTTGTAAATCTTATCTGAACCCTTTCAAGTTTCACAACATCGTTCCGATGTGTTTAAGGTGAGAGGGGGAAGATTTAATAGAGATCTGAGGAGCAACCTTTTCACACAGAGGGTGGTGCGCATGTGGAGTTAAAAACAAGAGGGCATAGGTTTAAGGTGAGAGAAGAAAGATTTAAGAAGGACACGAGGGGTAACCCTTTCTACATAGAGAGTGGTTCGTGTGTGGAACGAAGTGTTAGAGGAAGTGGTGGGTGCAGAGACAGTTGCAACATTTCAAAGACATTTGGACAGGTACATGAATAGGAAAGGTTTAGAGGGATATGGGCTAAATGCAGGCACACGGGGTCAGTTTAGTTTGGGAAACTTGGTCAGCATGGATGAGTTGGGCTGAAGGGCCTGTGTCCGTGCTGTATGTGGAATTTCGCTGTCTCGTCTGCCAGTTTCTACCCAACATTAATTGGCCATTGAGAATCTGGAGGTGAATTATCTTTGTGAGGGCTTGTAGCAGTCCACATGGTCCTTGTGCACTGATAGGAACTTACAGGGGCTGGCATCCCCATGTATCCGCTTCCAGATGGAAGTGTTCATGGGTTTGGAAGGTGCTGTCTGAGGGTCTTTGGTGAGTTGCTGCAGTGCATCTTGTAGATGGTACACCCTGCTGCTACTGAGCGTCGGTGGTGGAGGGAGGGGATGTTTGTGGGTGTGGTGCCAACCAAGTGGGGGCTGCTTTGTCCTGGATGGTGTCGAGCTTCTTGAGTGTTGTTGGAGCTGCTCCCATCCAGGGGCAAGTGGGGAGTATTCCCTCACACCCCTGACTCGTGCCTTGTAGGTGGTGTCGAGAGTGTGGTGCTGGAAAAGCACAGCAGGTCAGGCAGCATCTGAGGAACAGGACAATCGACGTTTGGGGGGCAAATGCCTTGTAGATGGTGGACAGACTTTGATATCAAGCTCCTATGTTCTATGCTCTATCCTCCTCAGGCTAACTGCTGCCTTCACTGCCCCCACAAGGGGTTAATCTTTTATTGCAAACAAAACATGGATGTTCCTTTGAAGTTGAGCCCTGCCCTTTGCAGATGTTTCCAAACTGTGCTCAAAGAACTACCAATTAAGGTCCTCCATCTGCCAATAATTAAAAACAATTAGCATTCTGCACCAGTTAGATATTCACCTGGGGTGGAAGTGTTCAAGGATTTTGTTTCCATCATCGTCCAGTTCCGGAAACAGTGAATGGAGTCTCCAGAACCTGACTCATTATGCCTGATGCTGTAGGCCTTTGGATCTGGTGGGAATATCCGAGTAGGATTCAGTGGATGGCGATCAAGACTGGGGAAACAATGGGGTTTCTTTTTGAACCCAGTAACGCAGATCTCCAATACCATCCAGTCAGGTACAAAGTTAAGGAATGATTCCACAGAGAGCTGTATCAGACAAAAATGGGTTTTATCAGGGACTTATGTACCCAAGGGTGAATACTCCAAGTGACTCTTTTTATCTGTAACAGCCTTAAATTCAAAGGTGGGGCATCCATTAGAAAACATAGCGGGTCAGGATTTATACCATCATGGGATGTCAGGGGTCACCAGCAAGTCCAGTATTTGTTGCTCGTCCCTAATTGCCCTTGAACTGAGGTATTTAAGAATAAACCATAATTATAGATTAGATTCCCTACAGTGTGGGAGCAGGCCCTTCGGCCCAACAAGTCCACACCGACCCTTTGAAGAGTAACCCACCCAGACCCATTTCCCTCTGACTAATGCACCTAACACTATGGGCAATTTAGCACGGCCAATTCACCCTGACCTGCACATCTTTGGATTGCAGATATGGGGAGAACGTGCAAACTCCACACAGACAGTCACCCAAGGCAAGAATCGAACTTGGGACCCTGGTGTTGTGAGACAGCAGTACTAGCCACTGAGCCACCGTGCCACCCATAGGCCAGCATTTCCTTCCCTGAACAGCATTAGTGAATCAGATAGGGGTTTGACTGGCAACTTGACAATAGCTGTCATCATCACTCCCTTTGTGAATTGAATTCCATTAGCTGCTACATTGATTTGATTTGATTTATTGCTGTCACGTGTGCTGAGATACAGACAAAAGTGTTGCTTTGCGTGCTAGACCGGCAGATTGTACCATACATAGTGTATATGTAGCAGTGCACACAGTGTTACTCCCACAGAGGAAGTGCAGAGAGAGAGATCAACATATACATTAAAGCACAGCAATTCAGGCAGCATCCGAGGACAGGCAAAATCGACATTTCGGGCAAAAGCTTCCTGATGAAGGGCTTTTGCCCGAAACGTCGATTTTGCCTGTCCTCGGATGCTGCCTGAATTGCTGTGCTCTTCCAGCACCACTGATCCAGAATCTGGTTTTCAGCATCTGCAGTCATTGTTTTTACCTCTCTGTACATTAAAGCAGTCCGTTCAGCAGTATGATAACAGCGGGGAAGAAGCTGTTCTTGAATCTGTTGGTACGTGTGTTTAACCTCTTGTATCTCCTGCCTGATGGAAGAGGGTGGAAGAGAGTCTAACCGGGGTGGGAGGGGTCTTTGATGATGTTGGCTGCCTTCCTGAGGCAGTGGGAAGTGTAGATGGAGTCGGTGGGTGGGAGGCTGGTTTGTGTGATGGACTGGGCTGGGCTCACAGCTCTCTGTAGTTTCGTACGGTCCTGGGCAGAGCAGTTGCCGCACCAAACCGTGATGTATATGGATAGGATGCTTTCTGTGGTGCATCTATAAAAGTTGGTAAGAGTCCTTACGGACATACTGAATTTCCTTAGCCTCCTGAGAAAGTAGAGGCATTGTTGTGCTTTCTTGACAGTAGTGTAGGTAGGCCAGGACAGATTGTTAGTGATCAACACTCCCAGGAACTTGATGCTCTTGAGCAGCTCCACCTCAGTCCCACCAATGCAGATAGGGGCATGACTTGAACCCTGTAGCCTCGGAGAGTTTGCAGAAGCCTCTGGATTACTCGTCCAGTGCCATCATCGCCAGGACAAGATCTCCAACAATGAATTGACTCCTAGGCTGGCTATGCTAACAGTTACCAGTCTCATTCTGGGAGATATTGTATCGTGAACGAGATCTCAATGAAATTTTGATTAGATTAGATTCCCTACAGTGCGGAAACAAGCCCTTCCGCCCAACAAGTCCACACTGACCCTCCGCACAGTAATACACTCAGACCCATTTCCCTCTGACACTATGGGCAATTTAGCACGGCCAATTCACCTAACCCGCACATCTTTGGACTGTGGGAGGAAACCCACACAGACACGGGGAGAATGTGCAGACTCCACACAGACAGTCACCCGAGGCAGGAATCGAACCTGGGTCCGTGGTGCTGTGAGGCAGCAGTGCTAACCACTGAGCCACCGTGCTGCCCCTAATTTATATCAATCCGCCTGTTGTGATCGCTTTAAATAAGAATGGGAAATTCTAAAATTGTGCAACAGATTAATCGGCATCTGAAAACACTTTGATGAAATGTTATATCTGAAACATGACTTTGTCGACCAGATGGTAGGCAGTAACAGCATTCCTCTCGTCTGGCATAATGTCTCCGTTCTGCAGAGAGACTCCGACAATGGTGCTGATCATTTCCAACACTGAGAAGAGGGAGACTTTGTTTTCTCGTCCATATTTTCGCCACGATGTTTGGGTTGCCATCCCAAAAGTTGTATGTTCTGTCTGGAGCTCGGGGAGGTAGTGCCCTCACCTCTGAGTCAGAGGGTGCCAGTCCTACTCCATTGAGCTGGGCACACAGGGTCAGCTGATACACCCAGTGTCAGGCTGAGGGCATGTCGCGGTGTCAGTAGCGTTGTCCTCCAGACCATAGATTACACATGCTTTCGCTTTGGTAGCACGGTGGCTCAGTGGTTAGCACTGCTGCCTTATGGCGCCAGGGACCCAGGTTCGATTCCAGCCTCAGGCGACTGTCTGGGTGGAGTTTGTACATTCTCTCCGTGTCTATATGGGCTTCTTCTGGGTGCTCTGGTTTCCCCCCCACCCCACACAGTCTAGGGATGTGCAGGTTAGGGTGGATTGGCCGTACCATTTGCATGTAGTAGGTGGGTTTGCCGTGGGAAATACGGGGCGGGTAGGCTGCTCTTTAGAGGGTCAGTAGGGGCTGAATGACCTGCTCCAACACTGTGAGGATTCTGTGAAGTGAGCTGTGTCCCTCACCACACATCGCTTCGGCAGACTTTGCTACGTTGCAGCAGTAACTTATGTTTCAAACATACGTTATTGATAGTAAAGCATTTTGGAATGTTAAAGTCAATGAATTTCTTTTATCAAGAAGTTCAAGAAGCAATACGTAATGAACAATATAATTATAGAAAGGGTCAGGAGCACAGGGACTTGGGAGTGTATGTGCACAGATCTCTGAGCGCGACATGCAGGTTGAGAAAGTGATTAATAAGGCCATATGGGATCTTGCACGTTGTAAATTGAAATAAAGAGTACAGAAGCAAGGAAATCACATGCCACTAATCTCGATGAAGAGAAATAGATACATAGGAACAACATCTCGTGCAAGTTCCCCTCCAAGTCACTCTCCATCCCGACTTGGAAATATATCTCCCTTCCTTCAGTGTCACTGGGTCAAAATCCTGGAATCCCCTCCCTCAGGGCATTGTGGGTCAACCCACAGCAAGTGGACTGCAGCGGTTCAGGAAGGCAGCTCACCCCCCCCCCCCCCACCTTCTCAAAGGGGGCAACTAGGGTAGGCCCAACCAGTGATACCTGCATCTGAAGGATGTGACAGCAGAATAGAATAGAATTCTTACAGTGTGGAAACAGGCATTTCGGCCCAACAAGTCCACACCCACCCTTCGAAGGGTACCCCACCCATGAGAATGGTACCCAGGGTTGAGTAATTTCAGTCCTGTGGATAAATCAGAGAGGCTGGGGCTATTAGCTGTTGCAAAGAGACTTGATGGAGGCGTTCAACATCACGAGGGGCCTGGGCAGAGTAGAGAGGGAGAAACTGTTCCTGCACTGGAAGCTTAACGGCAAGCTGAGACCAAGTTCCTTTGTGCAGCGATTGGTTAAGGTCCGGAATGGTCACATGATCTCAGCACTGTGATGCCCAAGACCTCGAAACGGCCATCACTGACTATCGCCAATCTCCTACCTTCTCCCCAATTGCCTCGCACACTCCCTCCATCCAAATCATCTGCCTGAGGTTTCTGTGGAGGCAATGTGATCGGAGGAATTCAAGAAAGAGTTGGATACCTCTCTGAAAGGCAGAAGAGGTATGAACGAAGGAACGGGGCAATAGTTTTTTTGCAGAGAGCCAGCACAGACAGGTGAACTGAACGGCCTCCTTCTGTCTCATCAGCTCACTGTCTCATCAGTGAGTGTGCAGCAATCCCGGGCACATTGAGGCCTCACAGCCAATCAGATAACAGCAGGCCGTCTGCTTGGTGATTTGGTCATGTGATCGGACTGGTCAGGGTAATATTAAACATTTGTGATGGCCAATACCGGAAATCAGGTCACCTTCTCCCTTCGCGAGAGTGAACTTGCAAATCATTGTGAATTTCAAAGAGTTCTTCGAGACTGTGAATTGCACAGGATTTTCCCCTAATGCTTTTGAAGATAGCAACGTGGAAAATAGGAGCCAGAGTAGACCATTCGGCCCTTCAAGTCTGCTCCATCATTCATGGCTGACCACCCTCCTCAGTCTCCGGTTCCCGCTTCCTCCCTTTGGTCCCTTTAACCTAATGAACTCAATCTAACAACTCCTCGAAAACATTCAACGCTCCGGCCTCAATTGTGTTCTGGGGTAGAGAGTTCCACAGGCTCTCCACTCTCTGGATGAAGACATTTCTCCCCATCTCAGTCCAATCCCGTATCCTTAGAGTGTGATCCCCTGGTTCTGGATTCCCTGGTAATGGGGAACATCCTTCCCCACACTCATCCAAATGGTCCTGAGAAAAATCTATAGGTTTTGGGCAGTGGCTCAGTGGTTAGCACTGCTGCCTCACAGCACCAGGGTCACAGGTTCGATTCCAGCCTCGGGCTGGAGTTTGCACATTCTCCCCGTGTCTGGGTGGGTTTCCTCCGGGTGCTCCAGTTTCCTCCCACAGTCCAAATATGTGCAGGTCAGGGTGGATTGGCCGTGCTAAATTGCCCTTGGTGTTAGGTGCATCAGTCAGTGAGAAATGGGTCTGGGTGGGTTACTCTTCGGAGGGTTGGTGTGGACTTGTTGGGCTGAAGGGCCTGTTTCCACACTGTAGGGGTGAAATTCCCCCCTCCTCCAGTCAATATACTCCAAACTGACCCAGTCTCTCCTCATACATCAGTGCTGCCATCCCAGAATCCAGTCTGGTAAATCTTTGAGGCCACTCCCTCCATCACCAGAACATCCTCCCTCAGATAAGGAGACTAAAACTGAACACAATACTCCAGCTATGACCTCACCATGGCCCTGTACAATTGCAGCAAGACATCCCTACTCCAATAGAGCTCCAATCAGGGTCTGAAACCCATACAGACGTGAGGGATTGACCATCACTGGTCAATGGCTGGCCTCATTAAGTCTATGAAGTTCCATTCAGGACTGAAGAAGGGTTGGACCCGAAACATCGACTTCCCCACCTCCTGATGCTGCCTGGCTTGCTGTGTTCTTCCAGCCTCCCGCCTGTCTACCTTGGATTTCAGCATCTGCAGTTTTTCTGTCGTTCATTAAGTCTATGGGCAGGCTGGGGGTCCAGTAGGATTTAGTGCAGCCCAGTGCATGCGTTTTGAAGTGAATTGAGGGAGTTCACCCCTAGAAATACATTAATGTATAAACAAAGACATCTCCCTGGAACCCCCTGGGACCAGGCTAATGACTGCGTTTGGGCTCGGCCTGGGAAGTTAAGAGGGGGAGCTCTGACTTTTTGGGTCACTGAGGGTCCCCTCGGACTTTGTCCAGTCTTGTGCCCTGGAAGTGGTCATTCGAGCTTTGCTTGAGAGCACTGGAGTGACGTAGGAGTTGGCAGTGATTAGCCTGCCTCAGCTGGCATTGGGAATGGGTGCTACGGCCTCTCTGATCGTGAGATGGAAACATTGCCTCTCCCTGGTCAGCCCCTGCCCACCTCGAATTGGGCAGCGCCCGGCAAATGAGGTACTGACCCGCCACAGTCCAGTGGGCCCTCGGGGCTTAGGCCTGCTGCTGAAGAACTGGTTAATTAGAGGTATGCTCCTCCTTGTCTACCCTAGGGTCCGATCGAAGAGTCCCTGATAGCCCCTGGCAGTAGACTGCTATTGGCTATCTACTGACTTTCACTGTTCCTCTGATCTCCTGATGATATCTCCGTGTGGCAGTCTCTCCTCTGAGGGAAGAGGGCTCTGGGTTCACATCCTGCTCTAAACTTAGGTGTGAACTCTTAGCTTCCATTCCTAGTGAAGAACTGGGGGAGTACACTGCACTGTTGGGGATGGTGGGTGGGTGGGTGCGGTCTTTGGGAAGAGATGGTTAAATTCACAGAAACACAGATTGCTTACAGTGCAGAAAGAGGCCCTTCTGCCCATCAGGCCAGCACTGACCTTCCACAATGCATCCCAGCCAGACCCACATTTTGCCATGGCTAATCCCCCATGACTAGCTACACATCCTTGTGCACTATGAGCTAATTTAGCGTGGCACCATGGGATTGTGAGAGGAAACCTGAGAAGGGCTTATGCCCGAAACGTCGATTCTCCTTCTCCTTTGATGCTGCCTGACCTGCTGCGCTTTTCCAGCAACACATTTTTAAGCTCTGATCCCCAGCATCTGCAGGCCTCACTTTCTCCCAATCCAAAGGAGCCCTACCCAGACACGGGGAGAACGTGCAAACTCCACACGGTCAGTCGACCGAGGCTGGAATTGAACCTGAGACCCTGGCACTGTGGTGCTAACCACTGAGCTACCATGCCATCCCTAAATTCATGCCCTTCCAGTGGGACCAGGAATGAGAAAAGGTCCTGTGTTGAAAGGGAGTTCAGGCAATGTTTAATCAATGTCACACAAAGAGGTTGTTTGGTCACTATCATTGGGCTGGTTGTGGGAGCTTTCTGTGCCTGAAATGGCAATGTTTCCCGACATTACAGCAGTGAGTGCACATTAAGAATACTTCTTCTGATGGAAGGCAGTTCAAGATTTTGCCTCGTGTGCTATAAAAACCAGGGTCTTTTCCTGTTTGCATCTGCCCCCCCCCCCCCCCGTCAAGGTTGACTTCTTGAAGGGACAGCTCCCGGTTTTACATCGCCGCGAACACTCTGACTTTGTTAGGGGACCGTACTTTAGATGTACAGAAGTCTTGGGTGGAGTCAGGGCAGCGGAAGATGGCTTCTCAGCAAATTAAAAGGCATTTGGACAAATGCATGGATAGTGAAGGTTTAGAAGGGTATGGGCCAAGTGCAGGGAAATGGGGTTAGTGTGGGTGGATATCATGGACCAGTCTGAGCCGAAGGATCTGTCTCCATGCTGTAGGCCTCAATGACTGAAAGTTCCCAAAGTAATCTCCTTACACTTCATAGGTGTCTAAAAATGTACAGTCTATGGGGAATTAGCCATGATAACGTAGGGTTACGGGGATAGGGTGGGGTGAGGGGTAGTTTGTTCTGGGTGGGATGCTCTTCGGAGGGTCAGTGCAGACTTGACGGGCCAAATGGGCTCTTCCTACACTGGAGGGATTCTGTGATTCTAAAATGATGGAGGCTGGTACAATTACAACATTTAAAAGGCATCAGGATGGGTACATGAATGGGAAAGGTTTAGAGGACAATGGACCAACTGTCAGCTAATGGATCTAGGTTAACTTGGGATACCTGGATGGCATGGAAGGGTTAGATCAAAGGGTTCATTCCCGGGCTGTACAACTCTATGACTCGATGCTTTGCACCCCTGTATTGTTAACAGTCAGCCGGTCACCCTGTCATGTTAAAATGTCATGTCATTGTTTGTAATTGAAGAGTTCCACTCCTCTTTATGGAGCTGACAGTATAACTGAGGCTTTGGCAAGTTCAAAAGGCATGATGACTACAAGAGCAGGTCAGAGGCTAGGAATCCTGTAGGGAGTAACTCATCTCCTGACTCCCCAAAGCCTGTCCACAAGTCAGGGGCGTGAGGGAATACTCCCCACTTGCCCCTGGATGGGGGCAGCTCCAACAACACTCTAAAAGCCCGACACCATCCAGGACAAAGCAGCCCCCCGCTTGGTTGGCACCACACCCACAAACATCCCCTCCCTCCGCCACCGACGCTCAGTAGCAGCAGGGTGTACCATCTACAAGATGCACTGCAGCAATTCACCAAAGACAGCACCTTCCAAACCCACGACCACTTCCATCTAGAAGGTCAAGGGCAGCAGATACAGGGGACCACCATCTCCTGCAAGTTCCCCTCCAAACCACTCACCCCCCCTGACTCGGAAATCTATCGCCGTTCCTTCAGTGTCGCTGGGTCAGAATCCTGGAATCCCCACCCCCAGGGCATTGTGGGTTTTCCTACAGCACCCAATATGTGGCACTTAAAAGCTTCTCGAGGGCAACTAGGTTATAAAAGCTGACCCAGCCAATGACTCCTAAATCCCACGAAAGAATAAAATTCAGCTCTCTACAGGTAGTCGCATACCAATAAAGTCATGTTGTTCAACTGTGTCGGTCAAGGAGGGAATGGTCTAATTATAGCACTTCAAGCACAATAAGAGGTGGAAATGAGAACAACCTTCACATTTCTGGGCACCAGAAGAAATGGGTTATTTATGAATCTGATCTATAAAAAAAGTTTGGATGTAAAACAATAGATTGAGTGATTAAATTCACATGCACTGCCATCGCAGGTTGAATTGAAAGCATTTGGCTGATTAGAAACAGGCTTCAACAAGGGGTAGCCAATCAGACTGCGGGCTTGCTCAGTGCGAGTGTCTGGGCTGCAGCTCTGTGTTTGTCAGAAAGGAACACTTCCCCAATTCTTACCCAACTCTACCGCCAAGTCTGCTGTGGAAGGAGAGAGAGAGAGAGAGAGAGAGACAGAGAGAAATATACGTGGCATCTATATTGTTCAAAATTGTAGCAGTCTCCTGTGCTTTTTGATGGTCAGAGCCACTGTTGCTGAACAGCAGCGCATTAGCCCAAAGTATCTCCCCACCGCTGGCCCCTTTGGTGCCACTTGGCAGGACCTAGGTCAGATTTGCCTTTCTGTTCCTGTGCCGGGCAATCTGGTACAATCTGACAAGTGCTGCCACTTGCAAGCGATCAGCATGGCAGATGTTTCCAGACCACAGCAGCCTTCAGTGCAGCGTTGCAATTTGCAGGATTTTAATCATCAGTAAGTACAAAACCACGAGGGCAATTTAATTGATTTTTGGGCATTACAATTTACACAGCTTCTGTGTTAGATTTTATGCTATCCAAGTCTTTTGATTGTACGTATTAGCTTTGTGGCATTTACTGGGTGGAGTTAATATTCATCTCAATATGTATTCAATGTAACAAACACAGAGTACCATATCCGCTGTAACACACATAGTTTAGTATTCAGTGTTATTTTCCAATCCATCTCAGAACTGGGTCCCAGAGGACTATAGAGTTGCAGATCTTGCCCTCTTATTCAATCTAGAGTGTGAGGACAAGGCCAGTTATTGCAGGTCAATCCATGATTGAGAAGCTTTTGGAAGTGGTAATTCAGGAGATAATTTACAGACCCTTGGAAAACAACGGGTAAATTGTGGAAAGTCAACTTTGATTATCCAAGGACAAATTGCATTTATGAACTTGCTGGAGTTTTCGCGAGATAACAGGTGGGGTTGATGAGGGGTGTGCGGTGGATGTGGTGTACATGGACTTTCACATGAAAAGATAATGGGTTTTCCAACAAATATGGAGTCTGTAGAGGAAGACGGTTGCCAGTAGCATAGAGACAAGATTAGCAGAGTGTTAGGAAACAGTGAAAGGAACGTTCTCCACAACTCGGTGTTGGGACAATTGTGTCTTCGGATTTATAAGTCAGCCCAGGCACTACTTTCCAAATTGAAAATGACAGAACAATTTTGAACTGGTGCTAGAGGCTAGGGCTGAACTTTGAGAGGACACACTCTGATGGAACAGGAGGACAAGTGGCCCATGCAGTTTGATGGAGAGACATGTGCCGCGATGCATTATAATTTAAATGAAGGATAAATAGGGTGTGGTGGAAAAGGGATCCATGACATGCTCAAATCATTGAGGGTGGCAGGGTGGTTTGAGAAAGGGAATTATAAAATCTATGGAGTACAAAGTGAAGGAGTTAAGGTATACCAGTCTCCGTATTGTTCCACTCGCAAAAGGGATGATTGTGTCCAAATCTGAGCATTGCATGCTGGGATTGATGTGAGGATTTGAATTCCTCATTCTAATCGTTCCCAGGCATGAGGAATTTCAGTTCCATAGACAGACTGGAGACATAGGCGAAGAGAAGGTGGAGAGGACATGTGAGAGAGATGCTCAACATCACAAGGATGGAGTGACAGGGAAAACGCATAAGAGCTAAGAACCAAAAGACATTGACCTGACAGGTTTGACAAAGAAACGACAGCAGGGTTTGGGAGAAAACGCTTTGAAGTTAGTGTCTGGAATGCACCGCCACACACAGCAGTCGAGGCGAGGTCACCTGAGGTTTAGAAGAGGGGATTGGACTATTTAGGAAGACAGAAGGTTAGAGGGGGGAACACTGGGTGAGTTGCGCTTGCAGAGGGCTGGCAACGAAATGATGGGCTGAGTATCTTTTTCCTGTCCTGTAGCCATTCTACGAATCCAACACCCTTCTACAAATGCCATCTCTTGACCTTCCAACTTACATCGATTAAAAACAAATTTACTCTTAAAAACTTTGTAGTCGGTTACCCAAACCTGTGCTGTGCATTAGACAGGACAAGAGGTACCACAGTCAGACATTAATGCTGTGAAATGCTTCTTTTCTTTTGGTAGTGAACTTAAAATGTACTTTTATTACATAACGTACAAGTCTCATTAGACAAATTGAACTTACTAGCTCCATAAATGGGATACACAAGGCCATTCCCCTTCATTGTCTCATGGACAGCAATTGTTGCTCATCCCTAACTACCCCTGAATCGAGTGTGGAGTGCGAGGGCTATTTCAGAGGGCAGTTAACTGTCTGCAGTGAGTGTGACAAAGTCAGTTATAGGATATGAGGTTCCCAGATTGGGGCTTTTAACCTGGTCCAATCAGGGAGCCCTGGCTGACAGATAACACCAGGAGCGTCAGAGGTTCTGCTCACTCTAAGAGCTGCCTCTGCGGCAGCTGGATTGGTGAGAGTGAAAGACTTTCCACTTTTCTGTATTAAGGAGAAGAGGAGACAAAATGAAAACAGGAGTGTCAGGGCTTTTGTTCACTCTGAGAGCTGCCTCTGAGGGAGATGGATCAGTGTCAAGGACTCTCCACGTGTTTGATAAATAGTGACTTGGTGACAGGATGCCAGCCTCTCTGGAGTTACTTCACGTCAGCCATGTTGCTATGGGTCTGTCGGCCAGACCAGGTAAGGATGGCAGATTTCCTTCCCTAAAGAGCATTACTGAACACGGGTGTTATGTTAAGGATCCCAGACACTCTGAATGTCGATGACGTGATTCAGGTTTGTGACCAGGCCCTTTGGCATGTTTTCTCACACCCTGTAAATCCGGAGACTGTAAGAAGTCGGATCAGAAGCAGGCCACGCAGCCCATAGCATCTGCTCCACCCTCAATGATATCACGGCTGATCTGATCATCCGTGTCCCAGCCTTTTCACTTCCATTCCCTTCCTGATTAAACATCCCTCTCTATCCGCCTTGACCGATTCACTCCCCTCTGAGAGAAGAAATTCCTCCTCATCTTGGTCGTCAGTGGGCGACTCCTTGGTCTGAGATGATATTCTCTGGCCCTGGATGGTCCCGCAAGGGGAACCAACCATCTCCTCCCCTGTCAAGTGCCCTAAGATTCATGTCCATTTCAATAAGGTCGCCGCCTCCTGTTCTAAACTCCAGTGGGTACAGGCCCGGCCTACTCAACCTCTCCTCCTCAGACAGTCCCTCCATTCCCTGGGATCAGCAGAGTGAATCTTCATTGCTGATGTCCCTTTCCCCTGATAAGGACTCCATTCCCTGGGATCAGCAGAGTGAATCTTCATTGCTGATGTCCCTTTCCCCTGATAAGGAGACCATTTGGTTTCCAGTATTCCAGCCTGCCCACTGCCTTGTTCAATTTTAGCTCAGTCTCCAATTTTTATACCCTAAACACATTGCTTACAATTCATCGTGATGGATTTCATCTCGGAAAGGCTTGCACAGACTTTGGTCTCCTTATTTCAGGAAAAACATCCTGGCATTGGAGGTAGTCCAGAGAAAGTTCGCTTGGTGGGTTTGAGAATGTCCAGTGAGGAGAGGTTAGAGTCAAAGAGTCATAGAGATGTACAGCACGGAAACAGACCCTTCGCTCCAACCCGTCCATGCCGACCAGATATCCCAACCCAATCTAGTCCCACCTGCCAGCACCCGGCCCATATCCCTCCAAACCCTTCCTATCCATGTACCCATCCAAATGCCTTTTAAATGAAAGCCTCCACCACTTCCTCTGGCAGCTCATTCCATACACGCACCACCCTCTGTGTGAAAAAGTTGCCCCTTTTATATCTTTCCTCTCTCACCCTAAACCTATGCCCTTTAGTTCTGGACTCCCCCCACCCCAGGGAAGAGACTTTGTCTATTTATCCTATCCATGCCCCTAATGATTTTATAGACCGCTGTAAGGTCACCCCTCAGCCTCAGATGCTCAGTTGAGTAGATCGGACCGGTATTCTAGGAAAGGCTGCTTCAGATTTTCAATCTGGTCCCTTCCCTTTTCTCGGAAGTATTTTTCTTGCGGGAATGCCACCTTTTGGACCAGACACCCCCCTCTCTCCACCAGCTCCCCTTCCCCAGCCCATCCCAGCCAAACCACGCCACTGCTTTGAGCTTTGATACATTGAGCAACCACACTGTGATCAGTAACACATTAGTGCAGGGCTGGAGGCTGAGGGTCCCCAGGCTGAGCCACCAGCTGAAATGTAGGTGGCGGGTGGGGGGGGGTGGGGTTTGCTGTAATAGTGAGATGATAGCAGTATACAGGATCCCTCCTCACCTTGGTCCCCCACCCCATTCTCTCTCAAGCCTCCCCACCTCCATTCCCATCTCTGGGGTCAACTGAGGAGTCAAGACAGTTCCTGAGTTTTGAAACAGTGGACATGGTGGGAAAACGTTTGGGAAACTCTACACTAATGTCCTCGTTATAGCAGAGAATATAGGGTCTGTGGACGCCTGTGTCAGCTTATTTATTACAAAACCCCAGAAAGAGCTTGAGAAGCTCAACAGGTCTAGCGACATCACTATGGCAGTGTGATGGCTCAGTGGTTAGCATTGCTGCCTCCTAGCGCCAGGGTCCCGGGTTCGATTCCAGCCTCGCATGACTGTCTGTGTGGAGTTTGCATGTTCTCCCCGTGTCTGTGTGGGTTTCCTCCCACAGTCCAGGGTCGTCCAGGTTAGGGTGGATCATTCCTGATGAGTGGCTTTTGCCTGAAACGTTGATTTTCCTGCTCCTCGGATGCTGCCTGACCTGCTGTGCTTTTCCAGCACCACTCTCTAAATCTTGACTCTAATCTCCAGCATCCGCAGTACACACTTTCGCCTATGCTAAATTACCCATAGTGTCCAGGGGTGGTGCAGGCTAGGTGGGTAAGCCATAGGAAATGCAGGGGGATAGGGTGGAGGGTTGGGGTGGGTCTGTGTGGGAAGTTCTTTGAAATGGGCCAAATGGCCTCTTATTGCCCTGTACGGCCTCTGTCTGAGAGGAAGACAGAGTTAAAGTTTCAGGTCCAGTTCAGAGCTGTTCTGATGGCAAGTCGCCGGGCTTGAAGTGTTAACTCCGCTCTCTCTCTCTCTCGCCACAATTGCTGAGTTTCTCCAGCGAACATCTGTGTTTGTTACAGATCCAAGGTGCTTTGAAGTTCATTCCAGCCTATTTATTGCTACATTCCACGACCCAACTTATCCTGGGACATTATCCTCTCCTTCTTAAGTTGGTGGGCCTGGTCACCTTACATAAACCACCAGAGCAGAAGCTCAGGATGACCCACTGGTGACCAGGCCTCACAGTTGAGTGGGCGCGACCCAGCTGAGAGGTCTGACCCCGATTTTAACTGATGTTTGCAGGTGCAGACGGGTTTAGTGACGAGAGTAGGCGGTTCCCAGCAACCTCATCCAAGCCCAACAGCAATGGAGTCACTCATCGAAGATACCTGTGCCATCTTCCAACTACACCCGGGGAGTGGGGGAGCTTCCTGCCAAGCTAGAGGGTTCTACTCACCACCAACAAAAACCAACAAAACCTCTAGGTGCTTTCAGTCTGAATGCCCTGTTTGGATTTGTTTCTTATCGTTGACATGTTCTTGAAAAGCTGGCAAGGATTATAAACGTAAACCCATCCATAGCTCTAACATTCAGAGAGTCAGGGCCAGCTTACACAGCCATTCAGCCCACACTGACTCTCCAACCCAGCTTCCTTCTCTTCTGGGCAGCATCCAGTTGGTTAAATCTCAGCTGGACTCTGTGCTGCGGATGGGGCTCTGTCCCCATCGTCTGCTTTTCTGATGGAGGTTGCCAGGGCGATGGCAAAGGGGTAGGATGTGGGAGGAACGGGCCTTGGAGAGTCGAACGCTGGTCTCATGTCTGCCATGACTTTAAAGCCTTTGTGTTCCTTATTGGGAGCGGAATTACAGCACAGTTACAGACAGAGAGGTTAACACAAGCCCGTGACTTCCCTCCCGGTAGGAAATGGAGGGAATATCGGGCTGGACGGTGTGAGAGGGACAGGAAAGCAGGGAGGACGGTGTCAAGGTAAAGAAATCTGCATTTAAATAGCACCCGCCCCGACCTCCCCAAAGTGCTTCACTGCCAATGGGTTACCTCTGAAGTCGAGTGGGAGAGACTGAATCGTACACAGCAAGCTCCCAAAAATGGCACCATTGCTGGTAACTACTCCCAGCAATGCCCAAATAGTGCCACATGACCTTTCACCTCCACTTGAGACGCCAGCTTGACATCTTCATGGCACCCTCAGCAGTACCAACTTGCAGGTGTGCCGGCCTAGATGTCGTGCTCTGATTTAGGTCACGACCTTTGAACCCCCGTCCCAGACGTGACAGTCATGCTTACAGCTGGGAGCCAGAGGGTTAGCATCAAGGTAGCCGACCCAGTGGCAGTGGAATGGATATTCCAAACAGGAGGCTGGTTCTGCAGCTGAAAATTGCCGGGGGGGGGGAACAGTGAGTGAGCTGCAAGAGAAGGGAGTATGGGAAAACACTGGAAATTAAGACAAAGGGAATCCCAAAGTCTTCTATAAGCACATTAATAGTAAGAGGGTAGTGATGGGAAGGCTAGGTCTGTTTAGGGGCCAGTAGAGTTTGTAAGTCGAGATGAGATACATGATTAAGGTCTTCAATGAATACTTTATACCTGTCTTTCTGTCTGAGACAGATGCTGCCCAGAAGAGAAGGAAGCTCAGTCACTAGAAGAGTTTAATATTGAGAAGGGTTTAATATTGGATTTACAGTTGGTAAGGACGAGGTATGTTGTATCAAATGTCCCGGAGCGTGAGTGGAAATTAGCAGAATCACTGACAGCCATCTTTCACTCCTCCTTGGACTCACAAGTGGTGCTGGAAGTTTGGAGAGTTTGAAACGTTATGCCTTTATAAGTAAGTGGGTTTTAAAGATCTGCCCAGTGATTACAGACCAATCAGTCTAGCTTCAGTTGCAGGGAAACTTTTAGAAACACTAATTCAGGATTGAATTAATAGCCACAGAGCAAAACTAAGGAGAGTCAGCATGGATTTTTTAAGGAAAAATCGTGTCTATCTAGTTTGTTGGGTTTTGTTTTGGTGAGGTAATGCAGAGAGAGTTGATGAGGTCAGCGGTGCTGATGAGTTGTACATGGACTTCCAAAGGCTTTAATAAAGACTTGATAGGGACGTTATTAGTCATAGAATGGTCGGGACATTAGCAACTAGCTGAGTGATGGGAAACGTGGGGCCATGGTCAGTGGGTATTTTTGAGGCTGGAGGAGGGTTTGTAATGGAGTTCTCCAGGGCACAGTATTGGGACCCTCGCTTTACCTGGCGTACATTTAATAATCTAGACCTTGGTGTGCAGGGGACAATTCCAAAGTTTGTCGAAGAGACTAAACTTTGGAAGAACTGTAAACTGTGAGGAAGAACGTCCAAAGGACACGAACAAGTTGGTGGAGTGGGCATTTGGGGGGGCAGGTGAGATTCCTCTCTGAGAAGTGAGCGGTGATCCATTTCAACACAAAGCCCATGAAGAGACGATATATTGTTACGGGTACTATTCTAGAGGTTGTGCTGGAGTAGAGAGACCTGGGTGTATATGTACGTAAATCCATGTAGCTGGAAGGCCAGGTAGGAGACCAGAGCTTAGAGTGGTGCAGGAAAAGCACAGCAGGTCAGGCAGCATCCGAGGAGCAGGAGAATCGACGTTTCGGGCAAAAAGCTTTTCATCAGGAATGAAGGTGCGAAAAGTCGATTTGCCTGCTCCTTCTAACTGGTTCCTGATGAGGGGCTTTTGCCCGAAACGTTGCTTTTCCTGCTCCTCAGATGCTGCCTGACCTGCTGTGCTTTTCCAGCACCACTCTCATCTTGACTGCAGTACCCACTTGCGTCAGGGATGAGAGCAGGCAATTAATAAAGCAGACGGCAATCCCAACTGCATGAATTGGGACATAGAGGAGCTGGGAGGCCGTGCTGATCGTGAACAGGCATTGGCGAGATCTCAGCTGGAGTACTGTGTGCAGTTCAGGACACTGCACAATTGAATAAATATGAATGCACTGGAGAGAGTGCAAAAGACATTTATGAGAATGATTGCAGGGATGAGGAATTTCAGGGATGAGGATAGATTGAAGACTGTTCTCCCCCTGGAGAGATGGTGGCTGACAAGGAGATTTTCAAATTCATGAGGTGTTCGGGCAGACTGGAGAGAGAGTAGCTGTTCCCGCTCATAAAAGAAGCAAGAACGAGAGGGTCAGAGATTTAAAATGATTGTAAAGGAAGCAAGGGCGATGTGAGGTAATGTTTTCACGCAGCGTGTAGTTAGAGCGGGGAATGCACTGCCTGGAAATTAGATTAGATTAGATTACATTACAGTGTGGAAACAGGCCCTTCGGCCCAGCAAGTCCACACCGACCCGCCGAAGCGAAACCCACCCATACCCCTACATTTACCCCTTACCTAACACTACGGGCAATTTAGCATGGTCAATTCACCTGACCCTGCACATCTTTTGGACTGTGGGAGGAAACCGGAGCACCCGGAGGAAACCCACTGGTGGGCCGAAAGGCCTGTCTCTAGGCTGTATGACTCTGTGACCTAACACCGTTCCCCGGCCTTTTCTCCATCACTCTATACACTGTTTCTATCCAAATCACCATCCAATGTCCCGCTTAAACGCCTCAATTGAACCTGCCTCCACCACATTTCCAGGCAGTGCATTCCCCGCTCTAACTACACGTTGAGTGAAAACATTACCTCACATCACCCTTGCTTCAAAACACCAGGGACCTGGGTTCGATTCCAGCCTGAGCCAACTGTCTGTGTGGAGTTTGCACATTCTCCCCGTGTCTGCGTGGGTTTCTTCCGGGTGCTCCGGTTTCCTCCCACAGTCCAAAAAAAAAAGTGCAGGTCAGGTGAATTGGTGCAGGCCATTCTAAATTGCCCATAGTGCTAGGTGCATTAGTCAGAGGGAAATGGGTCTGGGTGGGTTACTCTTCAGAGGGTCAGTGTGGACTGGTTGGGCTGAAGGGCCTGTTTCCACACCCTAGGGAATCTAATGTAACTCAGCCACACTGAAGGATTGGCAATATATTTCCAAGTCAGGATGGTGAGTGTCTCAGAGGGGATCCTGTAGGGGGTGGTGCTGCCCTTGTCCTTCTAGATGGAAGTGGCCTTGGGTTTGGAAGGTGCTGTGAAGGAGCCTTAGTGAATTGCTGCAGTGCATCTTGTAGATGGTACACCCTGCTGCTACTGAGCGTCGGTGGTGGAGGGAGGGGACGTTTGTGGGTGTGGTGCCAACCAAGCGGGGGGCTGCTTTGTCCTGGATGGTGTCGAGCTCCTTGAGTGTTGTTGGAGCTGCCCCCATCCAGGGGCAAGTGGGGAGTATTCCCTCACACTCCTGACTCGTGCCTTGTAGATGGTGGACAGGCTTTGGGGAGTCAGGAGGGGAGTTACTCGCTGAAGGATTCCTGGCCTCTGACCTGCTCTTGTAGCCCCTGTGTTTATGTGGCGAGTCCATTTCAGTTTCAGTCAATGATAACCCCATGATACTACCACTCAAACACTCTTCATCACACCACCCTGTTTATTTGGATTCCTTCGAATATTCTCATTCACAAACCTCATTCTTTCACATTCTGCTAGAGGTACTGACCCCCCGCCCCCCGCCCCCCCCATTGCCAACATAGTGTCCTCCATGTTAGTACGCCACTGTCCTCCATTGGCTGCCCCCGGCCTATCTAAAACACTGAAACCCACAACCTAACCTACACAAAATTCCGTTTATCTCTGTATTCACCCTAGCCCAGAAACACTTTGATTTCCAAATCCTTGTCCCTGCTTACAAATCCTTGCCTGGACCTCAGCCCCTACCTATCCCCTCAGGAGCCGTGCCCCTCCGGGATCTCCGCACTCCTCCATGTTTTGGCCACTCGAACATCCCAGGTCACCATCATCTTCACCGTTGCCTGGGTCAGTGGTACCCAAGCCCACCTCCCCCAACTGCCCGATCCTCTCCGCCTCCCTTTGAGGTGGACACCAACTGGATTGAACTTGCTCTTCCCTCTCCTCACGCCATTCACTGTCGATGTTGCCTGAATGGCGCTCCCTGCAGGACAATCGGCAGGAAGTGGCTCTGCAGAAATGCGGGTTGTTGTTGTACAGTCCTCCATCTCGCCCGATGAAACCTCAATGCGTTTGTTTGAACGATAATTGTAAGAGATTTCTGGAAGTAGCAAGTCTCGGGAATTCTCCTGGAATGTTTTATTTTCCCTTATAGCGTGTGATCGCGTAAGAGAATAGGGTGAGAGGGGAAGGATATAAAGGGGACCTGAGGGGCAACGTTTTCACCCAGAGGGTGGTACGTGTATGGAATGAGCTGCCAGAGGATGTGGTGGAGGCTGGTACAATTGCAACATTTAAGAGGCATCTGGATGGGTATATGAACAGGAAGGGTTCAGAGCTTCCCAAACTTTATCGCCTCCCCCACTTCAGGTCTCGGTTGTGACCCTTTGGTGAGATTTGGGGAGGACTTTGAGAGTGGTTCAGGGCTTGCCTCCTGATAATATCTGCTTCTCTTAGGCCTGCTTCCCCCCACCCCACCCACCCACCTTAGGAAGCCCCCTGAGCTAGAAGGATGAAGGCAGCAGGTAGATGGAGATCGCCATCCCCTCCCTCCCCCCAAGGCAAGACCCCCTCCAAGCCCCCCTCCAACCCGACATTGAGTCATACGGCTCAGGAACAGACCCTTCGGCCCAACCCACCCCTGCCGACCCAATTTCCTTAAACTGAACTATCGCCATTCCTTCACTGCCGCTGGGTCAAAATCTGGGAACCCACCCCCAACTTCCCTAACCGTAGAAATTGGAACTATCCGCCCGCTTGAGCCTGTTCCGCGTATAGTGGACCAAATGGACTGCACAAGAAGATCGCCATCACCTTCTGAAGGGGCAACTAGGGATGGGCAGTAAAGGCTGGTCCAGCTAGTGGCAACTATCCCCCATGAACGTAGAAAACAAAATGGACTCCATGTTCGACTATTGCCTGACTAGCAGGAGAGATGCCAAGGGTTTGGCAACGTCTGGGCCTTCACGCTCGGATTTCGATGACGCTAACCCTTTATTCTGAAGCAAATGTGATTTTAATTTGTTATAAAGTGAAGAGGGTGAATCGGTTAGCGTCTTTTCATCCTTCATGGTTGGCCACAATGGTGTCACATCGCCAGACCTACAAATGCGAATATCCAAAATCAACCGTGTAATTACAGCATTTAAAAGGCACCTGGATGGGTGTATGAATAGGAAGGTGTTTGGAGGGATATGGGCCAAACGCTAGCAAATGGGACCAGATCAGATTGGGATATCTGGTTGGCATGGACGAGTTGGGCCGAAGGGTCTGTTTCTGTGCTGTATGACTCATAATGACTCAAAGCGCCTCCCAATCTCCTCCTTCCAACCTGTCCACGCCATTCGCACTGCACCGAGCCTCCTTCTACTGTACTTTCCCCACAAACGGAACCTGTGTGCTCTTCGATATTCCCAAATCCGAAGGCTAACTGACCGAGAGCTGGAGATTACGGGGAACGCTGAGGAGTGGATGATGGGGAGGCAGGGGCCAGTGCTTTGTCAGCGACAGTGATTGTGGAAGTGAGCCAGGGTCGAGCAGTGAAACAGGCCCAGCAGTGCCCGAGAGCAACCTTTATCCCCCACCCCGTGCCCTCCCTCCCCACATTCCGCTTCCAAAACCTACCCCTTTCCCCGTTCCCCTTCACCGTCGAGTCTGGTCCCCTGGAGTGAAGAAAAAAGCCTTGGAAACGCTTCAGGTTTTGTTTTCCCTGTAAAGGAGTTTGGAATCAGTAAGGGACAGTTCTGGGAAAGTCCCCTCATTGCTCAGCATTTCTTTGAAGGGTAACAGCATGTTTATGACTTCAAGCAGTCAACTTTAGTCATTTTGCAGCTCGATCTCCATCAGCACTGTCCTGTTTTTTTCTCTCTCTCTCTCTCTCTCTCCCACCATCCCTCGTTCCTGATTTCCCTGAGTGATGGACACGGCCAGGCAGAGGAGTGCATACCCTCGTAGCTCCCTCCCCCCACGGGAAGGTTCAAACTCAAACTCAATAATTTGATTTGACTTAT
>NC_057750.1:13609430-13628853 GCF_004010195.1 Chiloscyllium plagiosum | reverse complement strand
AGGCACAACAAGATGGATTGCTTGCAGAACCTCAGCACGTCCCTATCTCAGAAAGATCTTGCAAACCTCTGATCAAATCTGGAAAGGGAAACAGCAGTGTTCATAAAGGTCTTTGCTGTTCTTGTGAAGTGATCTGGTTTATCGTGAAACCGATGGGTCAACATGTGACGGGTCTGTGTTGTATTTCTTATCACCATCGGCTTTCAGCCCAAAGTGCGTGACAGAGTCTTCTTGGATTGCCCTTAACTTATTGCTGCAGAAGAAATATTCATTTTCTTAACATGTGAGAACAGCGGGCTTTTTGTGAGCAACTTGCATTAGTATAGCGCCCTCAGTAGAATGCAAAATCCCAAGGTGCTTCACGCAGGAAGCAGTTCTCAAATGGGAGGGATATTTGGAGAGGTAGTTTTAAGCAGTATGTGAAAAGGAATAAGGAAATTCGGAGAAGGAATTCCAGAGTTTAGGTTAAATCTCCCCGAGGATGTGCAGGCTTGGTGGGTTAACTATGAGGAATGCAGGGTTACAGGTATAGGGTGGAGTGGGGAAGGTGGTGGGTCTGGGTGGGATGCCTTTTGGAGGGTCAGTCCCCATCCATGCCACCCCTGTTCTCCCCATCCATGCCACCCCCTGTTCTCCCCACCCATGCCACCCCCGTTCTCCCTACCCATGCCATCCCCTGTTCTCCCCACCCATGCCACCCCCTGTTCTCCCCATCCATGCCAACTCCGTTCTCAATGGGCTACATGGCCTGCTTCCACACGGTAGAGATTCTATGAAAAGCGCAGGCGCCATTGGAAGGGTGAATGGACTGGAAGATGCCGGAGGAGCACAGTGATCTGGGAGGGGTGAGGGTCAGAGGCGGTTAAAGTGAAAGTGGGAGAGGAGGAGCGGGGTCGGGGGGAGCGATGGTGTAAGGCCATTGGAGAGACTGGAACAGCAGGGTCAATGGGGAGTCTTGCTTCATACTGACTGCACTGGGTGAAGGAAGTGAAAATTTCACTTCTGCTCTGGAAACCACTTGGTGGCCAGCGAAACATCCTTAACCTCTTCCTGTCCATACCAGACAGTCTGGGCTGGCTGCCTGTATCCTTTACATAGAAGCAGGAAGAGGCCATTCGACCCTTCGAGCCTGCTCCCCCATTCAGTATGATCATGGCCGACAGGTCCCCTGTTGGTCCCACTTTCTCCCCATACCCTTTGACCCCTTTAGCGCTAAGAACGCAACATAACTCCTTCTTAAAAACATTCAATATTTTGGCCTCAACTGCCTTCTGTGGTAGAGAACCCCACAGGCTCCCCCACTCTCAGGTTGAAGACTTGTCTCCTCATCTCAGTCCTGTATCCTTAGACTGTGATCCAGCTGGTCCTGGGCTCCCCAGGTCATGGGGAACACCTTTGCTGTGTTTATCCTGTCTGGTCTCTGATAGAATTCGACAGGTTTCTATGAGATTCCCATCACTTCAATACTTCTAAACTTGCGCATCTTTGGTCTGTGGGAGGAAACCGGAGGAAACCCACGCAGAGAATGTGCAAACTCCACACAGACAGTCGCCCGAGGCTGGAATCGAACCGGGGTCCCTGGCCCGGTGCGGCAGCAGTGCTAAAACCCAATCCAGTCTCTTTTCATTCGTCAGTGCCACCATCCCAGGAAGCTGCCTGGGAAATCTGTGCTGCTCTCCGTCTATCGCCAAAACATTCTTCCTCAGATAAGGAGACCCAAACTGCACACAATACTCCAGGTGTGGTCTCACCAAGGCCCTGTCAGTGTGACTCCCGACCCTGCTCCTGTATTCGAATCCTCTCGCTATGAAGGCCAACACACCATTTCCCTCCTTCCCCACCTGCTGCACCTCCATTTTGACGTTGCGTGCTTACGTATCCAGTGATGGTTGTTGCCATGGAGATGAAATGCAGCCTTTATCGAGGGCAGCTCAGTTGCCTTGCGACCTCACTTCCTGTTGTGGCAAACTATTGCCATCCGATGACGGCCTCTCAGCCCATTTTGACCAGGCTGACTCTTCAATCAGTGTTGTCCCATTAAATTCAATGACCTTTGACTCTTCTCCCATAGCTAGAGGGATCATTTCTTTCTCATGAATATTTCCAAATTCCTTCCCAAAGTTACCACTGCATTTTCTTCTAACCATTAATGTATGAGTCCCAGCGGCTTGCTACAAAATCAACTGAGGTCCAAATCTTGGAACTCAGAATCCCTACAGTGTGGAAACAGGCCCTTCGGCCCAACAAGTCCACACCGACCCTCTCAGACCCATTCCCCTACCTTATTATTTTCCATTTACCCTTTAACCTACACATTCCTGGACACTATGGAGCAATTTAGCACGGCCAATTCACCCTAACCTGCACATCTTTGGATTGTGGGAGGAAACCGGAGGAAACCCACGCAGAGAATGTGCAAACTCCACACAGACGCTTGCCCGAGGTTGGAATCGAACCCGGGTCCCTGGTGCTGGGAGGCAGCAGTGCTAACCACTGAGCCACCTCCTAACAGCATTGTGGTTGTCTCTACTCCACAAAAACCTGGTCAGTTCAAGAAGGCAAACTACGGCCTTCTCTAGGGCAATTCGGGATGTGCAATAAGTGCTGGTGCCATCCGGCAATGCCCATCTCCCGGGCATAAACGAAAAGCTGAAGTGAGTGCCATCTGATTACTGACCCTCCTGCTAATGCAAACTATCACTCACTCAAAACCCCTCGTAATGTTGAATGCCTCGACTGAACCTTCCCTTCCTTAACCGTCTCTGCTCCAAACACAATCTCAGATTCCCCAGGCTCCCCATTCAATCCCAGAATTCCCTCCCTCAGGGCATTGTGGGTCAACCCACAGCACACGGACTCCAGCGGTTCACGAAGGCAGCTCACCCCCCCACCTTCTCAAGGGGACGGGCATACTTTTGTTCTGTGCCATTCCCGGTTTCCCCTTGATAATCCTAACTTCCACCCCCCACCCCACTCCCAAAACATGCATTGCCTGGAATATGACCTCGTGCTGTAGCTGAGGTCTAACCATTACCCAGTGCCAAAGCTAACTTCCTTCTTTGCCTCTGTCTCGATTTAGAGCATGCAGGGTTCACAGTTTATCAACTTGATTTTTCTCTAATTCACTTGGGGGACATGGGTCTCGCTGGCTGGGCCCAGCATTTAATGCCCGTCCCTAGTCGCCCCTTGAGAAGGTGGGGGGTGAGCTGCCTTCTTGAACCGCTGCAGTCCATGTGCTGTGGGTAGACCCACAGTGTCCTGAGGGAAGGAATTCCAGGACTTTGACCCAGCGACACTGAAGGAACGGTGATAGATTTCCAAGGCGGGATGGTGAGCGGCTCAGAGGGAATCTTGTAGGTGTTCCCATGTATCTGCTGCCCTTGCCCTTCTAGATGGAAGTGGCTATGGGATTGTGAAGGTGCTGCCTGAGGAGCTTTGGTGAATTTCTGCAGTGCATCTTGTAGATGGTACACCCTGCTGCTAACTGAGCGTCGGTGGGGGAGGGAGGGGTGAGGATCTTTGGTGAATTGCTGCAGTGCATCTTGTAGATGGTACACCCTGCTGCTAACTGAGCGTAGGTGGTGGAGGGAGGGGATGTTTGTGGGTGTGGTGCCAATCAAGCGGGGGCTGCTTTGTCCTGGATGGTGTCGAGTTTCTTGAGTGTTGTTGGAGCTGCCCCCATCCAGGGGCAAGTGGGGAGTATTCCCTCACCCCCCTGACTCGTGCCTTGTCGATCTGCAAGCCAGGATCTGAATAAAAACCGAAAGAACTGCAGACGCTGGAAATCAGAAACAGTAACAGAAAGGTGCTCAGCAGGTCTGGTAGCGTTTGTGGAGAGAAATCAGGGTTAACATTTCGGGTCAGGTGACCCTTCTTCAGAACAGTAGGAACCTGAAACGTTAACTCTGATTTCTCTCATCGATGTTGTCAGACCTGCTGAGCTTTTCGGCAATTTCTGTTTTTCTTTTGTTTAAAATCCCTTGTGACCGTACACCTGAGCTTCAAAGGTATCCCGTGAAACTAAAGCAGGGTGTGGAACTGCAGTTTCTTTTCTCTCGAGCTGATGTGTGATGTCGCCCGATCAGCTGATAGATCGTTTCCTATTCTCTCTCAGTCTGGAATCACCTCAGTAAACAAACAGGAAGATTTGGGTTTAGATTAGATTACTCACAGTGTGGAAACAGGCCATTCAGCCCAACAAGTCGACACCGATCCTCCAAAGAGCAACCCACCCAGATCCATTCCCCTACACCTAACACCACGGGCAATTTAGCATGGCCAATTCACCTAACCTGCACCTCTTTGGACTGTGGGAGGAAACCCACACAGACACGGGGAGAATGTGCAAACTCCACACAGACAGTCGCCCGAGGCGGGAATTGAACCCAGGTCTCTGGCGCTGTGAGGCAGCAGTGCTAACCACTGTGCCACCCACGTGCAGTGCTGCTCACTGCAGTTTCAAGCTTTATATCCCAGCCGGCACTGGGACACAGCACCCCTGAAACTCAGACACAGGCCGTTCGGCCTGACCGACCGGTGCTGTACGCTAACGTCTTGCAGACCATTCGGTCCATCGCGCTCGTGCTAGCTCTTGGGAAGAGCAATCCAATTCGTCTCCACTGCTCTGCCCCCCACCCTGCCCATGTCGTTGCATCTTTGCCCCCTTCGAGGGGTCTTGGCTTTTGAAAGTTGGATCTGCTCCCTCCACCCTTTCAGGTGAGATCACAGTAATCAGTTGCACTGAAATGAAGAGTCACCCTCTCTACATCTCAAGTCTCCCCCAGTCATCCCTCCATTCATTGCTCCTTTTGGAACCTATCTATTAAATGATCTTCAGCCCATCAATGCTTGCCCCATGTTTTTAGCAAGCTCCACATTCTCCTGAGCTAATGCCTTCTCGCAGAGCACTTTAGGGAACATCTCTGGGACACCCGCACCAATCAACCCCACCGCCCCGTAGCCGAATAATTCAACTCCCCCTCCCGCTCTGCCGAGGACATGCAGGTCCTGGGCCTCCTCCATCGCCGCTCCCTCACCACCTGACGCCTGGATATCTCTTCACCCCTGAAGTTCCCAGCCTCACTCCTGATGAAGGTCTTTTTCCCGAAACTTCAATTTTCCTGCTCCTCGGATGCTGCCTGACCTGTTGTGCTTTTCCAGCACCACTCTAATCTTGACTCTAATCTCCAGCATCTGCAGTACCCAGTTTCGCCTAATATCATCTTTACCAAAAAGCCGCTCTGACGTTCTGCTGCTCTGTAGCGAGGTGGGGGAGGAGAGCCACTTGCTGTCTACTGCCTCCCTTGTACCCTCCTGTCTCTTTCCATTCACCTTCCGGGGTGAACAGAGGGCCCATTGAGTCCCACCTGCTCCCTCTGTGCCCCAAGAGTGCACGAGCCGGTCATTGAACCCAACTCGCCTGACGTTGCCATTGTCATGTTGGCCAAGTATCCCATCAGCCACCTCTGGAGATGAATGGCTGGCCCTGGGAGTCGATCCAACACCAGTGACTGCCATTGGCTGGAGGCCCAATAACAGTCCCCGAGTCATGAATGGAGATGTTGTTCGATCAGAAGTGTAGGGAAGAAAGCAGAGCTTTCTGCTGGGCCAGGAAGTCAGCGTGCATTTTTAAAGAGTTTTCTTTTGTGATGGGATGTTTTTTGCATTTACCTCATGGAGATTTCGTGCTGAGAAATCACATCTGCGAGGAGCTGGGATGAATTTGCAGCCAAAGGTAGAGCTGGGCCGCTTCCCCCTTCATTAAAATCAGACAGTTCAAACCCCAGTCAGGATGTAAAAAGGCACAAAGTCCTGAAGGCCAAAGCTGTGCTATCAGGGGAACCAACAGCAGGATTGATCAGTAGGCCTTTCAAGTCTGATTCACCATTCAATAGAATCATGGCTGATTCTCTATTCCATCATTCGTTAAATTTACAACTGGTGAAGGCCCATTCAGCCTATCAACCCTGATCTATCCTTCGACAAGATCACAGCTTATCGTCTGCACCGTCCCCCATGAGCCTCCCTGTACACCACTGCAGTAGAGGAAGTCACAATCCTCTTGTGTAAAACCATCTCTCCTTGTCTAAGTACTGAATGTTTTGAGACTGGAACCCAGCCAGCAGGGACATTCTCTCTGTCAAGTCCCTTAAAAAATTTCTCACGTTTCAATTCCCCTGAACTCCAGTTCATCCATGTCCAGTTTCGTTGTTCCTCAAGGGGCAGTCCCAGTTTAATGGGCTGGTCAAGCAGTCACATTGAGACCAACAGGCCATTTAGTCCAACTGGTCCTTGCTGATCCAGCAAAGGGCATCCCACCCAGACCCATCCCCCTAGCCTGCATAACCCATGGCCAATCCACCCTAACCTGCACACTATGGATAAGTTAGTATGGCCAATCCACCCTAACCTACACATTCCTGCACACTATGCGTAATTTCCCATAGCCAATCCACCCTAACCTACACATTCCTGCACACTATGGGTAATTTCCCACAGCCAATCCACCCTAACCTACACATTCCTGCACACTATGGGTAATTTCCCATGGCCAATCCACCCTAACCTGCACAGTTTTGGATTGTGGGAAGAAACTAAAGCACCCAGAGGAAGCCCATGCAGACACGGGGAAAATGTGCAAACTCCACACAGTCACCCGAGGGTGGAATCGAACCCAGGACCCTAGCACCATGAGGCAGCAGTGCTAACCACCGTGCCGCCCCATTTATTTTAATACAGGCACTTAGTCATGACTAGCTAGACCCACATTTATTGCCCATCCCAGTTGCCCCTGGAGAAGGTGGGGGTGAGCTGCCTCCTTGAACCGCTGCAGTCCGTGTGCTGTGGGTAGACCCACAATGCCCTGAGGGAGGGAATCCCAGGATTCTGACCCAGCGACCCTGAAGGAATGGCGATATATTTCCAAGTCAGGATGGTTTGGAGGGGAACTTGAAGGTGATGGTGTTCCCAAATATCTGCTGCCCGTGTCCTTCTAGATGCCAGTGATCTTGGGTTTGGAGGAGAAAGTGAGGTCTGCAGATGCTGGAGATCAAAGTTGAAACTTTATTGCTGGAACAGCACAGCAGGTCAGGCAGCATCCAGGGAACAGGAGATTCGACGTTTCGGGCACAGGCCCTTCTTCAGGAATGACATTCCTGAAGAAGGGCCTGTGCCCGAAACGTCGAATCTCCTGTTCCCTGGATGCTGCCTGACCTGCTGTGCTGTTCCAGCAATAAAGTTTCAATCTTGGGTTTGGAAGCTCAGCAGGTCTGGCAGCATCTGTGGAGAGAAATCAGAGTTCACATTTCGGGTCCTGTGACCCTTCCTCAGTCATTTGACCTGAAATATTAACTCTGATTTCTCTCCCGATCTGCTGAGCTATTCCAGCAGTTTCTGTTTTTGTTTCTGATTGACAGCATCTGCTGTTCTTCTGATTTTTATTGGGTTTGGAAGGTGCTGTCTGAGGATCTTTGATGAATTTCTGCAGCGCATCTTGCCGATGGTACACCCTGCTGCTGCTGAGTGGTGGAGGGAGGGGACGTTTGTGGGTGTGGTACCAACCAAGCGGGGGGCTGCTTTGTCCTGGATGGTGTCGAGCTCCTTGAGTGTTGTTGGAGCTGCCCCCATCCAGGGGCAAGTGGGGAGTATTCCCTCACACTCCTGACTTGTGCCTGGTTGATGGTGGACAGGCTTGGGGGGAGTCAGGAGGGGAGTTACTCGCTCCCGGCCTCTGACCTGTTCTTGTAGCCATTGTGTTTCCATGGTGAGTCCAGTTGAGTTTTCTGGTCACTGGTAACCCCCAGCATGATGATAGTGGGGATTCAATGGGGCAATAATTTAGATAGTCTCTTAGTAGGGAGATCATAGCCTGGAACTTGTGTGGTGTAAATATTACATACAGTTACTAAGTTGTAATAAATGTTACCTTGTCAACGAAGATTAGAGCTTCTTTAGAGATTGTTTCATTGGTCATCTTTTATGGCAACCCAGTTGAAAGCCTCAGTAGTAACGCTTGAGTAGCACATTGGCTCAGTGGTTAGCACTGCTGCCTCAATGCGCCAGGGTCCCAGGTTCGATTCCAGTCTCGGGCGACTGTCTGTGTGGAGCTTGTACATTCTCTCCGTGTCTGCGTGGGTTTCCTCCCACAGTCCAAAGATGGATTGGCCATGGGGAATGCAGGGTTACAGGGATAGGTGGGTGTGAATGGGGTCCTGTTCAGAGGAGTGGCGTAGACTCAATGGGCTGAGTGGCCTGCTCTCATGCTGTTGGGATTCTACCGGACCAGGATTGGTGGCAGCTCTCCGGGAACATACCCAAGCATCATTAGAGACAAAACAGACTCCGAAAAATAAGTAAATATCTGACATTCCCAAATCTCAGCGAAGGGCTGTGTGACGTGCTCCCGTAAACTGCAGTCTGGATGAATCAGATATCAGTCCACCCTGCGTCAGAAGGTCATAGATTTGAGCCCGAGGGGCTTGGGTGGAGAATAGGTTGGTTGTTGCCCCGGTGCTGAACCGAGGGAGTGCTGCAGTGCCGGGGGCGCTCTGACTGCTGCCTCGTGCATACGGAACTGTTTAAGGGAAGTGCTGGCCAGAACAGCACAGGAACAGGCCCTTCAGCCCATCATGTCTGTGCTGACCATGATGCCATTCTAAACTCATCCCACCTGCCTGCACATGGTCCGTATCCCTCTATTCCCTGCCTGTTCATGTTTCTGTCTAAAGGCCTGTTCAATATTGCCTTGTCTCTGCTTCTATCACCTCCCCCAGCTGCGCGTTCCAGACCACCTCCCGGCCCCTTGTAAACCTCGCACACCTCCTTTTAAACTGCGCCCCCCCTCCTCACCCTTTTAACCTATGCCAGCTAGAACATGACATGTTCACTCTGGGAGAGACTATCCACGCCTCTCGGAATTTTACATCAAGTCACCCACTCAGCCTCTGACGCTCTAGTGAAAACAATCCAAGTTTGTCCAACCTCTCTTTATCACTTAACCAATCAACGTGCTGCCTCACAGCACCAGGGACCCGGGTTCGATTCCACCCTCGGGTGACCGTCTGTGTGGAGTTTGCACGTTCTCCCTGTGTCTGCGTGGGATTCCTCCGGGTGCTCCAGTTTCCTCCCACAGTCCAAAGATGTGCAGCTTAGGGTGGATTGGTTATGCTACATTGCCCATAGTGTCCAAGGATATGTAGGTTAGGTGCATTAGTCAGGGGTAAATGTAGAGTAATAGGGTAGGGGAACATGTCTGGGTGGGATACTGTTTGGAGGGTCAGTGTGGACTTGTTGGGCCAAATGGCCTGTTTCCACACTGTAGGGATTCTATGATTAATAAAAAAAACAGGATCCAAATGTCAGGCCGTTGTCCCATTGTGTTTTGCCAAGAACATAGAACATTCCTGCACAGTACAGGCCCTTCGGCCCTCGATGTTGCGCCGACCTGTGGCACCAATCTGAAGCCCATCTAACCACACTATTCCATCCTCGTCCGTATGCATATCCAATGACCATGCAGAATCAGAATCTATATCTCCTTGATCCCAATCCATTGCAGAGTTTAGTCAGTCAGTTTTAAAGCTCGTTGGTATCCCATCAGGCTGTTGGACGCGTTGGGTTATTTTTACTGCATTAGAAACAGAGAAATGTGAGTTTTGTTTTTATGGGAACGTGACATATGCTCAGGAACTGTAACCTGAATCTGCAAACACAGTTGCCCAGTACGATACAAAGCTGGTGAACTTCAGTGGAACGGTATCTTGTATTGTAGGGAGTTGACTCCCTTTTTATCTGCTTGCTTACTGACGCACTTCACACGGCCTCTCAAACAAGTCACAGCTGAGATCTCCCTCTCCTGCTTTCCCTGTCTCGCCCCATTGACAGGCCTAGGTGCTGCCGGCTGTTATAACCTTCTCCCTCCCCCACCGTTCTCTGTTGCAGGAAGTCTCGCCATGAGTATCAGAGCTCCCAGGGCAGCAAGGCCATCCAGAGGCAGTGCAGGCGAAGAATGACCTGCCCCAGTCCAGCCGAGATCAGCAAGGCGAAGGCCATCATGTCCATGCCTCAGCTCAGCAAGGCTCTCAGCCTGGACGAACTCATTCTGAAATGTGTCCAGTCCTTTGGTAAGTAAGAGACCTCTTTCAGAGGCTGATCTTAAAGAGAGATCAGTTTTGTGGGTGGGAGTGTGTGTGTGTGTCAGTGTGTGTCTGTCTACGTGTGTGTGTGTTTCTGTGTCTGTCTCTGTGTGTATGTATGTCTGTGTGCATGTATGTGTCTCTGTGTGTATCTCTGTGTGTGTCTGTGTGTATGTGTCTGTCACTGTGTGTGTCTGTGTGCATGTATCCGTCTGTGTGTGTATCTATATTTGTGTATGTGCCTGTCTCTGTGTGTGTCTGTGTGCGTCTGTGTGTGTATCTGTGTGTGTGTGTGTATCTGTGCTTGTGTATGTGAGCGTGTGTCTGTGAGCATATGTACGTGTTTGTGAGTATGTGTGTATGTGTTATATGTGTGTGTATATGAAATTGTCTGTATACATGTATGTATGACATGTATGTATATGCGCGTGTGCACGTGTACGAGGCTGGGTGTATGTATATACATGAGTTTTAGGTTTGTGTGTATGAGGCTGAGTGTATATATGTGTGTGCATATACATGAGTATATATGTGTGTGTGTATGTATATACTTGAGTGTGTACGTATACATGTGAGTATACATGTGTGTGTATGTGTACACATGAATATTTATGTGTGTATGTATGCATGTGAGTATTTATGTGTGTATGTATGCATGTGAGTATTTATGTGTGTATGTATACATATGAGTATACATGCGTTGTATGTATTCATGTGAGTATACATGTGTGTGTATGTATACACGAGTATTTATGTGCGTATGTATACACATGAGTATTTATGTGAGCATGTATACATGTGAGTATACATGTGTGTATGTATACACATGAGGATATATGTGTGTATGTATACATGTGAGTATACATGTGTGTGTATGTATACACATGAGTATTTATGTGTGCATGTATACACATGAGTATTTATGTGTGTATGTATACATGTGAGTATACATGCATGTGTATGTATACACGAGTATTTATGTGTGTATGTATACATGAGTATACATGCGTGTGTATGTATACATATGAGTATTTATGTGTGCATGTATACATGTCAGTATACATGTGTGTGTATGTATACACATGAGTATTTATGTGTGTGTATACATGTGAGTATACACATGTGTGTATGTATACACATGAGTATACATGTGTGTATGTATACGTATGAGTATACATGCGTGTGTATGTGTACACATGAGTATTTATGTGTGTATGTATACATGTGAGTATACATGTGTGTGTATGTATACACGAGTATACATGTGTGTATGTATACATGTGTGTATACATGTGTATGTGTACACGTGAGTATACATGTGTGTATGTATACATGTGAGTATACATGTGTGTTTGTATACACATGAGTATTTATGTGTGTATGTATACATGTGAGTATACATGTGTGTGTATGTATACACATGAGTATACATGTGTGTATGTATATGTGTGTGTATACATGTGTGGGTATGTATACGTGTGCATATACATGTGTGTGTATGTATACATGTGAGTATACATGTGTGTATGTATACATGTGAGTATACATGTGTGTATGTACGCATGTGAGTATACGTGTGTGTATGTATACATGAGTATACATGTGTGTGTATGTATACACATGAGTATTTATGCGTGTATGTATACATGTGAGTATACATGTGAGTATACATGTGTGTGTGTGTATGAGGTTGTAAAACATAATTGTGCATTGCTCAGAAATGGAGCTGGATCTATGTGTCAGAGCTGTGGCTACCTGGAGAGGGGGGAGAGAAAAGCAGTGGATTACATTTACAGTGAGAATGCAGCTCAAAGCTTTCATGTATGACCAATTTTTAACAGAAGCTTTTAAACTGGTCCGCTACTGGGCACACTTTACAAATTAGCATTCTTGCAGACTGGGACCAGAGGCTGCAGGGTTGTATAAAGTTGAAAGGCTGCAGTGTAGAGGTCCTTCAGTTTCCCATTCGCCAATGGAGCTAGGCCCTGCAAGGCTGTAACAGCTCAGGTAACAGAGAGGTGCATACGGTCAATCTTGGTGTTCTGCAGTGACAGTGGGTTAACAGAGCTGGCGGACGTTTGCAGTTTGAGTCAGTTTCTCGTGAGGATTGTGCATTTTCTCAGGACTTTCAAACCCTGGGTTATTTCCCAAGATCACTGGAGTTTTATTTTCATATGCAATCCATTGTCTGATACGTAACAACGAATGTTTTGTTGAGGATCAGTGTGGAAGGCATGGTTTCAAATTAACTCATTTCTTTTAGTGACCCATTTTCCAAGTGGCATCATTTTAGCAAAATAAACCAACATTAGCTTTCTCTTTCTTGTATTTTAGAACACCTTAATTTAGATTCCCTATGGGAACAGGCCCTTCAGCCCAACAAGTCCACACTGACCCTCTGAAGGGTTACCCACCCAGACCCATTCCCCCTCACTAATGCATCTCTATGGGGTAATTTAGCATGGCTAACTCACCCGACCCGCACATCTTTGGACTGTGGGAGGAAACCCGCACAGACACGGGGAGATTGTGTAAACTCCACACAGACAGTCGCCCGAGGCAGGAATCGAACCCAGGACCCTGGCGCTGTGAGGCAGCAGTGCTAACCACTGAGCCACCGTGCCTCCTAAGATCATTTTTCTCAGTCAAGTTGTTGCTGATGCCTTGGCAGAAGCTTACAATGGGGAGGTGAGACTAGAAGGTAATATGAAGAGAGACACATTCAGGTGACAAGCATTCAAATCCCACCTTGGCTGTGGTTGTAATTTGAAATTCAATTCATAAATCTGGAATCGGAAGGCTAGTCTTATTAGTGATGATCCCAAAACTATCATTCTTTTGTTGTTGAACCCCCATGTGGTTCACTAATGCCCATCAGGGAGTGTATTCTGCCATCCTTACCCCGGCCTGGCCTACACGTGACTCCAGACCCACAGCGCTGCGGCTGACTCGTAGCTGCCCTCTGAACAAGCCAGTTTGAGGGCAGTTACGGAGGGGTAACGAATCCTGGCCTTGTCAGTAGCTGCAGAAGAATGAAGAAGTCGAGATTTTATTGGGTTTACTGAAGGACCAGCTCTTCAGATTGCAAGTCTCTGTTGCATTGCAAGAGGTCCACTGCTTTTCATCATTTATACAAATATAAGAGGTATGGTTAGGAGGTTTATAGATGACACCACAATAAGGTAGTGTAGAGACAGTAAAGAAGGTTATCTCATGGTACAGTGGGACCTTAATCAAAAGGGCCCAGGAGAGGCAGATGGAGTTAAATTTAGATAAATGTGAGGTGTTACATTTTGGAAAGGCAAACCAGGGCAGGATTTATGTACTTAATGGTAAGGTCCTGGGAAGTGTTGCGGAACAAAGAGACCTTGGAGTGCAGGTTCAGTTCCTTGGAAGTGGAGTCTCAGGTAGACAGGGTGGTGAAGGAGGTGTTTGGTATGCTTGCCTTTATTGGTCAGTGCATTGAGTACAGGAGTTGGGAGGTCATGTTGCAGACATGTACAGGACATTAGTCAGGCCACTTTTGGAATATTGTGTGCAATTCTGGTCTCCTTTCTATCGGAGAGATGTTTGTAACTTGAAACGGTGTAGTAAAACTTTACGAGGGTGTTGCCAGGATTGAAGGGTTTGAGCTGCAGGGAGAGGCTGAACAGGCTGAGGCTGTATTCCCTGGAGTCTAAGAGGCTGAGGGGTGACCTTATAGAGGTTTACAAAATTATGAGGGGCATGGATAGGGTAAATAGACAAAGTCTTTTCCCTGGGGTCGGGGAGTACAGATCTAGAGAACACAGATTTAAGGTGAGAGGGGAAAGATTTAAAAAGGATCTGAAGGGGAACTTTTTCACCCAGAGGGTGGTCCGTGTGTGGAATGAGCTGCCAGAGAAAGTGGTGGAGGCTGGTACAATTACAACATTTAAAAGGCATCTGGATTGGTATTTGAATGGGAAGAGTTCAGAGGGATGTGGGTCAAGTGCTGGCAGGTGGGACTAGGTCAGATTGGGAGCTAGATCAGGTCAGCACAGATGAGTCAGACTGAATGGCCTGTTTCCGTGCTGTATGACTCTATGACCCTAAGAGGTTTATGGAGATTACTCCTTTTTATTCCATCTAATCAATGCTCTTTCTCCTCCTTTCTCCCTCTCTTTCTCCCTCTGTGACCTGCAAATGGGTCTAAATCTGCCTTGTGGCCTCTAGTAGGGCCTAAGGTGGATGTTGGAGGTGACTCCTATTCCTCTCCCTCGTATGTGTTTACCTCTCGGCCTAGCTCAGTGCATCCCTGGCAGCACGACTGAGCTGCCTAGCTCCCTCAGCCATTTGTGGGACTGAGCTTCCTGCACAATCTCCAATTGCCGGGCCCAACTTATAACGTTGTCCACCTTCTCCCCCTGCCTCAGCTCCTCTGCTGCTGCCGATCCATGGCTAGAGACTGAGGTAACTGCAGGTGCTGGAACTAGAGGTGGACAGGCAGGAGGCTGGAAGAACACAGCAGGCCGGGCAGCATCAGGAGGTGGAGAGGTCAACTCTCCTTCAGGAACCCTCAGCCGTGGCTTTGTTGACCACATTCGCTCACTCCTTAAACTCGATCTTTCTTTTAGCCCTTTTCCATGTAGTTTCAGCTCCTCATTAGGTTTTAGATTAGATTAGATTCCCTACAGTGTGGAAACAGGCCCTTCGGCCCAACCAGTCCACACTGACCCTCCGAAAAGTAACCCACCCAGACCCAGTTCCCTCTGACTAATGCACCTAACACTATGGGCGATTTAACATGGCCAATTCACCTGACCTGCACGTCTTTGGACTGTGGGAGGAAATCGGAGCACCCGGAGGAAACCCACGCAGACACAGGGAGATTGTACAAACTCCACACAGACAGTCGCCCGAGGCTGGAATCGAACGTGGGACCCTGGTGCTGTGAGGCAGTAGTGCTAATCACTGAGCCACCGTGTCGCAAAATTGTTTTTCTCATCGTTCACAGGCTAAGCCAAACGTGCCCCTGCTGAGATTGGCTGTCCCGATGATGTGAAATTATAAAGGGGAGCAGTCCAACGATGGGGCCTGAAGATTTCAAGTGATGGGGGCTGGGATTATTTTCTTGAGCAGCTTGTTCCATTGTGGGATTGTCTATAGGTAGAGAGGTTGCTGAGAGACTGTCTGGAAGCGCGTGGTTTGTGTAAGCAGCTACCTCATGATTTTGTCATTGACAGAAAATACCAGGTCCCTGTTCCTGTCAATCCCCAAAGCTGACTTCAATCCAACCCTCCAACCTGGTCACCACCCACGTCAGGTTTCAGTGGGACTCGGGTTGGAGAGTTGGATTGAAGTCAGTTTTGGGAACTTCATCGAACACCCTCAGTCAATTGATCTCCCTTTTGCTACAGTTATACCCATTGATCAAGGATGTACCACTGGTATATCACCCACTCTCCGCCCTGAGTTGGAAATCAGTGTTCCTTCAGTGTCGCTGGGTCAAAGTTCCCTCCCTCAGGGCATTGTGGGTCAAGCCACAGCACATGGACTGCAGCGGTTCAAGAAGGCAGCTCACCCCCACCTTCTCAAGGGGCAACTAGGGGCAGGGCAATAAGTTGAAAAATGTGGTGCTGGAAGAACACGGCACGGTGGCACAGTGGTTAGCACTGCTGCCTCACAGCGCCAGAGACCCGGGTTCAATTCCCGCCTCAGGCGACTGACTGTGTGGAGTCTGCACATTCTCCCCGTGTCTGCGTGGGTTTCCTCCGGGTGCTCCGGTTTCCTCCCACAGTCCAAAGATGTGCAGGGCCAGGTGAATTGGCCATGCTAAATTGCCCGTAGTGTTAGGTAAGGGGTAAATGTAGGGGTATGGGTGGGTTTCGCTTCGGCGGGTCGGTGTGGACTTGTTGGGCCGAAGGGCCTGTTTCCACACTGTAATGTAATCTAATCTAATCTAAAACACAGCAGGCCAGGCAGCATCCGAGGAGCAGGAGAATCGACGTTCCGGGCATAAGCCCTTCTTCAGGAATGAGGCTGGTGTCTCTATGACCTGGGTCCTGATCACTCAAACAGAGCCTTGGTGTGTTTGTAGCGAATGCACCGATCAGCCAAGGTTACTTCAGCCTGAGATGTTGGAGATTTCCAGGAACGTCCTTCAGTAACGACGGCTAACAGACGTGCGTTTCCTGAGAGATTGACATTCTGACAAACAGGGCGCTGCTGAGTTCGCTCCTAACAATGGTGAAGCAATGGAGTCAACCCACCCCTCCGCCACCCCTCCCCCCCCCCACCCCCTTCAGTCTTCTGTAAAGAATCAGAGAACCAAGGGCCCACAATGTTTTCACTCCCTCCTTCCACCTGCTCCCACTTCCCCCTGGAGTTTCTTCCCCCCCCCCCTTCCTGAAAACCGACAAATGTAAATATTTAGCCAATATTTAACACTAAACCTGCTCGTGCCTTCCTCTCAGGGTGGTTGGGAGAGTGTTAGATTGAAAGGGTTCTGGGCCTCAGCAGTTTCGGTGGGGGCGACTGGGCGAGTTGCTCTTTATCAAACCCTTCACGGTTTTGCCAGTTCCAGTGAAAGGACATAGTCACAAGAGGCTCGTTCTCTTTGTCTCTCTCCTCAGAGGCCAGATAACTTGAGCTGCCATTTCCAGCACCCGCGCGATTTTGGCCAAGGTTAACGTGGGGCCGATTTGGGCACAGCAAGCCCCCACAGAGCAGCAAGGTTGTAATGACTGGATACCTCAGCAACACTGATCGGGAGATGAATACTGTCTGGGATAGTGGGCTCTGGGAGGGTGGACTAGGCCACCAGATGACTTAGGGACAACTCTTCTCCCCAATTAGACATCGCCTAGTAGGGGAGAGGAATGGGCTGACCAACTGGGGCAAAAGTCTCTTGCTGAGCTGTTGACCTCGAAGAGAAAAAGGATTATTTACTCCAATCTGCGGAATCCTTTCCCACAGAGGGCTGTCGAGGCTGGGTCCTTCAGTGTATTCAAGGCTGAGGTAGAGAGGTTTTTCACCAGTGAAGGGATCAAGGAGAAGGGTGGGGAGTGGAGCTGAAGATTATCCATCAGCCACGCACAGCAGAGCGGAGTCAATGGGCTGAATGGTCTACTTCTGCTGCTACATCTTGTAGAATGAAATGGCGTGTGCCCTTTAAGGTGACGCTAAACAGGTGAATGACGGAGGTGGGGGGAAGATAGGTTAGGTGGGCTGGATGAGGAAGCGTGGGAAGAGGCTGGTGTACAACTCAGAGATCAATGGGGCTGAATGGCCTGTTTCTGTGCTGCGGAACCATTTTGGCCAACCTCTACTTGACCAACTCTTCCTCTCTTGCCAGATACTGAAGGGTGCCTGCGCTGTAGCAGCGAAACAGTCAACGTCACACTCATGATGCACAGTTGGATCATCCCATCGTCGGAATTCGCTCAGAAGCTCCTGCTGCTATATCCTTTTATGGTCAGAGGTTCCCATTGGAAAGGCTGCAAAAATATTCCATTGCGTTAAGAATTGGAGAATTGGGGGGTGGGGGGATGGTGGAGGAGTGAATCTTTGGAATTCTCTATCCCAGAGAGCCATGGATGCTCAGTCAGTGAGTATATTCAAGGCAGAGATTGTTGGATTTTGAGATGTTTAAGATATCAAGGGAAAATGGAGGGATGTGGTGCTATGATCTGCATGGCCTACTCCTGTGTCCTACATTTTAACAGAGGGAGGCACATGAGTGAGTTTCCCTTGAGAGCAGATGAAGGATTTGACTGGAACACATAATTCTTTGAAATTTGTTATTGAAGCACATTATTAAACTGGAGAGAGTTCAGAAAAGATTTAGATTAGATTACTTTTTTTTAAAGATTAGATTACTTACAGTGTGGAAACAGGCCCTTCGGCCCAACTACTAGAGTAGTCCACCCAGACCCATTTCCCTCTGACTAATGCACCTAACACTACGGGCAATTTAGCACAGCCAATTCACCCTGACCTGTACATCTTTGGACTGTGGGAGGAAACCGGAGCACCCGGAGGAAACCCACGCAGACACGGGGAGAATGTGCAAACTCCACACAGGCAGATGCCTGAGGCGGGAATTGAAGCCGGGCCTCTGGCGCTGTGAGGCAGCAGTGCTAACCACTGAGCCACCGTGCTGCCCACTTACCAGGATGTCGTCAGGAATGGAAGGTTTGAGTTATAGCAAGAGGCTGAATAGGCTGGGATGTTTTCTCACTGGAGTGAAGGGTGACCTCATAGAGGTTTATAAAATCCTGAGGGATTATAGATAAGGTGGGTGTCTTTTCTGTAGGGTGGGGGATTTTGGGACAAGGGGCATATTTTTAAGGTGAGAGGAGAGAAATTTTAAAAAGACATGAGGGGCAACCTTTTTACCCAGAGCGTGGTTGGTGTGCGGAATGAACTTCCAGAGAAAGTGGGTATGACATTTCAAAGACTTTTAGATAAGTAAATGAATAGGAAATGTTTGGAGGCACATGAGCCAGGAGCAGGCAGGTGGGACTAGTTTAGTGTGGGAGTATGGTCAGCATGGACTGGTTAGACCAAAGGGTCTATTTCCATGCTGTATAACTATGATTCAATTATTTCCATTGACGGGGAACCCAGAACATTAGACTCCCTACAGTGGCCCAATAAGTCCACACTGACCCTTCGAAGAGTAACCCACCCAGACCCATTCCCTTACATTTACACCTGACTAATGCACCTAACACTATGGGCAATTTAGCACGGCCAATTCACCCTGACCTGCACATCTTTGGACTGGGGGAAGGAAACCCACGCATAGAATATGCAAACTCCACACAGGCAGTCACCTGAGGTGGGAATTGAACCCAGGTCCCTGGCGCTGTGAGGCAGCACTGCTAACCACTGAGCCACCGTGCCGCTCCAAGCTGGCATTAGAATTACGGCTCAGTAAGTCAGGGATGATGATGGGTGAGATCTAGAACTCAGAAAATTGCTGTGACCCAGAGGATCAGTGAGACATTTGCAAAGCGTTATCCTTTGCAATCCCTGCAGAGACTGATAGTCCTTGGGACGAGATACGCACTTGCCAGCAATCAATGCACGTTAATCGCAGGACAGGAGCTCACTTTCTGACATTTACACTGTAACAATAATGACAAAACATTACTCACTGAGCAGCGATTCCAGTAAACTGCAGCAAAGGTGTTTCCCCCTCTGGCCTTGTGAACTTTGTAATGCAACCAAAAAAAAAACCCCCACGACATGTTACTAGACAGTAGAGCTGAAAATGTGTTGCTGGAAAAGCGCAGCAGGTCAGGCAGCATCCAGGGAACAGGAGA
>NC_057750.1:13607790-13609416 GCF_004010195.1 Chiloscyllium plagiosum | reverse complement strand
AAGAAGGGCTTATGCCCGAAACGTTGATTCTCCTGTTCCCTGGATGCTGCCTGACCTGCTGCGCTTTTCCAGCAACACATTTTCAGCTCTGATCTCCAGCATCTGCAGACCTCACTTTCTCCTGCTGGACAGTAGACCCCACTCACTTCAGAAATGTTGGCTTGTGTTGAAAGTTCGAAGTTCCTCCCACTGTTACCAGGCCACGAGGTGGTGGGGTTCACAAAAGACCTGGATTCTTACTGACTGGGATCCCCAGTGTCATAAAGATGTGCACCACAGAAACAGACCCTTCAGTCCAACCCGTCCACGCTGACCAGATATCCCTAATTAATCCATTTCCATTTGCCAGCACTTGGCACTCCAAACCCTTCCTATTCATATACCCATCCAAATGCCTCTTAAATGTTGCAATTGTACCAGCCTCCACCACTTCCTCTGGCAGCTCATTCCATACACGCATCACCCTCTGTGTAAAAAAGTTGCCCCTTATGTCCTTTTTATAGCTTTCCCCTCTCACCCTAAACCTCTAGTTCTGGACACCCCCACCCCAGGGAAAAGACCTTGTCTATTTATCCTATCCATGCTCCTTGTGATTTTATAAACCTCTATAAGGTCACCCCTCAGCCTCTGACGCTCCAGGGAAAACAGCCCCAGTCTGTTCAGCCTCTCCCTGTAGCTCAAATCCTCCAACCCTGGCAAATGTGTGGTGGGCTCTGTCTGCTTTCTGTTGGGGATCTGCGGTGGACATTATTCACCCAGCAGTCCTGTACGAACTGAGGTGATGGTAGCTCATGGACTCCCAGCCCACATGCCGATTCTATAGTCCTGTGGATTCTGCGTCCCATGAGTGTGGTAGATTTAAGAAAACTCTTGTTCTCGTTTTTGGTTGCCCCGAGCACCCGCTGTGGAGGAGAGGTGGGGGGACTTCCTCATGAGGCCCTGCTCCTGTCTGTCAACCAGTCCAGGCTGTGGGCTGGGGAGGTTGGGGGAGGGGGGGGGGGAGGTCAATGTGTCAGAATTCACAAATGTCTGTATCCCTTCGAAGGCTACACCTGGGCCCAACCGTCCTTGGAGAGGGAGTCCACTATTATCCCAACGACCCCAATTGAATCCCAAGCTCCCCATTTCTTAACCCTCCTGTCATTCCCACTCCATGGACACAGTTGGTAACCTGCATAGTTTGGTCATTTAATAGTGGGTTATTAAAGTGAATCTCCAGTGGGGGGGATTGGCGTCTGGGACAGGGGAAGGGTTTGAAAAGAAAGATGGAAGTCGGTGTTTGTGCTAAACGATTGATTTACACTAAAACTGTGGTGAGTTGCTGAAGGTGTGTGAAAGAACCCCTTCCCTACATTATTTACCAGCAGCAACCTCTCCCCCAACGGTCCTCGAGAGAGGGGTGGGGGGGTGACGTGTGGCAGGAATAGCCTCCTTAATGACTCCTCCGATTGGCTGCTACCTCTCTCGTGTTAGGTCGTCAGGCTCGAGGTCCTGATTCCAGAGATAGGCCGAACTATTGCCAGCCTGGAGCTGGCTCAGCCAAATGGCCAGGCTGGTTATCTCACACTGGCTCTCCAGCTGACACCACCCCAACACACCTCCTCTCCCCCCACCACCCAGCCCCAA
>NC_057750.1:13586741-13607161 GCF_004010195.1 Chiloscyllium plagiosum | reverse complement strand
CCCATCACCCCACCCCAAACCCCATCCCACCACCAGCCCTATTCCCCCCAACTTCCGCCCGCCACCCCTCCCCTCAGGAAGATCCCGCGAGTCCATGCACTGCCCGTCTCCTCCCGCTGTTGCGCCTCCCTTCTGTTAGATTTTGGTCTGCCTCTCTGTGACTGGCAGGAGGTCACATGCCCCCCGGGTTTTACCTCGAATTCATGTTTAAAAAAGTAACTGCCCTCTGAAGTTGGTCATTCCCGACAGTGCTATGGGCAAGAGAGCCAATCTGCTGGTGACCTAACTGAGAGGTAGTAAAGGCTTGAATAGGGAGGCTGACTGGCCTCCCAGGTGGGCCTTGATGCTACCCCTGAGCCTGGTACAGCAAAATGGTCCCCACCGTCTCAGCGATTCCTTTCTGAGTTTTGCAGAGAGGCAGTGGTCCCAGCAGAGACACAGTGAGATTGTAGATAGCTAACCAGGACTGAACAGAGAGCTTTATGAAGCCTTGCGAGCTGAACAGGAAACTGAAACCCTTATCTCGTAGCCTCTCTAGAACCTGAGGTGACTCTGTTTCTCTGAACTCGGGCCTTTCAGTTCAGAGAACTGAATTGAGAACTCCCGGCTGAGAGGATTTCCCCGAGATTCTCGCTGGCTGGAGTGTGAGACTGGTGATCTGTGCTCGTTGTCAAGGACACCAATCCCCTTGCCTTTTTGCCCCAAAGGAAGTGCCAGCGCTGGGCAGGAAGTGGGTGCCAGGCCTAAACCAGTCCTGTGTCAATCTGAAGAGAACCATTTGTGGGCCAACTGAGCCGTTCTAATGATTTACTCGTTGACATGATAGGGGCCTCCCTGGCTGGGTCCAGCATTTGTTGCCTGTCCCTAGTTGCCCCTTGTGAAGGTGGTGGGGAGCTGCCTTAGAGTCATAGACATATTTCTAAGGTGTGAGCAGAAAGATTTAAAATGGGCACGGTTGGTGGCAGGGAGAGGGCAACTTTTTCCGACAGAGAGTGGCTGGTGTGTGGATGTGGAAGTGGTGGATGTGGGGATAGTTACAACGTTTAAAAGACACTTGGATAAGTTGATGGGTTATGGGCCAGGAGCAGGCAAGAGGGACCAGTTTAGTTTGGGAACATGACACCGACTGGTTGGGCTGAAGACTCTGTTTCTGTGCTGTATGCTTCTCTGACTCTATAACCCCCTGGTCTGCCATCTTCTATAAACTCTGTGACAAGTGAGTAAGAGCAAGTTTTGACTCCCCACTTAGATGTGTCAACCTTTGGATCTCAACTGCCCCTGAAGACCAACTGAGAGACCCACTCGCACCATTTCTGAGGATAATTAAGAGTCAACTTCATTGCTGTGGGTCTAGAGTCACTTGGAGGCCAGACCAGGCAAGAAGGGCAGATTTTCTTCCCCAAAGGAGGTGAACCAGATGGGTTTTTACTGAGACTCATTATGTTCCAGGTCCACTATTTGAATTAAAATCCCACAGGTGGGAAGTTTTGCCCAGTTCTGAGCATATGTTGTCAGCACTGGTCAGTGGGAAGGGTCACAGATTCAGAATCCTCATTAGAAAGTAAGTTTTCATGCTGAAGTTTATTGAAGTAAAACCCTTCAACTCAACGCTGGTTAAACGCATGATGGAGAGAGGAATAGGAGGGGTGGAGGGCCGAAGGGCCTGTTCCTGGGCTGTAAAGTTTCTTTGCTCTTTGTGGGGTGATGGCTTTGGATGAAATGAGGCAGGAATCGGGTTGTGTGGACCATAGTAGAGGCCAGTTGGGCTGAATGGCCTGCTTCCATGCTGTAAAACGCTCCACAGCAACCGGGGTGGACACTGAGGCAGAACCGCCTTGGGAAACGGGACGAGAATGGGAGGGAAGCTCAGGGTTCAAAGAAGTCAGCGCCCACGGGCCGGCAGGACAGTGTCTCGGGCTGAATGTCCTTCGTCCATGATCCTTAACTTCCAGCCACTTACCGAGACGCAGGAGGGGAAAAGCGCGACCAGATTCGGGTGAAGATCTGCCATTTTGTAAGGTAAGTCGTGCACAATAGCCATGGGCTGGGAGTTTGAGGCCTTTGTAATTTGGATTCTCAGCTTTGGGGACTGTAGAGGAATGGACGTATATCCATGGCTGCTCTTCCTAGCAGCTCAGTTGTCACGAGACAGCCGGCTGACTCTGGGATCTGTGGGAGCTAGGTGTGAGACAATCACTTCAATCTTCAGTGGGAAGGTCGACACCCCAGAATGGTCAGCAGTGCAGGACTGGATATGTCACAGGATGGTCCTGAGGCCAGTGCAGCTTCCCCTGACCTTGGCCATCTTTATATGGAAGGCTATGCCCTCAACTGGTGGCACACTCCCCTCTGAGCTATCAGGTTCTGGGTTCAAGTCCGACTCTCGCCGCTAGGGCACATTGTCCGGGAGGTGGGAGTTATGGGGGAGTGGTGTCAGTTGCCACCTTAACACCCGAAACCTTCTGCCTCCCCCAGCGGGCCGTAAAGCCTCCCCAACGGCAGGTCTTCAAAGAAGCACCTTGCCCAATATTTCCCCCAGCGCAAAAGGTCCACTCGGCCAGTTGTGGGATCCTGCTGTGCACTTGTGGTGGCTAGCGGGTTCCACTTCCCGACGGTGACCCCTATCTCGGGGTGGGGGTAGCCTGTTGGCTTCGGGAGCTCCCGTCCACGGAAATCAAGTTTTCCTCTGATGATCCAGGAATTGAAAAACCGGCCATGATGGCTGACCCTGAGGCGGAGGTTGTGGGATAGTCGTTACCGGGATACCATGCTGGCCAGAATGGCCCCAAACTGTCATGAGAGAGTCTCCTTGATGGCGTGGTTGAGCAGTTGGTTGGTGTGGATCCGTGAGAGATTCATAGAATCCCTACAGTGTGGAAACAGGCCCTGCCCAACAAGTCCACACTGACCCTCCCAAAGAGTAAATCACCCACACCCATTCCCCTATTACTCTACATTTTCCCTGATGAATGCCCCTAACCTACACATCCCAGAACACTATGGGCAATTTCCCATGAGCAATCCACCATAACTTTCACATCTTTGGAGAAAACCCGCACAGACAGTCACCCGAGGCTGGAATCGAACCCGGGTCCCTGGCACTGTGAGGCAGCAGTGCAAACCATTGAGCCACTGTGCCGAGAGAGGAGAATGTGAGGGGGTGAGCAAAGACAGCACTGAAGAAGACAGGAGTTTGATCTTACTCAAAGACCTTCCCTGCTCAACCCTCTACCTGCAGGTGAAACTGGTTATAACCACACTGCAGTCTGTTGGGGCTTGCTCTGAGCAAACTGGGCCTTTGGTAGTGCAGCAAAGTTTCTGCTGCATTCGGAAAATCCAAGTCTTGCGGAAATGGTAGACGTGGAGTTGGAGGGAAGGGCTGGAGGAACAGGGCCTGAGCGGGGAAGGATCCCAGTGCTGCGCTGTTCTCAAAATTGCTCTGTCCTTCCCCCCAGGTACTGGATAGCACGTTATCCCATTGTGTTCACTGTGGACAGCAAACTGGAGGATGTGATGTCCCAGTTCTGGCAGTTGGCCCGAAATGAAGGCGAGGAATCTCACTGTCAGCTCATCGACACATCCAACATGTGAGAGCGGTTTCTCTGTCACACTCAGGAATCCCAAACACCCCCCGGCTCCGCGCCCCCCCCCCCCCCTCTGCACCCACCTAATGTCTCACCCCGCTGTCCTCAATCGCGCAAGACACAAGTGACGAGTTCAAATCCCAGTGACTAGCGTTACAGCCGGTACTGAGAGAGTGCTGCATTGTCAAAGGCTCTGTTAGATTCTCAAGTGGACCCACGCGATCTCGGTGATGTGTTTCAAAGCAGCAGCGGTGGCTTCCTCACCAATCTTAATCCCTCAGCCAACTCCACCACAAAGGTGATCATTGTCAATCCCGTTTCTGGGATCTACGCACTGTCCTGCATCAAATACTCCCTGCACAGGGTTAGATACAAAGTAAAGCTTCCTCTACACTGCCCCCATCAAACACTTCCAGCACAGGGTTGGTTCAGGATTAGATACAGAGTAAAGCTTTCTCGACACTGTCCCCATCAAACACTTCCAGCACAGGGTTGGTACAGGGTTAGATACAGAGTAAAGCTTCCTCTACACTGTCCCCATCAAACACTTCCAGCACAGGGTTGGTTCAGGATTAGATACAGAGTAAAGCTTTCTCTACACTGCCCCCATCAAACACTTCCAGCACAGGGTTGGTTCAGGATTAGATACAGAGTAAAGCTTTCTTTGCACTGCCCCCATCAAACACTTCCAGCACAGGGTTGGTACAAGGTTAGATACAGAGTAAAGCTTCCTCTACACTGCCCCCATCAAACACTTCCAGAACAGGGTTGGTACAGGGTTAGATACAGAGTAAAGCTTTCTCGACACTGTCCCCGGGCCTGGGCAGGCATTGGGCCCATTGCTTATGAAAGCAGTTTGGACCCAGCCTCAGAGGCTGTTCAATGCTAAGGAAGGGGCTGTACTAACGGCCTACCTCACCCCGCTGGCTTTTTGTCTCAGTAATTTACTGATATTTAAAGTTTTTTAACCCTCCACCCAATCCTCTTGCCAACGCTTGCCCCTCACCCACCTCCAATGGCTCCTCATAGTCTCCATAGCAACACGTGGAGTTGGCCCTTCCAGGCCCAATCACCATTCTTGACAGAAATAGTGAATTCTCTCCTCACAAAGGCTTAGGAAAATAGCCCGCTCGTAATTTTCCTGCAAATCAGTCTGCTGTTGCAACAACCCCTTAAAAGTGTCAAGCAACTGGACCTTTAAACCTTTAACAGCAGAAACTGGTGACGCCTCTTCACATTGTGCGCACATATATTGAAACACTTGACAAAAGCGATCACAGAGTGTGGCATCATGACACTGTCAACCTTCTCCCGCCTCTGTGTCAACAAATCTGCTCACGGCTTTGATTTATGGGAGTCTGAGCTCTCAGCCAAACGGTGACCCCAGGGGGAGATGGGTCTGAGGTCAGTGCCGAAAGCGACTGTGCTAAGCTTAGGAATGGAAACGAAATTTGTTGGAAACACTCGACAAGTCAAGCAGCATTAGTGGCAAGAAAGAGACTCAACCCGCGTTCGCACTGCTGCGAGCACCGCTCAAAGAGTCCGGCAGCCGTTTCTGAGTTTTTCCGGCATTTTCTGTCATTATTTCAGATTTTCATCTTCCACAGTGTTTGTGTTTCTTACGCAGTGAATGGGGTTGCAATCTGGGAGGAGCCTGACAAGGCAATGGATTCCACAGCCCATCTAAAAAAAAAAATAAACTTGAAGTAAGGAACAGAAAAGTGCAGGGCTATGCTGAAAAAGTCGGGGGAGTGGGGGCAGTTGATCTTTCGGAGTGCTAGCACAGCTGTGATGAGCTGAATGGCCGCCTCTTGTGCAGGCATCATTCCCTAGTTTTGGAAAAAGGCCCCTTTTGTTTGTCATTTCTGTCAACAATTTGGATGGAAATGCGGGAGGCATGGTTGGTAAGTTTGCAAATGACATCAAAATTGGTGTGGTACAGTGGACAGTGAGGACTGTTCTCTAAGCTTATAAAAGGGATCTCAATCAATTGGGCTGAGGAGTGGCAGATGGAATTTAATTTGGATAAATGTGAGGCGTTGCATTTGATAAAGCAACAAGGGCAGGATTTATGCAATTAAAATTAGGGCTTTGGGTAGTGTTGTAGAACAGAGGGACCTAGGGGTTCAGGTACATAATCCTTTGAAGTTTGTGTCATATGTAGACAGGAGAAAGTAAGGACTACAGATGCTGGAGATCAGAGCTGAAAATGTGTTGCTGGAAAAGCGCAGCAGGTCAGGCAGCATCAAAGGAGCAGGAGAGTCGACGTTTCGGGCATAAGTCCTTCTTCAGGAATGAGGAAAGTGTGTCCTAGCAGGCTAAGATAAAAGGTAGGGAGGAGGGACTTGGGGGAGGGGCGTTGGAAATGTGATAGGTGGAAAGAGGTCAAGGTGAGGGTGATAGGTCAGACTGGGGTGGGGGCGGAGAGGTCGGGAAGAAGATTGCAGGTTAGGAAGGCGGTGCTGAATTCGATGGATTAGACTGAGACAAGGTAGGGGGAGGGGGAAATGAGGAAACTGGTGAAATCCGAGTACTGAGGCTGTACAGGACCTTGGTGAGGCCTTTTCTGGTGTACTGTGACCAGTTCCACTCGCCCTGCTATAGGAAGGATATTATTAAATTGGAGAGGGTTCAGAAGAGAGTTACCAGGATGTTGCTGGGACTGGAGGGTTTGAGCTATAAGGAGTAGCTGGATAGGCTGAGAGTTCTTTCACTGGAGCGTAGGAGGTTGCGGGGTGACTTTTTAGAGGTTTATAAAATCATGAAGGACATGGATAGGGTAAACAGCAGGTGTCTTTTCCCTGGAGTGGAGGCTTTCAAGAATGGCGGGCATATTTTTAAGGGGAGAAGGGAAAGGTTTAAAAAAGGCATGAGGGGCAATTTCTTTACACAGAGACTGGTTCGTGTGAGGAATGAACTTTCTGAGGAAGTGTTAGATGCGAGTACAGTTACAACACTTAAAAGATAGTTTGGATAAGTTCATCAATAAGTAATGTTTGGAGAGATATGGTTCAGGAGCAGGCAGGTGGGACTAGTTTAGTTTGGGATTACGGTCGGCATGGACTGGTTGGACCCAAGGGGCCTGTATGACTCTAAGTAAACACCAGCTCCCAGTTAATCTCAGTCAGAGTCGTTGCTGTGACACCTTCGGGTCAATATTGGAGGGGGTGTTCTGCTGTACGATTGAGCGGTAACTCTCCTCTCCTACATGCACACAGACACATGCACGAATGGACGTGGAAGTACACGCAACACGCCATCTCTAGCAACAACAAAAAACGGAAAGTCTCCCTGCTTTTCGATCACCTGGAGCCGACGGAATTGGCAGAACACCTCAGCTACCTTGAGTTTAATTCCTTCTGCCAGTTAACGGTGAGCAGAGGCTTCCTGACGGTGCGTGGGTCGATAAAGTCAGAGACTGGGTATTTACTGGAGGCTGATGGGTTGGGTTTTTCAGTTTGGGTGTGCTCCCTCCCCATTTCCAAACCCTCTGGGAGGTTTTGACAGTGAATCCCTGCCTCTGAGTCACTGCGGACATTCGAGGATCTGCCTCAGGCTTGCCATGCTGCGCTGGATTTATCCATCATCACTGGGAGGACACAAGCCCTAAGAGCCGAGGCCAAACTAAGGCCATCTCTTCCAGTGGCCCGACTGAGGGAGTCCTGCACTGGAGGTGGACCACCTTATGGATGGGGCCGCCATCGCATGCGGGGGAGGGTAAAAGACCGCATGGCTGGCCTTTGGAGGGATTTCCCTCTCTGACGTCCCTCAGCCAGCATCATGGGAAAAGTGGACCCCATAGGCTGTCACCCTAGGATCCTGCTGTGCACCAAATTGGGTGGGCCACAGCCAATCAAGGTGCCCTGAATGCGCAAAAGGCACTCATTAAAAGCACTTTCTCTTCTGCCTTCCAGTACCTGGACTATAGGAGTTACATGGTGAGTGGGTGTGTGAGGGAGAATCCAGCGCTGGAGCATTCGGTGTCTTTGGTTAACGGGATCTCCCAGTGGGTGCAGCTGATGATTCTCAACAGGCCCACAGCAGCTCAGCGAGCTGAAGTCTTCACAAAGTTCATACACGTCGCTCAGGTAAGGATTCGGGCCTACCAACTGGTTGCTAGGCAGCCTTGCTGAGCACACTGGGGCAGGGCTCATTCTCCCCGATGATCTCACTATCGAGAATAATTATTTTTTCTTAACTCCCTGTGCTACAGCAAGCCAATTCGAATCAATTAATATCTCACAGCTCATCACACAACGAACCCTGGGCACTCTCTCTGCTTTAGTTTTGTCTTGGAACTGACAGATTATTTGAAACTCCTAAATGGAGCAGTTTAATCTGCAAGGCAGCCTTCAATAAACTGAGGACAATGGCAGAGGAATTTTCTGTGGTACCTCCTTGTTAGCCTTAGGTTTTTTCTCATTTGTTGGTCCCCTTCCCATTCTGCTGAACCCTGTTTATGGTTGCAGAATTATCGAGTCATACAGCACGGAAACAGACCCTTTGGCCCAACCAGTCCATGCCGACCATAATCCCAAACTGAACTAGTCCCATCTGCCTGATCCTGGCCCATATCCCTCCAAACCTTTCCTATTCATGAACTTATCCAAATGTCTTTTAAACGTTGTAACTGTCCCCACACCCACCACTTCCTCTGGAAGTCCATTCCACACACCAACCACTGTCTGTGTTGAAGCTGCCCCTCATGTCTTTCTTAAATCTTTCTCCTCTCACCTTAAAAATACGGCCCCTAGTTTTGAAATCGCCCACCCTAGAGGAAAAAAAACACCTGCCATTCACCTTATCTCATGATTTTATAAATATTTAGTTGGTCATCCCTCAACCTCCAATGTTCCAGTGAAAAAACATTCCCAGCATTTCCTTATAACTGATTCCTGATGAGCGGCTTTTGCCCGAAATGTCGATTCTCCTGCTCCTCGGACGCTGCCTGATCTGCTGTGTTTTTCCAGCACCACTCTGATCTTGACTCTAATCTCCAGCATCTGCAATCCTCACTTTCACCTTATAACTGAAACCCTCCATCCTGGTAAATCTCTTCTGAATCTGCTCCAATTGAATAATATCCTTTCCATGGCAGGGAAACCGTGTTCTGTTTCTACACCCCTGTCCCTTTCCCTTCCCCTGCCTCCCTCCACCCCACAACTATACCTGATCACATCAACCTACCCTTCTTATACCCTCCTCGCCAGTTTATCTAGCTTCCCTTTCTCGTTCTCTATAAAATGCCGTCGTAATTGGAAATTAGCCACTCCAAGTGCCATGACCCAGCTACTCTCTGGGGGGGGGGGGGCATTTCTCTTGAATTCCTGACTGGATTTACCAGACACCAACTAATATCGATGGTCCCTCATTCTAGTCGGCTGCACGCGTCTATTTTCTATTCTCTTGTGGGATGTGGGCAAGGCTGGCATTTATGCCCATCCCTCATTGGCTCTCTGGGCCATTTTAGAGTCAGCCACACACGGGTTTAGAATCGCATGAAGACCAGACTGGGTAAGGATGGCAGATCTATGTCCCACAAAGGTGGAGTGAATGGATTCTTATAATGGCCACCTTTTGACTTCAACGACGTTTAATTCCGATTTTTTAAGAGAGTTGAGTTGAATTTTCACTTTCCCCAGTTGCCATGGTGGAACGTTTACACCAAAACAGAAAAACAGAAGGCCATTCGGCCCCTCGAGCCTGTTCCGCCATTCAATAAGATTACGGCTGATCGTCCAATTCAATCCCTGTTCCCGCTTGCTCTCTTTAGCCAGAAGAAGTCAATCTAACTCCTTCTTGAAAACATTCAATGTTTTGGCCTCAACCACTTTCTGTGGGAGTGAATTCCAAAGGCTCCCCACTCTCTGGGTGAAGACATTTCTCCCCATTTCAGTCCTAAACTCCACTCAGTCCCCGTATCCTTAAACTGTTAATCCTCTGGTTCTGAACTCTATGGTCATCAGGAACATCCTTCTCTGTTTCGCCCAGTGGACCTTTCAAATGTTCGAATCCCGCGTGGCCCCACGGCATTTGCCCAAATCTTCGGTTTACCACTCTGCTCCCACAATCTCACTGTGGAAACCGTACAAACATTTTCTCTAAATGCACCCAAACAAACTCTTTTTGAGTCCTAAAGACCTAGAGTTAAAACAGCACAGAAACAGACCCTTCTGTCCTATTCACCCAAGCTGACCAGATATCCTAAATTAATCCTGTCCCATTTGCCAACACTTGGTCCAATTTCCTCCAAACCCTTCCTATTCATATACCCATCCAGATACCTTTTAAATGTTGCAATTGTACCAGCCTCCACCACTTCCTCTGGCAGCTCATTCCATACACGTACCACCCTCTGTGTGAAAAAGTTGCCCCTCAGGTCCCTTTTAAGTCTTTCCCCTCTCACCTTAAACCTATGTCCTCTAGTTTTGGACTCTCATACCCTTGGACAAAGCTTTAACACCCTATCCATGCCCCTCATGATTTGATAAACCTCTACAAGGTCACCCCTCAGCCTCCGACGCTCCAGGGAAAACAGCCCCAGCCTGTTCAGCCTCTCCCTGTAGCTCAAATCCTCCAACCCCGGCAACATCCATTCTGAACCCTTTCAAGTTTCACAACATCTTTCCTCTTGCAGGGAGACCAGATTTGTATGTAGGAGGAGAAAGTGAGGTCTGCAGATGCTGGAGATCAGAGCTGGAAATGTGTTGCTGGAAAAGCGCAGCAGGTCAGGCAGCATCCAGGGAACAGGAGAATCGACGTTTCGGGCATAAGCCCTGAAGAAGGGCTTATGCCCGAAACGTCGATTCTCCTGTTCCCTGGATGCTGCCTGACCTGCTGCGCTTTTCCAGCAACACATTTCCAGATTTGTATGTAGTATTTTCTTGAAGCCACTTTTACATTTTGACATTAATAGGTCTCTAGACTGTTCAGTCCTTCCTGATTTCATAATCTCTTAATCTGGCATCGTCCTGGTAAATTGTCCATACCTTCACCTGCGTTTTGCGACACAGGGAGAGCAGAAATGTGCTCCTTTCTCCACAAAGTCCAAGGTAAGCTCACCTCCTTACAGTTCTAGCAAACAGGAAATGAACTCCTGGGTCCTACTGCTCCCCTTTGTGACATTATTCATCTCCATTGTCGTTCCCAGCCAGTTGTGCCCCAGAATCCCACAACTGCTCAACCTTCAAATCATAATCGCACAGCACGTTAATTCATAATCACTTATCAATGCTCATTTTTCTGTCTCTGCTATACTTGACTGGCCTGACCTACACGTGACTCCAGTCCCACAGCAATAACTGCCCTCTGAAATAGCCACTACTGTGCTCAAGGGCAATTAGGGATGGGCAACAAATTCTGGGCCTTGCCAGTGAGACTCATGTCCCATGAAGACGTTATTGAAAAAAAAACAAAAACGGTAATGCATTTTGATCCAATCTCTGGGATTTAGTGGAATGCACTTGCGTCCATAGAATCCCCCATCGTGTGGAAACAGGCCATTCAGCCTAACGAGTCCACATCGACCCTCTGAAGGGCATCCCACTCAGATCCATCCCCCTGCAATGCCCGTGGCTAACACACCTAGTCTGCACATCCCTGAACACTCTGGGCAATTTAGCACAGCCAATCCACCCTAACCTGCACATCCCTGGATTGTGGGAAGAAACCGGAGTAAATGAGGAGAACTCCATGTATTATGGTCAGCCAAGGGTGGAACTGAACCTGGGTCCCTGATGTTGTAAGGCAGTAGTGCTAACCACTGAGACACCATGTCAATCAGAGGCCTGGGCTAATAATCCTGGGAACGTCAGTTTGGAATCTCACTGCAAGTGGCTAGTCAAATTTGAATTCCGGATGAGAGAAAAAAAAAATCTAATGGTAAACAGGAGGCCATCATTAAAATTGTCGTAAAAACCCACCCGATTCACCAACGTCCTGAAGGGAAGGAAATCTGTCATCCTTACCCGGTCCGGCCTACACATGACGCCAGATCCACAATAGAGTGGTTTATTCTGAACTGGCCTTATAAATGGTTGAATAAGCCACTCAATTCAAGGGAAAATAGATACTGGCAAGAAATGATGGTGAAAGCCAGATGGTAATAAAGGAGCAAAGCTAGTGACTAAGACGTACCAATTGCTGTGGGACCGGAGTCACGTGTAGGTCAGGCCAGTCAAGTGTAGCGGAGGCAGAAAAATGACCATTGATAAGTGGTTATTAATTAACGTGCTGTGTGAGTATGATTTGAAGGTTGAGTAGTTAAGGGGTACAGGGGCACAACTGACTGGGAACGACAATGGAGATGAATAATGTCCATAATCTTGGACTTTGTGGAGAAAGGAGCACATTTCTGCTCTCCCTGTGTCGCAAAACGCAGGTGAAGGTATGGACAATTTACAAGGACAAAATGGAGGACCAGTTTCCAATTATCATGTTGTTTTCATGTTCCTTTTTTCTAACCCCCTCTCTTGGTGTCCACACTCGATGACAGAACGAAGAAAGGTGAAACGTGAATGGTGGTGGGGGCCTCTTTAAAACGCGAGTGTCCTGTTTGGGCTCACCTTCCGCACTGGAGTCGTTTGATGTTCCTCATTGCCTTCTTCTTGCCTCACAGAAACTGCGGTTGCTCCAGAACTTTAACACTCTCATGGCAGTGATCGGAGGCCTCTGTCACAGCGCCATTTCCCGGCTCAAGGAAACCAGCTCCTACCTCTCTCAGGATGTTACCAAGGTCTGTCCTCTTTACTCATGCCTCTCTCTCTCTCTCTCTCTCTCTCTCGCTCAGTTGGGCCATGTGCCGTGTAGAGGGACCTGGGTGTTCTTGTGTATGAATCACAGAAGGTTGGTCTGCACGTACAACATATAATTAGGAAGGCAAATGGAATTTTGTCCTTCATTGCTAAAGGGATTAAGTTTAAAAGCAGGGAGGTTATGTTGCAGCTGTACAGGCTGTGATGAGGCCACACTTGGAGTACTGTGTGCAGTTTTGGTCTCCTTCCTTGCGAAAGGATGTATTGGCACTGAAGGGAATGCAGAGGAAGTTCACCTGGTTGATTCCAGAGTTGAGGGGGTTGGCTTATGAGGAGAGACTGAGTAGATTGGGATTATATTCATTGGAATTTAGGAGAATGAGGGGGGGGTGTCTTATAGAAACATATAAAATTATGAAGGGAATAGATAAGATAGAGGTAGAGAGGACCTCTCCACTGGCAGGTGAAACTAGGACAAGAGGGCATAGCCTCAAGATTAGGGGGAGCAGATTTAGGATTGAATTGAGAATGAACATCTTCACCCAGAGGGTTATGAATCTGTGGAATTCCTTGCCCAATGAAGTTGTTGACGCTACTTCAGTAAACGCTTTTAAAGCGAAGGTAGATTTTGTTTTGAACAGTAAAGGAATTAAGAGTTAGAGTGAGAGGGCGGGTAAGTGGAGCTGAGTCGATGAGAAGCTCAGCCATGATCTTATTGAATGGTGGAGCGGGCTCGAGGGACCAGACGGCCTAACCCCTGCTCCTAGTTCTTGTGGTCTTATGATTATTTTTGGCTCCATCTGACTCTGAGATGCTGAGGGATCTGTAAGACCTGAGGCAGCAGGAGATTTGGAAACTGGAATAGTAGCAGCTAAAAGCAGGAAAAGCTGGGATAGGTGAACTATTTCCATTGGTTAGGGATTCTCGAAGGAAGAGCATAGTCTGAGAACTCAGACCGTTCAGGAGAGACGTTACGAAGCACTTCCACACACAAAGGGTGGTAGATGCTTGGAATTCCCTTCCACAAATGGTAGTGGACGCTGGATCGGTTGCTAATTTTAAATCTGAGGTGGATAAGTTGTTGTTAAGATACAGGAAGGGATGCAGGCCAAAAGCAGGTACATGGAGTTTAGGCCACTGAATTGCCGTGATCTCATTAAATGGTAGTACAGACTCGAGGAGTTGAATGGCCTACTCCTGTTGCTCTGTCCTCCAGAGAATCTCAGTGGAGAGAAAGAGAGGTCAACATTCAAGAGCTGACTAGGACCATCAGGGCCTACTCTGCCATTCAGTGAGATCATGGCTGATTTGATGTCGTCCTTTCGGTGGCAGCCTGGAATGTTGGGCTGGATTGTTGCCGACTGGAACGGATTCTGAGATTCTTGCTCGCATTCCCGGTGACATTGAACTGGAAAAAGGTTGGGAGCAGCAATCCCACATCCGGTGGGGGGCATTCCCTGGTTCCCGAGGAGCAGGAGAATCAACGTTTCAGGCAAGAGCCTTTCATCAGGAGCCTGACAGAAACACTGATTCTCCTGCTCCTCGGATGCTGCCTGACCTGCCGCGCTTTTCCAGCGCCACACTCTCGACTCTGATCTCCGGCATCTGCAGTCCTCACTTTCTCCGAGTTCTGTGGAGTCCACGAGCTTAGCCAGGACTTTGTGACGCCCCATCTCTTAGAGGAGTCATGAACCGTAAACTTAATGATGGCTTTGAGAGGCCTCATGTCCTTCTGCCAACCCGTGCCCTCCCATCAAACTTCAACAGTGAGTCGTTCCTCTCTGGAACAAGCCAGGGCACATCCATACCCATTCTCCCGTATCTGCCCGGTGCCGAAATAATGAATGGGATAGTAACAACGGTATGTGTGGAATGTTTTAAACAGAAAGCCACTCATAATTTCCCCTAAAAAGAAACTGAGACCACAGCTACCCAATGAGACTGTCACTCAGCCAGATCTCTGATGTAGCAGGGTCAGAAACTATGAGGACTTGACTCTTTCATATATTGTGTAAAACAAATTCGCCCATTGACAAAAAAAAATGATGAAGCCATCATTCGAGCAATGTGTGCCCTTCAGTGCATCGTTTTCAGTAATGTAAGAACTTGATGAATGTCTAGACTCCCAGCCATGCCTCAATATCTACATACAGTTGGTTGTTGCGTTCGTCTGTGACCCCGTGCAATACAAAAATCACTCAATAACAAATACATTTGAAATGTGTCATTGCGCTATAGCCTACACATACTTTAAAAGTTCGCATTTTTAAAAAATTGTTCCCCAACTGCGTTCCCGCCAAATTGCGTTGACGAAACGCACGTTAGAGGAGAACAGCCTGTACCCCCTCACTAAGTTCATATATGGTCACCTATACAAGACACAGAGACCGCTCGTTACCTTGGACACTTACCATATTGGGTATCTCTGCTTTCAGGCATGAGAGAAAGAGAGTTGAAATGCATGCTTAATTCGCAGCAGTGGTATTGAGTGGCACAGTGGCTCAGCACTGCTGCCTCACAGCGCCAGGGACCCGGGTTCAATTCCACCCTCAGGCAATTGTCCTCCCTGTGTCTGCGCGGGTTTCCTCCCACAGTCCAAAAATGTTCAGCCTGGGTGGATTGGCCAGGATAAATTGCAGGTAGCATGCAAAGTAAGTGGGTTAGCCATGGGAAGTGCAAAGGGAACGTCGACTCTCCTGCACCTCGGATGCTGCCAGGTTTTCCAGCACCGCACTCTCGACTCTGACCTGCAGTCCTCACTTTCTCCTGGGATCTGGGGTGGGATGCTCTTCGGAGAGTTGATGCCACTGATTATGAGTAGGGGATGAGTATAGTTCTGTTGGCCTAGTCTCTAATAATCGGTCACTTACCCCTGATAATGTTCTTCTGTCTCTTCATCGCAGACATTGAATGAAATGACAGAGCTTCTGTCCTCCTGCAGTAACTATAGCAACTATCGGCGGGTCTTCAGTGAATGCACTGGTTTTAAAATCCCCATCCTTGGGGTCCACCTGAAGGACCTGGTCTCCCTGAATGAAGCCCTGCCAGACTATATAGAGGATAAGAAGATTAACCTGAACAAGCTGCAGCAGCTGTACAGTCGCATCCTGGAGCTGATCCAGATCCAGGGCAGTACGCCACCGTTCGAAGCTAACAAAGACCTTGTCCATCTGCTGACGGTGAGTCGATCCCATTCGCCTTGGTTGGGAACGGGAATGAATAATGGCCAGACCCCAACTAACCCTGGACAGGATCAATCTCTGAAGCTTTCTGTGACTTCTATCGTTAAATATCAAAGTATTTCTCCAAGGGTTTGGCCACCAGTCCAAGTATCTCGGAAAGGGCCTTCCCAGGGAAGTAATGGCCAAAATGGTATTATCACTGGATTATTAATCCAGAGGTACAGGCAATGTTCTGGGCTCGATTCCTGCCGTGGTGGAATTTGAATTCAATTTTAAAATCAAATCTGGAGTTAAGAGTCTGGTGACTGGGGTGATGTGGTGGCTCAGTGGCTAGCACTGTTGCCTCACAGCACCAGGGTCCCAGGTTCAATTCCAGCCTCGGGGTGACTGTCTGTGTTGGCGTTTGCATGTTCTCCCTGTGCCTGTGTGGGTTTCCTCCCTTATCATTATGCCCTCTGGTTTTGGACTCTCCTACCCTTGGCTAGTCAGCTTATCTACACTCCACGTGATATTATAAACCTCTACAAAGTGATCCAGTCCAAGGATGTGCAGGATGGGTGGATTGGCCATACTAAATTGCTTGTAGTGTCCATGGGTTTTGCAGGCTAGGTGGGTTAGCCATGGGGAATGCAGGGGATAAGGTGGGTCTGGGTGGGATGCTCTTCAATGGGCCAAGTGGTCTGCTTCCACACTTCTCAATGACTATCAAACCACAGTTAGTTGTTGGGGAGTAACCCATCTGGTTCACTAAAGTTCTTCAGGGAAGGAGATTTGCCATCCTTAGCTGATCTGGCCTACATGTGACTCCAGACCCACAGTGACGTGGTTGACGCTTAACAGCCCTCTGGGTAATTAGGAATGAGCAATATGTGGCCAGTGATGCCCACATCTGGTGAATAAATCAAAAGAATTCAGAGACTATCTAATGACACTCCTGTGAGGCACCTTGGCATTTCTCTATCAATGTATGTTTCTGGCTTGGCATTATGGACTAGACTAAATCCCCTCAAAATATTCAGAAGGTAACCTGGACCCTGACCTTTTCTTATTTTAGAGGCAAATTTAAGGAGTTGCTTTCCAAATTCAATTGGTCAAACTATTGGATTAAAACAAAACATGTTTTATTCATCCACTGTCATCAAAAATGCAACAAAATAATGAAGGAATTCACATTATTGGAACACTTAATAGAATAATAGGTACAGGAACTAATACTAATTAACTGTCCCAATATAGTAACAGCTCATAAACACACACCCTTGGCAAATAGGCAAACTCAGAAAAGCAGAACTGGCTCACATACGATTCCCATAGCAGGAAAAGAAGGTCCAGCTTTTGGTGTAAACAAGAGAGGGGGAAAAAAAAATCTTCCACTTCTTCAAGACCCCAACCACAGCTGCTGAGAGCTAAAACTACAAATCCTGGCTCTCTGTGGGAGCTTGACCCCACCCAGCCAGGCTGCTTCTATTGTTCCAGCTTTAAACCAACCCCTCACAATATGTTTACGCTAGCAGACCGTTTGTCACCTCTGCCTTAAAAGCTCTCTTTAAAAAAAAAAGGACGAAATATACTTCGTAAAGCCATAGTATCATAGAGTCATAGAGATGTACAGCACAGAAACAGACCCTTCAGTCCAAGAGCTCTTAAGGAAAGTGGGGATAAGGCAGGAACAGGATACTGATTGAGGATTGAGGATGATCAGCCATGATGAATGGTGGTGCTGGCTCAAAGGGCAGAATGGCCTACTCCTGCACCTATTGTCTATAGTCTATTGTCTAACCCCTCCATGCCGACCAGCTATCCCAACCCAATCTAGTCCCACCTGCCAGCACCTGGCCCATATCCCTCCAAACCCTTCCTATTCATATACCCATCCAGATGCCTTTTAAATGCTGCAATTGTACCAGCCTCCACCACATCCTCTGGCAGCTCATTCCATACCCGTACCACCCTCTGTGTGAAAAGCCATCACAAAGGAGATACAGACCTTGCAATTTTGGTGCCTTCTGTCTGAATTTGCGGGCATCCGAAAGAAAGATTCCCAGTAAAAAGCACAGCATCAGTGGGCACTACGTTGTGAGGTGGCGAAGGCTAATTTTGTACCAACTGGAAACAGAGTGGGTCTGGGTAGGGAGTGAAGAATCAAACTGGGCTCTTGAGATGATGTTTCTGAGTTTCCTGAAAGAGTCAAACGTGAGACTGGCCTGGAGCACCAACCTTACACAAAAAAAAAAAATCCTTGAGTTGCAAAACGTCATTGAAAATAGAAACCTGAATAGAAAGTGGTAGAGAAACTCAGCAGGTCTGGCAACATCCGTGGAGAGAGAAACAGGGTTAATGTTTTGAGTCCTCACCTGGCTCCTCTTCAGCACTGAAGACAGAAATGCTACCGGTTTTCTAATAACAACAAAGAGGGGAGGGGATTGGGTGGAGTGACAGGTCGAGAGAGATTCAGTGAAAAAGATGGGACGGAACAAAATTCAAAGGGATTGCTAGGGGCAGGATTGGACGGTTTGAGCTATAGGGAGAGGCAAAATCAAACATAGAAATTGCTGGAAAAGCTCAACAGGTCTGGAGCATCTGTGGAGAGAAATCAGTTAATGTTTCGGGTCCAGTCACCTTTCCTCAGATTGGGATTTTTTTCCCTGGAGTGTGGGAGGCTGAGGGGATAGGGATTTATAAAATCATGAGGGGCATGGATAGAGTGAATAGCCAAGGTCTTTTTCAAAACTACAGGGCATAGGTTTAAAGTGAGAGGGGAAAGATTTAAAAGAGACCTAAGGGGCAACATTTTCACATAGAGGGTGGTACGTGTGTGGAATGAGCTGCCAGAGGATGTGGTGGAGGCTGGTACAATTGCAACATTTAAGAGGCATCTGGGCAAGTACATGAATAGGAAGGGTTTGGAGGGATATGAGCCAAACACAGGTAAATGGGACTAGTTTAATTTGGGAGACCTGGTCAGCATGGATGAGTCGGGCCGAAGGGTCTGTTTTGGTGCTGTATGACTCAATGACTGCAGCAATAAACAAAAAGTTGTTTTGGGGTAAGGGTTAATGGCAGAGTAAATCATAGAATCGTACAATCTCTACAGTGCAAACGTAGACCGTTCAGCCCATTGAGTCCGCACTGACCCTCCAAAAATCATCCCACCCCCTACTTTCTCCCCACATTTCCAGGGGTTAATCCACCTAGCATGCACATCCCTGAACACTATGGGCAATTTAGCATGGCCAGTTCACCCTAACCTGCACATCTTTGGACCGTGGAGCACCTGGAGGTAACCCACACAGACACCGGGGGGGGGGGGAACAGCTCCACGCAGGAGCTGAAAGTGTGGAGTCAAGATCAACTCTGGCACTAGGGGAGTAAATAAAATGGTCGAGAAAGGAAGTTGAAAGTCTGCAGTGTTGAGTCAAGAGGGCTGTAAATTGGTAAGCTGCTGAATGATAAAATCAGTCTCGCTTTCAACGGAGGCTGGGAACTGAGATTCCAATTAGTGATGGCCAACTGGAGAAGCCTGAAGAGAAGGGTATCACCCTCTTCAATACAGTAAACATCGAGGCCTTCAGCTTGGACCCCAATGGGGTTAGTTTGTGGGCAAGCACCCAGAGCATCAGAAGAAGGGGAATGTCATATTTAACTTACCGCTGTCCGTCTTAAATAGGGAGATAACAGGGTTGGATGCAGGATGGGGCCCATCACAATTTTGGGTTTGGTTTCGGATTCAGGCAGTTCCCAGATGGACATTAGACAAGTGTCTATATATGTAAGTAAAGGGGCCTTTTATAGACCTGGGGAGGGGAGGGTGGGGAGAGGATGATGTTGGCAAGTAGGACTGTCCATAGTGCACCAATGAGTGGGAGTGACTACATCGCCCTACAGGGAGCCAGCACAGCCTTGATGGGACGAGTGACCTCCTTCTAAATGGTAATGACTCAATTACTCATGACCCATTGACCAATAGTTTGTCACCACGATCGTCCAAATCCATTGAAGTGTTGTTGTAATTGGGACAACCTTGATGATGAACTATTGGTCAACGGGTCATGAGTAATTGAATTCTCAGAAGCAGGTATTAGGGAAACCCCGACTCTGGGTCACAGCAGTGGGTTCTAAGAGAGGTGACCAACGGGTTGGGCAAATAGATAGACTTTAAGGAGGGTCAGAGAGGCGCAGGGTTCTAACTGGCTGAAGGGACAGCCACCAACAGTGGGGTGGTGAACAAAGGGGATAGTTTGAGGAGGGCACCCTGGTTTCTTGCAGAGTTGTCGAGCAGGAATGCCTTACACACAGAGTGAATGAGGAATAAGGCTTTTGAGAACTTTTTAAATGGACGCTTTCCTGTCTGAGGTGTTGCAAGAGAGAGTTAGCAAAAGGCTTTCCCAGTGTAACATCAAAGGATACTGCATGACCCAAATCTGAGTAACTGGCAAATGGAGTATAATGTGGGAAAATGTGAATCGGTTCATCTTAGAAGAGGGAACAAATGAACAGAGTATGATTTAAAAGGAGAGAAAGCTGCAGCACAAAGGGACTGGGGGGATGGGGGGGGGGACTTGTACGTGAAACCCAGAAAGCCAGCAGGACATAGGTACAGCAGGGAATCATGAAGGATCATGGGACGTTAGCCCTTTTTTCATGGGCATTGGAGTATAAGGGTTGTGCAGGTTAGGAGCATTGGCCATGGGAAATGCAGGGTTACAGAGATGGGCTAGGCCTGTGAGTCTGGTTGGGGATTAGTGGTGCTGGAAGAGCACAGCAGTTCAGGCAGCATCCAAGGAGCTTCGAATTCGACGTTTCAGGCAAAAGCCCTTCATCAGGAATAAAGGCAGTGAGCCTGGAGCGTGGAGAGATAAGCTAGAGGAGGGTGGGGGTAGGGAGAAAGTAGCATAGAGTAC
>NC_057750.1:13571378-13586321 GCF_004010195.1 Chiloscyllium plagiosum | reverse complement strand
GGGAAATATATCCCTGGTGGTGGGTTCTGTTGGGATGCTGTTTGGAGGGTCAGTGAGGACTCAACGGGCCGAATGGTCTGCTTCCACACTGTAGGGATTCTGTATCTTGGGTTTGGACAGGAGCCAGTGTAGGTGAGGGAGCAGAGGGGAGAGGTGATAGGGGAAAGAGACGCACTCTGAGGTAAGACAGAGCAAGCTGAACCTCGGGTAACCTGAGGGTTACTCAGGATAAAATGTGAGATACCAATGGGGGTGGGGGAGGGGGGGAGGTGTTGGTAAAGTACATTTTGGAGGCAATGAGGGCAGCGATAGTCAACCTGATGTGATCTGAACCAATCAGAAATCTCTCAAAGACACAGTCAGTACCCACTACACCAGCCACCAACTTTGAAACAAAAACAGGAATTGCTGGGGAAACTTAGCAAGTCTGGGCAGCATCTGGGGGGAGAGAGAGAAAGCTCTTCATCAGAACTCATGAACGCCGAACCCGAAACATTAAGTCTGCTTACTCCCCACAGATGCAGTCAGACCTGATGAGCTTCTGTTTTACTTTCAGATCTTCAGCTCAGTTATTTGTTCTATTAGAGCATATTCTGGACGTTCTCTACTCCCTGGGAAAACAGGAATTATCCAAAATGCAGTCTGCTCCTATTCCTCACGGTGTGACTTAATCTCATTTCGAACACCCACTGCTGTGATGGGTTTGTTGATCTGCGCAAAAACGTGGTCGTTTCTCTCATTGTCCTGACATTTCTTTCAGTTATCACTCGACCTCTACTACACTGAAGATGAAATCTATGAGCTGTCCTACGCAAAGGAACCAAAAACTCACCGAACTGTGGTAAGGAAACATGACGCGGTTCATCACAGTTATCACAGGGAACCTATCGCTTGGAGATTCGGCAATGGTTTTCCCAGTCATGGAATCATACAGCACATAAGCAGCCCCTTCGGTCCAACTCATCCATACCGAACAGTCAAGGTCTTTTCCCCAGGGTATGGGAGGCCAATACTAGAGGGCATAAGTGAGAGGGAAAAGATTTAAAAGGGACGTAAAGGGGCAGCTTTTTCACTCAGAGGGTGGTGGGTGTATTGAATGTGCTGCTAGAGGAAGTGGTACAATTACAGCAGGTACAATTAAAAGCTGTCTGGATGGGAACATTACTAGGGAGGAGTTAGAGAGATATGGGCCAAATGCTGGCAAATGGGACTAGATTAATTTAGGATATCTGGTTGGCATGGACGAGTTGGACCGAAGGGTCTGTTTCTGTGCTGTACATCTCTGTGACTCTACCCTGGGGGAAAAGACTTTGTCTATTTACTCTAACCATGCCCCTCATGGTTTTATAAACCTCTATGAGGTCACGCCTCAGCCTCCGACGCTCCAGGGAAAACAGCCTCAGCTTATTCAGCCTCTCCCTGTAGCTGAAACCCTCCAACCCTGGCAACATCCTTGTAAATCTTTTCTGAACCCTTTCAAGTTTCGCAACCTCTTTCCTAGCGCAGGGAGACCAGAATTGAACGCAGAGTTCCAAAACCTATTGAAATTGAGCAAGAAGCCCTGAGCATCTCACAGCCTGGAGTTTCTAACTGTCTGGTTCATTAATGTCCAAAAGAACATCAGAACTCGGAGCAGGAGTAGGCCATTCAACCCTTCTCAGGCCTGCCCCACTCTTTAATACAATCGAGGCTGATCTCATCTCGGCCTGAACTCCACTTTCCGGCCTGTTCCCCTTCAGCCCATTACTAGTTAACAATCTGCCTGCCTCCTGCTCCTAAATTTACTCCCAGCAGCCCACCTCCCTGTGAGGGAGTGAGTTCCACAGCTTCACAATCCTTTGAGAGAAATCGTTCCTCCCCATCTCAGTTTTAAATCTGCTCCCTCCTTCTCCCAAAACACGGACCTCTCGCTCTGTGTTGCTCTGCTTGAGGTAACATCTTCTCATGTGTCACTCCCCATTAGCAACTTACGTCCCTCAATTAGATCTCCTTGTGTTCTTCTAAACTCCAGAGAGTATGGGCCTAAACTGCTCAATCTCCCTTCATAAGACCAACCCCTCACCTCTGGAAGTAAGGGAGAAACCTACCACCTTGAACTATATGTGACTCCAGACCAATTACGCCAAAGTGGTTGAGTCTTAAGTGCCCTCTGAAATGGCCGAGCAAGTCGCTTGGTTCAGGGAGGGTTAGAGATGGGAAACAAATGTGGGCACTGCCAGTCATGCCCACAATCTCATGAAAGAACGAGAAAGGACTCCATGTGCAATATTAGACTTGGCAAGTGTGGCACTGTTTGAATGAGTAATGTCAGAAAATACAGCGGACGGTTAGATTCCCTACAGTGTGGAAACAGGCCCAACAATTCTACACCAGCCCTCTGAAGAGTAACCCACCCAGACCCATTCCCCTACATTTCCCTCTGACTAATGCACATAACACTATGGGCAATTTAGCATGGCCGATTCACCTGACCTGCACATCTTTGGACTGTGGGAGGAAACTGGAGCACCCGGAGGAAACCCGCACAGCCACGGGGAGAATGTGCCTGAGGCTAGAATCGAACCCGGGTCCCTGATACTGTGAGGTAGCAGTGCTAACCACTGAGCCACTGCACCACCCATTAGAATGGGTCCTCTTCCTCTGCACTGTTCCTCTGACTTGCATTGTTAGCTAACCTCCCAATACGTCCCACTTACTAGGAAGCTCCCAAGTTTCTCTTGTCTCTCTTAAGTTAACAATCCCAGCTAGCGACACGGACAAAACTGTCTTACAATCGACAGGGATAATTGGGCAGAGGTGGGAAAATGGACCACAATCATTCCAGAACAGGCTGGAGGAGCCTGGTGACCTACCCCGAAATTCCGGGAGGAATGACCGAGGGGATTATAGCCAGCAAATGATTGAATACAATGCCCAGACCCAGCATAGCATATTTTTTCAAGATGTCTTCTTGATTTGTTCACAACTCCTGTATTTGACATATTAACCTTATTTTTGGCTCAACCCAGCATTCGAAATCACTGTGTGTCGCTGGTCGGTCTTGGAATTGTATTCAATTGTTTGCTAGACATAAATCTCTCGATTATTTCTCCTAGAATTCAGAAGTTAAGAAATAGGAATCAGAGGTAGTCCGTAGGCCTCGAGACTGTTCTGATCTGATTGAGGCCTTCCCTCCATTTTCTCTCATTCCGTGACAACTAAGGGTTCTAACATATTTTTTCCCAGAAACACAACACATTCAGCAGATTTAAAAAAAAAAATACATTGAAATTGAAAATGACAGAAAGTGGAATTGGATTCAGCGTTTCTCCATCCAGCGTGTTCCACTCTGAGGTACCTCAGAATGGTCAGTGTGGACTCAATGGGCTGAATGGCCCTTTTCCACATTACAGGGATTCTATGGTTCTACTTACTGTGGAGATTCCTCATCTGACGTATAACCTCAGGGTCGAGAGAGTGGGAGTAGAGGGAGGGGTGTGGAGGACCACTGATGTGACACGGACAGTCCACACAGCTTCCAAACCCCTTGGTGCGCTACAAGATGGCTGAACGGGTTCAGGCCTCCTCAGTCGACCAGCTACCGTCAAGTGAAGCTTTTACCTGTTTCCATTCTATTCCAGTCAGTGCCCCCCTGCAAGCCACCGGTGGTAGTTGACTGGGCCTCGGGGGTGGCACCAAAGCTCGATGCCGTGACGGTCAGTAAGCATGTCCAGCAGATGGTGGACGTAAGTACATCTGCATCATGTCAGCCTAAACCGCTCAGATCAGGGTCAAGAGGGGCTGGGTTCGGGTGCACTGGAAATACGCCAAGGTCCCAGCTGGCATTCTGTTGGCCGTGGTGACGGGTGTGGGGGTGCCGTGAGAGTGTGACAGGCCGTTAGCACCTCACTGGGCGTAGGCGATCACATTAGGGAGAAACGGTGTGGGGTGGGCGAGTTGAGGGGATTGAGCAGGTCAGGCATGGCTTTGCCTGTTTGGCGATGCGGGTGGGAGGTGGGTTGGACTGGACGAAGGGGGTAGGTTAAGGAGTGTTTGGATTTGGGTGTACTAAGGTAGGTTAATGGTAAGTGGCATTAGCGAGTGTCATATCCCCCTTACAGAAGGGCCAGGCAATCACCATCTCCAACAACTGCCTCCCCTTGGCATCACCAACATAGCCCGCTATCAACACCCCAGGGGCTACCGATGACCTGCACTGGTTCAGTCATACTGTGGCCCCAAGACCAGGCCAAACCTGCAGCAAGTAACTCACCTCCCCTGAGCCTGTCCACCATCTGTGAGGCACAAGTCAGGAGTGTGAGGGAATACTCCCCACTTGCCCCTGGATGGGGGCAGCTCCAACAACACTCAAGAAGCTCGACACCATCCAGGACAAAACAGCCCCCGCTAGATTGGCACCACAGCCACAAACATCCCCTCCCTCCCCCACCAAGATGCACTGCAGCAACTCACCAAAGATCCTCAGGCAGCATCGTACAAACCCTGAAACTAACAAGGACAAGGGCAACAGACGCTTGGGGAAACTACCACCTACAAGTTAAACTTGAAGTCACAAATTAGCTGCACTTGGAGGTTCACGAGAATGATCTCAGAAACTTGATTGGCACCACACCCACAAACATCCCCTCCCCACTCCCGACGCTCAGTAGCAGCAGGGTGTACCATCTACAAGATGCACTGCAGGAACTCACCAAAGATCCTCAGGCAGCACCTTCCAAACCCACGACCACTTCCATCTAGAAGCTCAAGGGCAGCAGATCCATGGGAATACCACCCCCTGCATGTTCCACTCCAGGCCACTCACCATCCCGATGTCAGTGTCGCTGGGTCCGAATCCTGGAATTCCCTCCCTCGGGGCATTGTGGGTCTACCCACAGCACACGGACTACAGCAGTTCAAGAAGGCAGCTCACCCCCATCTTCTCGAGGACAGTTAAAGTCAAGCGATAAACTTTGGTCGAGACTACAATGCTCTCATTCCAAGAGTGAAAGTAAATAAATAATATGTAAGTTTAGTGAGTTCTTTTTGGAGGTGAAATTGGGTGGGGTAAGGTAGTAACACTCTAGATTCGGTGGAGAGAGTTGGCTGGGTGAGAAATTGTTGATGACAGAGAGAGATTGCTTTGAGTCTATGATATGAAGTATGGATATGAAGTGGGTTGGTTGTTTTGCTGGTCGATGGGTTTGCATGTTGGGGTGTATATTGGGGAAGCAGGGCTCTGTCGACAGTGAGAAACCCTGTTGGACAGATTATTACAGCATTTTAAAGGCATTTAGATGGGTAGGAAGGGTTTGGAGGGATATGGGCCAAGTATTAGCAAATGGGACTAGATTGGGTTGGAATATCTGGTTGGCATGGACGGGTTGGACCGAAGGGTCTGTTTCCGTGCAGTCCATCTCTATGACTCTAAGATGAGTTGTTGGTATATTATTACTGGCTGGCACTTCTAGCACAGGGAAGGCCAGAGATGCGTCTGACCACAGACTCCAGCTTCATTTGTGATCGAACTGTTCACCTCCCCTTTCCTCCTTCGCAGTCCGTGTTCAAAAATTACGATCACGACCAAGATGGCTACATTTCCCAAGTTGAGTTTGAGAAGATCGCCGTCAGTTTCCCATTTTCGTTCTTCGTCCTGGATAAGGAACGGTAAGGACAAGCTCCCTGGCGGTCTCTATACATGGAGACCAACCAGCACTAACCCGTTCCAAAAGGAAGGCACACAGTCTAAGAATATTGGGTTTAGGACTGAGATGAGGCGAAATCTCTTCACCCAGAGAGTTGGGGATGGGGGGGGGGGCAAGTGGTTGGAATTCTCTGCCACAGAAAGCAGTTGAGGCCAAATCATGGAATGTTTTCAAGGGGTCAAAGAATGTGGCCATCAGGAACTCAGGTTCCAATCCCAAGTGAGATGGAAATCCCTCCTGTCAGACTGTTGTACAACTACGTAGTTCAGTGAGCCGGGTTTGAGGGCCCCTTCTCGTCCTGATGTTGGTGAGCGGGGAATTGATGTGTAAGGCGAACTTGGCTACACTAACCGACAGCCTCATCTTGACTCACCCTGAGATTGTCTGGTGGCAGAAATGAGAACCTCGCTGAGTTCACATTCACTCCTGCATCCAGGCCAAGTGCAGAAGAAGGTATATCTCACCCCGTACTGTCCCTGTCATGGGAGCGTTTGATGGGGGACCATGTAGAGGGAGCTTTACTCTGTATCTAACCCTATGCTGCCCCTGTCCTGGGAGTGTTTGATGAGGACAGTGTAGAGGGAGCTTTACTCTTTATCTAATCCTGTGCTGCCCCTGTCCTGAGAGCATTTGATGGTGGAACAGTGTAGAGAGAACTTTACACTGTATCTAGCCCCGTGCTGTCCTTGTCCTGGGTGGGGGACAGTGTAGAGAGAGTTTTATTCTCTGTTTAACCCTGTACTCTATGTGGCCTTACTGGTCAATACTGATGCGTATGATGCGCAGGTATCCCTGGCACTACACACTAACCCACCAGCTCGATGTATCGTAGTCCTCTATCCCTCACACTCTGGCCTACGTTTAAATTTGAAATATTGACGCTGCTCAGTTCGGCAGCCAGTGAGGTCCACAGTGCTCTGAAGGCCAGAAATCAATCTGGTTGTAGATGGGATATATCCGTCCCCTAACAGTCGGCTCCTTTCACGTAGAGAATTAAAGGCAAGGACATCAAAACAACCTGGGTTACTGTGTAAGGGTGTTGATTCGGTCTTTCCTGATGATGTTTTAAAGCTTTTCTGGCTCACACAGGGAACCCAACCCTTCCCCCACAAGCCTGTTTGAACTCTGACCTAACAACATGGCGGGGGGAGGTCGCCATTTTGGCACAAGCTGTAATCCGTGTGCAACGTTTCTCTACTTCCAATCTCCAGTTTTGTCTCTATCTTCTGCTGTTTTTGGAGGGGGTAAGGGATACCACAACCCTGGCACGCGGGGGTGTTTTTGGTGAGGGCGGGCCGGTGGGAGAGGGAAGGTGGTGGTTGCTGACCGCTGGGTTCTGTGCTTGGTCTCGTTACAGCGAGGGCCTGATCAGCCGAGAGGAGATCACGGCCTACTTCATGAGGGGCAGCTCCATCTGCTCCAAGCTGAGGCTTGGCTTCCTGCACAACTTCCAGGAGACCACCTACAAGAAGCCCACCTTCTGCGACAGCTGCGCTGGATTCGTAAGTCTCGGGCGCCCGCTCTGGCGCATTCGCGTAGTGTTTTCTCACCACCTCGGGGTGACCCTGCTCCTACACCACACCACCTCCCCACCCCTCCCATCCCCTCACCACCCCTAACGAAACGCCTCACAGCCAATTGAGAGCGGCCGCCGATGTGACCTGCCAAGGCTTTGGGCACAGCATGATCCCACAGGATGACTGAGAGATGAGCCACTGGTCGGGTCACCGGAACAGGGTGGTGTCTCCTGAGAGGGGAGATGGTGGTCATGTGGTATTATCACTCGCCTCTCGATCCGGTGACCCGGCTGAATGTTCCTGGGTTCGGAAAACCGCCCCAGTGGAATCGGAATTTGATCCAAAGGGGAAAGAAAATCTCGAACTGGGAATCTAATGATGACTAAGACACTGTTCCAGACCGTCAGGAGAAACCAATTAGGTTAACGAATGTCCTTCAGATCTGCTATGGCCCTGTATTGGATTCCAGGCACCTTTCAGAAAAGGGCAATAAATGCTGGGTCTAGTCAGTGAGGCCTACATCCTGCAAATGAATAATTTTTTTTAAAAACGGGACTTTGGTTTAATGCCTCATCTGAAGGAAAGCACCTCCAACAGTGCAGCACTCCCTCAGCACTGACCCTCCGACAGTGCGACACTCCCTCAGCACTGACCCACCGACAGTGCGGCACTCCATCAGCACTGACCCTCTGAAAGTGCGGCGCTCCCTTAGCACGGACCCTCCGACAGAGCGGCTCTTCCTCGGCTTTGACCCTCTGACAGTGCGGCACTCACTCAGCACTAACCCTCCGACAGTGCGGCACTCCCTCAGCACTGACCCTCCGACAGTGCAGCACTCCCTCAGCACTATCCCTCTGACAGTGCAGCACTCCCTCAGCACTATCCCTCTGACAATGCAGCACTCCCTCAGCACTATCCCTCTGACAATGCAGCACTCCCTCAGCACTATCCCTCTGAAAGTGCGGCGCTCCCTCAGCACGGACCCTCCGACAGTGCGGCTCTTCCTCGGCTTTGACCCTCTGACAGTGCGGCACTCCCTCAGCACTGACCCTCTGACAGTGCAGCACTCCCTCAGCCCTGACCCTCTGACAGTGCAGCACTCCCTCAGCCCTGACCCTCTGATCGTGCGGCACTCCCTCAGCACTGACCCTCTGACAGTGCAGCACTCCCTCAGCCCTGATCCTCTGACAGTGCGGTGCTCCGTCAGCACTGACCCTCTGACAGTGCCGCACTCCCTCAGCCCTGACCCTCTGACAGTGCCCGCTTCCTCAGCATTAACCCTCTGACAGTGCCCGCTTCCTCAGCACTGACCCTCTGACAGTGCGGCACTCCGTCAGCACTGACCCTCTGACAGTGCCCACTTCCTCAGCATTAACCCTCTGACAGTGCGGCACTCCCTCAGCACTGACCCCTGACAGTGCGGCACTCCCTCAGCACTGACCCTCCAGCAGTGCGGCACTACCTCAGCACTGACCCTCTGACAGTGCGGCACTCCCTCAGCACTGACCCTCCGACAGTGCGGCGCTCCCTCTGCACTGACCCACTGACAGTGCGGCGCTCCCTCTGCATTAACCCTCTGACAGTGCCCGCTCCCTCGTCTCTGTCCCTCCAACAGTGCGGCACTTCCCCAGAGGACACTTAAGATTCAACCACATTGACTGTATTCACATGTAGGCCAGACCAGGTAAGTTTCCTTCCCTCAAAAGCATTGATGAACCGGACAGGGTTTTCCCAACAATGGACTTGCGATCATCATTCGATTCTTTATTCTAGGTTTTATTGAATCCTAATTCCATCATCTGCTGTGGTGGGATTTGAACCCCATATCGTTATCAAGGGTCTCTGGGGCAAGTGACATTGCCACTAGGCCATTGCCTCGTCAAAATGTCCCTGGAGAAGGCGGGGGTGAGCTGCCTCCTTGAACCGCTGCAGTCCATGTGCCTGTGGGTTGACCCACAATGCCCTTAGGGAGGGAATTCCTGGACTCTGATAGGATCTCCAAGTCAGGATGGGGAGTGGCTGAGAGGGGAACCTGTGACGTTCCTGTGTATATGCTGCCCTTACCCTTTTTGGGGAGGGAGAAGCAGCTGACCGTATGGCTCCCTGCAGCCACTCAGAAGAGGTTGCAGGGAGCACTTCGACTCCTCCTCACACTGGTAACAGTGAATAGCAATTGCCCCCCCGAGCCTTCCTGGACCCCCTCTACTACAGGAAGCAGTAGGAGAGATGGTCTCACAGGCTGAAGGCATGGCAGGAGCCCCTGTAGCTTCAGATCTCCATCACGTGCTCCCAGCGATCGGAGATCCCTGTGGAATTAATCCATTGACTTCACTCGTACTGGGCTTTCTGAGCAGCCATTCCTTCATTAAGTAGAGAGTGGTGCCTGTTCTTTGTAGCTTAGTTGTGGGCTGCATTCGTGGTCAATGTCAGTGAGGGGTGCCACTCAGTGCGTGTATGAGTCTAATCAGAACCCGCAGAACAATTCCAACAAACATTATCGCGGATATACGGCTGGGAATGGCACCGTTCCCTAGCAACACTCCCTTTGTATGTTCAACAATGTAGGCAGAGTGTAGCTGACAGAATCGCAGGGGAGGTTTCTGTATTCACATGTTGAATATTTTTAACCCCAAATTAATTCCTCGTTTCTTTCCCCTTTTCAGCTGTGGGGTGTCATCAAACAAGGATACAGGTGTCAGGGTAAGAACACTTGTTATACCTTTCACTTACCAAGTTGCATTTGTGCGGCGCCTTTAACATAGTATGAGAGCCCAAGGCTGCCCTGATCAGACTTTTAACACCGAACCATCACCAGAGCCAACGAGTGCAGGATCACCACGCAAACAGAAGTTCAGATATGGACAGTCGAGTGTCCAAAGAGCTGCCCTTGATGGATATGGGAGTGAGACCTGTCATTTGGTCATAGAGATGTACAGCACGGAAACAGACCCTTCGGTCCAACCCGTCCATGCCGACCAGATATCCCATCCCAGTCTAGTCCCACCTGCCAGCACCCGGCCCATATCCCTCCAAACCCTTCCTATTCATATACCCATCCAGATGCCTCTTAAATGTTGCAATTGTACCAGCCTCCACCACATCCTCTGGCAGCTCATTCCATACACGTACCACCCTCTGTGTGAACAAGTTACCCCTTAGGTCTCTTTTATATCTTAAATTTGCGAAACGTAAGGTGGGGAGGACAGGTGTGGATGGGGTCATGGGAGCTTAGTGTGTTGGATACTGCGGTTATTTTTAACTGTGGGAACCTTACCCTTTCACTTTACCATATCATACGGAGCACAGAACCCTGAAGGGTGTATGAAAATGGGCATTGTCACCGAGATGGAGAAGGGGCAGTTGGCTTTTCAGCCTCCCAGGTATAACACTGACAGTGAACAGGGTGTTGGTGTTGATGTGCCAATGAATCGAAACGTTTTGGACACACATGCTTTCATAAGTAGGAGCACTGAGTATAGGAATATAGGGTACCTAGTTGCAGTTGTACAGGCCATGGGTGAGGCCACATCTGGAGTGTTGCGTGCAGTTCAGCTCACCCCACTATAGAAAGGATATTATTAAACTAGAACGAGTGCAGGAAAGATTTACTAGGATGCTGCCTTGACTGGAAGGCATGATTTGGAGGTGCCGGTGTTGGACTGGGGTGTACAAAGTTAAAAATCACACAATTATAGTTGGACTATAACCTGGTGTTGTGTGATTTTTCACTTTGACTGAAAGGGTTCGAATTATAAGGAGAGGCTGGATAGGCCGGGACTATTTCCCCTGAAGCCTGAGGGGTGACCTATAGAGGTTTATAAAATCATGAGGGGAATGGATAAGGTAGATAATGTAGCCATCAGGCTGTCTTAGAGGCCTCATGTTAAAGGTGAGTGGAGGTGAGATAGTGTTTGGGGGATGTGTTGGGGTGGGGGGATGGGGCTTTTCCCCAGGGTAGGGTAGTCTACAACTAGGTTTAAGGGGAGAGGGGAGGGGTACAAAGGGGTCCAAGGGGTGATCTTTTTTATCCAGAGTGTGGTGAGTGTCTGGAATTGGTTGCCAGAGGTAGTGCTGTGGAGGTGAGTACAATTTGAGAAATATTTGGACAGGGAGATGAATGGGATAGATGTGGAGGGATATGGGCCAAACTCAGACAATTGGGATTAGAGTAATTGTGAAAACTGGGCAGCATGGTCAGGTTGGGCCGAAGGGCCTGTTTCCTTGCCGTAGACCTCTATGACTCTCTAACTACCCCATTCTAAGGCTGCTACTGCTCCCAATCATGGCCAATTCCTGGGAAGTTCAGAGTCTGTTGTTTTCCTTGGAGCAGGGAAAGCTGGGTGGGTTGGAGGGGCGGACCTGATTGAGGTCTGTAAAGTTCTGAGGACAGGGAGAAACTATTTCCCTTGGGCAGATGGGTCAATATCCTCTGGGTAATTGTGTTGATAACAGAGCGTGATTTTGAACCTAAAATGATCCCATTACACACTGGATGTTGGATGGATAATCTTGAGAGAGCCTGATATTTTACGTGAGCTATGGATTTGGGCTTCCCTCTCAATGTTAAGGGCCCACATGGAAGCCCCATTTCTGATTGGGGGTGACCAGAAGGCTTTGCAAATGTGGAGTTGTATTCGTATCCCATATTACAACAGTGTCTTTGTGGAGTATTGCACAAAAACAGCCAGATTATCCACGTGTGCTGTCAAAATATCGCTGTCGAGAAAAATAACCTCAGCAGACGTGAGGTGCGAGTTCTCACAGTTTGCAAAAGCACAAAAGAAATTGCTAGCACAGTGAAGTTTCCCTCCCACCTTCCTGGGAGCAGTCACTTGTGGTACCGTCGCTGGTAGCCATCTGATGTCATTCAGCTTTCACAGAGTCGCCCACTCTTCCAAGACCCGGGGAGGTCACTTGGGCCGTCCTTGCTGTGCCTGCTGTTTTGGTAGAGACAACCCACTCCCTTGTGACCCTGCACATCGAAGGTTAATAGAACATAGAAAAGTTCTGCTGTTGGGTTGATCTCTACAATCACTGGGCCCGCACTGCAGATCAGAACGATTGGTTGAAACTGTGCGGGAGCCTTTCAAGAGAGGCCCGGCCCTCTGAATGTCCCATCAGCCTCTTCTGAAATCTTCCGCTTGCGTTGGCATCCCTTTTGATCAAAGCCTGCTCAACGACCCATGGCGGATTTGTTCGGTGTTCCGAATTCCAAATTCTCATTTATTCCCTTTGCTCTCCCTACCCATTAAGAAGAAGATTTGGAATATTGTGGGCAATTCTGGTCTCCCTCCTATCAGAAAGATGTTGTAAAACTTGAAAGGGTTCAGGAAAACGATTTACAAGGATGTTGCCAGGTTTGGAGGGTTTGAGCTACAGGGAGAGGCTGAACAGGCTGGGGGCATCTGGATGGGTATATGAATGGGAAGGGTTTAGAGGGATTTGGGCCAAATGCTGGCAAATGAGACTAGGTCTGATTGGGATATCTGGTCAGCATGGACAGGTTGGGCTGAAGGGTCTGTTTTTGTGCTGTATAAGTAAGGGTGGTGAGTGACAGGGGTGGGGGGCCCGAGATGGAAGTGGTCGTGGGTTTGGAAGGCGCTGTCTGAGGGTCTTTGGTGAACCTCTGCAGGGAAATGGTGACTCAGTGGTTAGCACTGCTGCCTCACAGCCCCAGGGTCCTGGGTTCGATTCCAGCCTCGGCCGATTCTCTGTGTGGAGTTTGCACATTCTCTGCCTGTGTCTGTGTGGGTTTCCTCCCACAGTCGGAAGATGTGCAGGTTAGGTTGCGTAAGGTATCCAGGGAAGTGCGAACGAGGTGGATTGGCCATGGTGCATGCAGGGTTGGGTGAGATGGTCTTTGGAGGGTCAGTATGGGCTGAAGGGTGATTTTCCACACTGGAGGGAATCTGCATCGAATGGGTCAATATGAAGTTTCCACCAGCACACAGCAGTGTTCCAGACCCCCTCCTGCCCCCCACCCCACTCACTATCTTTCCTGTTTGAGTGATTTGACAGTGAATGAGGGCGCTGTCCCTCCAAGAGTGAGAGTTGTTGCTGTTTGTCTGCTCTTTAGTGTAACAGACAGTAAAACTGTAGATGCTGGAATCCAGGGTGGACAGGCAGGAGGCTGGGGGAACACAGCAAGGCAGGCAGCATCAGGGTGGACAGGCAGGAGGCTGGGGGAACACAGCAAGGCAGGCAGCGTCAGGAGGGACAGGCAGGAGGCTGGGGGAACACAGCAAGGCCAGGCAGCACCAGGAGGTGGAGAAGTCAATGTTTCCGGTGTAACCCTTGCCTGGCCTTGCTGTGTTCCCCCAGCCTCCTGCCTGTCCCTCCTGATGCTGCCTGGCCTTGCTGTGTTCCCCCAGCCTCCTGCCTGTCCACTGTAATGTAACAGAGTGGGGCGCGGGATGTTGGTGACTGGGGACGTGACTGCAGTGGAGTCGAACTGACGTGTTCCCTTCTCCCTCTCTCTGCAGACTGCGGCATCAACTGTCATAAGCATTGCCGGGACGTGGTGGTACTGGAGTGCAAGAAACGCAGCAAAAGTCCACAGAGCGAAGGCACACTGCCGTGCCCCCTGACCCTCTCCCTGTTGACACCCATCACTCAGAAGGGTCACGGAACTGGTAAATGCCTCTCTGCTCACTGCCAATGCATGCTCGCTTATTATTGGAGCCGTCGTTCGTGTGTACGGGTCTGGTGTATTTGGTGAAAGTGACTAAGATTGTGGAAGTAGCCGATACAAAGCTTTACTGGACAGCTCCCTGGGTTGGCACGGATCGGTTAGGTGTCGAGAGTGTGTTGCTGGAAAAGCACAGCAGGTCAGGCAGCACCCGAGGAGCAGGAGAATCGACGTTTCGGGCATAAGCCCTTCTCCAGCATCCGCAGTCCTCACTTTCTCTGAATGGATCAGTTAGGACCACATTCACTGGAGTTTGGAAGAATTTAGAGTGGCACGGTGGCTCAGTGGTTAGCACTGCTGCCTCACAGTGCCAGGGTCCCCGGTTCGATTCCAGTCTCGGGCGACTGTCTGTGTGGAGTTTGCACATTGTCTGCGTGGGTTTGCTTTGGTTTCCTCCCATACTCCAAAAATGTGCAGGTTAGGGTGGACTGGCCATGCTAAATTGCCAATAGGGATGGTATAGGTTATATGCATTTGTCAGGGTTAAATGTACAGGAGGGAGTGGATATGGAGGGGAGCTGTTGCTCTTCAGAGGGTTAGTGTGGACTTGTCAGGCTGAAAGGGCTATTTCTATACTTTTAAGTTGGGGGTGGGGGGTGGAATCTCATACAAATGTATTAAAATCTAACAGGACAAGATAGGGGAAGGGTGTTCCTGATGACCAGGAGGTCACTGTCTCAGGATACAGGGTTTAGAATGGCAATGAGGAGAAATATATTCACCCAGAAAGGGGGGGAGACTGTGAGATTCTCTGTTACAGAAAGCAGCTGAGAAGCAGGAGGCTGGGGGAACACAGCAAGGCCAGGCAGCATCAGGAGGGACAGGCAGGAGGCTGAGGGAACACAGCAAGGCCAGGCAGCATCAGGAGGGACAGGCAGGAGGCTGGGGGAACACAGCAAGGCAGGCAGCATCAGGGGGGACAGGCAGGAGGCTGGAGGAACACAGCAAGGCAGGCAGCATCAGGAGGGACAGGCAGGAGGCTGGAAGAACACAGCAAGGCAGGCAGCATCAGGAGGGACAGGCAGGAGGCTGGGAGAACACAGCAAGGCAGGCA
>NC_057750.1:13563186-13570985 GCF_004010195.1 Chiloscyllium plagiosum | reverse complement strand
CCGTCGCGGCCGACCCCCCGCCGGGGGGGGGGGGGGGGGGGGGGGTTGAGGGAAGCTGCAGTTAAAGGAGGGAGGTAGGAGAAGGGTTTCGGTGGGGAGAGGGGCAGAATGGTGCGGTAGGAACAGGTGAATCCAGGTAGACCGGACGGCCTGGTTGGTCGATGGGAGAGATGAATCCTGTTGGTGGAAGGGAAAGGGAGGAGTGAGGGGATGGGAAGGGAGTCGGGGGGATGGGGAGGGAAGATACTTGAAATTAGAGAATGCAATGGCGAGTCCTCTGGGCTGCAGGCCGCCCTGGCAGACGAGGTGTTGTTCCTCCAATGTGCGGTCTTGATTCTTTGTGGCATTGGAGGAGGCCAAGGAAGGTGATGTCGGAGAGGGAGTGGGAGTGGGAATTGAAACGAGCGGAGACTGGGAGGGCAGGCCAACCCCTGCGGGCCCACCTGAGGAAGCAGTTGAGGCCAGTACATTGAAAAATGTCAAGAAAGAGTTCAAAATTGTTCTAAAGGCATCAAAGGATGTGGGGGTGGGAGTGGGAACAGGTGACTGAGTTGGATGATCAGCCATTATTGTATTGAACAGCACAGCAGGCTCGGAGGGCTGAATGGCCTATTCCTGCTCCTATCCTCTATGTTTCATGTTTGAACAGTTCAATCTTATGAGTTTTGAATGGTTGCTCAGTCGTACTTTCTCCAGAGGTCTAACTGTAAAATGTGACTCCTTACTCCATGTATAGTTAACGCACTTGTTATCCATGCTGTATTTGGCAATAGATTCGAGGCAGTGAAGGGAGGCAGTGTATTTTTAAAACCCAACCGAACCAGACGGAGTATTTATGGAAAAAGAAACGGTTATGGTCAAAGGTCAGTGACATGTGACTAGATCGTAAGCAGCCACATAAACCCCAGAGGCGACAAGGGCAGGTCAGAGGCTGGGACCCCTGCAGCGAGTAACTCCCCTCCTGACTCCCCCAAGCCTGTCCACCATCTACAAGGCACGAGTCAGGAGTGTGAGGGAATACTCCCCACTTGCCCCTGGATGGGGGCAGCTCCAACAACACTCAAGAAGCTCGACACCATCCAGGACAAGGCAGCCCCCCGCTTGGTTGGCACAAAACCCACAAACGTCCCCTCCCTCCCCCACCGACGGTCAGTCGCAGCAGGGTGTACCATCCACAAGATGCCCTGCAGCAACTCACTAAGGGTCTAAACCTGCAACCTCCACCATCCAGAAGGTCAAGGGCAGCAGATACATGGGAACACTGCTCCCTGCAAGTTCACCACCCTGACTTGGAAATGTGACGCCATTTGGCAAGGCAGAATGTGATTTATTTTTCTTTTAGGGCATCACTGGTAAGACCAGCACTTGTTGACCATTCCTAATTACCCTTGAGCTGAGTGTCTTGCTAGAGCCATTTCAGAGGGCAGTTAAGAGTTAGCCACATTGCTGTGTGTGTGCAGTCATGTGTAGACCAGACCAGGGTAAAGGACGGCAGACTTCCTTCCCCAAAGCTGACCAGCAACAATCATTTTGTGGTCACCATGAACAGACCTAGCTTTAATCGCAGCTTTATTAGTTGAATTTACATTCCTCCACCTGGCATGGTGGGATTTGAACCCTTGACCCCATAGCATTAGTCTGGGCCTCTGAATGATAATACCACTAGGGGCACTATCTCTCCCACAGCCAGCTTTATAACAGGAGGATGAGTCAACAAATGCAGGGACGATAAGTGAAGCGGGCTAATCCTTTGTACTGAAGATGGAGTAAGGGGGGGGGGTGCAGTGTGAGATGTACAGTGACACACTCCCAGAGACCAACACTCCTGCTATGGAATCAACTGGCAAACCCCAGGATTTATAAATGAAGCAGCACTCCACACACACATACACACACAATGTATGTATACACACACACACACGCGTAAACATACAGATGTATACACACACATGGTAAGCACCTAGATGTATATCCACACACATGTAAACATATACACACAGATGTACACACAAACACAGATACATGCAAACATGTACACACACACAAACACACACACAGATGTGTACACACAGATGTATATACAAATACACACACAAATGTATACACACCCCTCCCCCCACACACACATATACACACAAATATACACATACACGCAGATGTATACACACACATCCCCACACACAAGATGTATACATACACACACCCCACACACACATAAATACACAGATGTATACACACACACACACAACATGCACACACAAACACACAGCATGCATACTCACACACAGATGTAAACATACACAGATGTATACACATACCCCCCCACACACAAGTATACACAAACACACAAACAGATGTATACAGCCCCCACATACACAGGTATACACACAGATGTATGCACACACATACACATAAATGCATATACACACAGATGTATACACATACACCCAGCACCCCCAGTATCTCTCTCTCACACACACACACCCACCCCCACACACACACCCGTATTTCAAACACTGAGAAACGATGACACTTATGCAATGTTGAGAATTTTGTCGTTGGTTTTGAGGAGATTGAGTGAGCTATATTGTCATGGACTCACAGGAGTCCAGTGAAAAGTTTACAACTCCCCACTTACGGCTCCATCTTAGGGACAAAGTACCCAGGTTCAATTTTTTAGGGAAAAAAACAAATTAGAATAATTAAAGAAATTATAAAATCCAGCATTACAGAAATTCTAAAGTACAAAATCATAGGAATATATTAGAAAAATAAAAAAATAAAAAGTTCAGAATAACTGAGCTTCCGTGATAACAGCAAAAGGAGGAAAAGAGAATTTAAGACAATGTCCATTTTGTGGCTCTGGACTCCAGGAGGGTCTGGCAGGGATTGAAATTCCTGCCTCAAAATCTTTACCCCATGTGTGACAGGGACTAGGGGTGCACAGGCCGCAGGGACAGTGGGAACAAATTCTACAGCAATCTTCAAATAGGATTTAAATAAAGGCTTTGCGAAGGAAATGACTAGGGGGAAGGGGCACCGAGAGTGGGACTAATTGGGCAGTTCCTCAAAACAGCTGAGATAGGCACAACGGGCAGAATGGCCTGTATCTGTGCTGCATTAGCCGATGATTCTGTGAAAATGTTCTAGCACTGAGATAGCATCAAACCGATCCAACATTTAACCACACAACGCTGCTTTTAGAGTTCTGCAGTTTGCAGTGATCAGATCAGACTTTATCGGCCATGAGACTGGTCTGATTATTGCTTTCCTCTCTCTCTCTCTCTCTCTTGCTCACTCTCTTCCCCTTCTCAAATCTCAAGTGTGGTCATGTCAATTTTTATTTCATGTCAGAAATCCCACATGAAATGCAGGAATACCGGGGAAAAGGTGGGGGAACGTGAGGCTGGCTGGATTGTTCAAGAGCCAGTACGGACAAAAATGGCACCCACCTTCAAACCTTCCCTGATCATTCCCGGCCCCTTAGTTGATCCATAGTTTGGCTGCAAGGATCGATCGGAGGGGACCCCTCACCCATTTTCAAGCTCCCGGAAACATCCCCTGTACACCAGTGATTTGGGGTCAAAACCGAGACCCAGCACTGAGGTGCCTACCTTCAGAGGAAACATTAAACAGAGGCTGTCCCGGGATGAACTGAAAGGTTTGGGAGTAGTTTGGGAACTTACAAACAAGGTGCATGAAGAGGCCATTCATCCCCTTGAGCCTGTCCACCATTCTATCCCCCAACCTCATTGCTCAGACCTTGGAGGAGTTGGGACAGCACAGCTGGTCAGGCAGCATCCGGGGAGTAGGAGAACAGACCTCTCGAGCATATGAAGGGCTTATGCTCAAAACGTCGACTATCTTGCTGCCTGACCTGCTGTGCTTTTCCAGCACCACAGTCTTGACTCTGATCTCCAGCATCTGCAGTCCTCATTTTCCTCTATTGGAATTGGGACACCATGTTGGGGTTGTACAGGATGTTGGTGAGGCCTCATCTGTGTCCAGTTCTGGTCTCCCTGTTACGGGAAGGATATTATTCAGCTGGAGAGGGTTCGGAAGAGATTAACCAGGACGTTGCTGGGAATGGAGCGTTTGAGTTATAAGAAGAGGCTGGGACCTTTTTCACTGGAGCGTCAGAGGTTGAGGGCTGACCTTATAGTGTTTATCACGTCATGAGTGGCATAGATAAAGTGAATAACAAAGCTCTTTTCCCTGGGATGGAGGATTTCAAAGCAAGTTTTAAGTTGCGAGGAGTAAGATTTAAAAAAAGACACGAGGGGCAAATTTTTTACACAGAGAGTGTTTCGTGTGTTGAATGAACTTCCTGAGGAAGTGGTGGATGTGGGGACAGTTACAGGATTTAAAAGACATTTGGATAAGTACGTGACTAGGAAAGGTTTGGAGGGATATGGGCCGGGAGCAGGCAGGCGGGACTAGTTTAGTTTGGGATTGTGTTCACCGTGGACTGGTTGGAGCGAAGGGTCTGTTTCTGTGCTGTATGACTGGTCACCTACCTCAATCCCATATTCCCAGCTCCTTCAATGTCCTTCGTAACTAGGAATGTATGGATTTCGATCTTGAGTTTGCTCGATGGTGGGCTTCCTCATCTCAGAACTGAACGCTCTACTCTTTAGGCTGTGCCCTGGGTTCTAGGTCCCACAGGGACTAAGTGAATTAACCATGGGAAGTGTGGGGTTACAGCGATAGGATAGGGGGTAGGTCTGAGTGGGATGCTCTTTTGAGGGTCAGTGTAGACTCAATGGGCCGAATGGCCTGCTTTCACACTGTAGGGATTCAAAGATCCTCAGACAGCACCTTCCAAACCCATGACTACTTCCATCTGGAAGGACAAGGGCAGCATTGGAACACCACCCCCTGCAAGTTCCACTCCGAGCCGCTCACCATCCTGACTTGGAAATATATCACCGTTCCTTCACTGTCGCTGGGTCAAAGTCCTGAAACTCCTTCCCTAAGGTCAACCCACAGCACATGGATGGCAGCAGTTAAGGAGGCAGCTCACCCCCGCCTTCTCGGGGGGCAATTAGGAACGAGCAATAAATGCTGGGCCCAGTCAGTGATGCCCAACCGTGAAGGACTGAGAAAGAGGACATCCTGAATGTGCTGTCGCCAATCAAGAGTGGACACAGTGGGCCAAATGTCCAGCTCCCCAGTCCCTTTCCACATGGTGGGATAATAGAGGGATAAACATTGACCAGTGGACTGTCAAGTTAGCGTGTTGTTCGATGCTGCACAGGAGCCTGGGCTGTGGGCCCGACTCTCCCTGGAGTGGAGTTCAACTCCCTCCACACTTCTCACTCAGAGGCAGGCGTGTGACTTGCAGGGGTGACATATTTGGAGGGAGCAGTCGAGAAAAGGTGAAGATAAATTGGCACGGGGGGGGGGGGGGGGTGCTGTCTTTCCCTGTGGCAGCGGCATGATGGCAGCATCACTGTGCTTGGAATTGAGAGGCCAAGGCTAATATCGTGGAAAGGTAGGTTCAAATCCCGCTCCGCCATTTATTGAATTGGCATTAAAAGCTAGTCTAGTGGTGACCATTGTTGTAAAACCCCATCTGGCTCATTAATGTCCTTTAGGGAAAGAAAATCCACCATTCTCACCTGGTCTGGCCTACACATGACTCCAGACCCAACAGGCCTGCTCCTGACTGGCCCCGAGACAATTGGGGGTGGACATTAAATGGAAGGCCCGCTCAATGGTGCTCACAAACTAATACCTTTTCTCAAAAAAAAACTTATTCAGTTGTGGGGTCATGGCCTACTTTTGCAGCTGCAATCTTTTGTCATTCTGCTTGGCTTAATAGAAATGGGTTTTCGCAATGTTTCTCTGACAATACACACAGTACTCTGCTAATGAGTAATTCAACCACAGTTATCTTCCAGTTGCTTGATGGGATCTGATTGTAGTCAGCTCGGATGAGTTTGCCCTAGATACATAGGCCCAGAAATGAATGACAAAGGTCCCCCTTTTAGCGCAGGAGATGCAAAACTCACTGGCACGTCGTACAATTTGCATTTGTGTGGCGCCTGACAAGTTGCCAAGACACCCCCCCCCCCCCGCCCCTCAGAAACCCTGACAGCGAACAGCGTGCTTTTTGAGAGTTCTGTGATGGCAGGATTGATATAAGATTTTTTTTTAGGTTTATATTCTTGAGAAGAATGAGGGGGGGGAAAGTCTCGTAGGAACCTGAAAAATTCCAGACCGGGTAAACACAAAAAGGGTGTTCATGACTGGGGGAGTCCGGGCAGAGGGTGCTCACAGCCTGAGGGAACGGGGTTTCGGACTGAGATGAGGAGAAATGGGATCCAGACAGTGGGGAAGCCTGTGGAATCCTCTGTCACAGAAAGTGGTTGAGGCCAAAGCATTGAATGTTTTTAAGAAGGAATTAGATTGAGTTCTAAAGAGATCAAAGGTGGTGGGGAGGGGAAGTGGGAGCAGGGGACTGAGCTGGATGATAAGCCATGATCGTGTTGAATGGTGCAGCAGGCTGGAAGGGCTGAATGGCCTACTCCTGCTCCTATTTTCTACGATGTGCTAGTGCCGACCAATTAAGGCCCTGCAAGATCCCAGAAACAGCAACCATTGAGAGGTGTTCATCATTTTGTTCTCAGGATTTCACTCGTTGAGTCTCCTCAGCTTTAACCACTGGACGTGTGGATGGCACGGTGGCTCTCAGTGGTTAGCACTGCCACCTCATGGCACCAGGGACCCGGGTTCGATTCCAGCCTCGGGCGACTGTCGGTGTGGAGTTTGCACATTCTCCCCGTGTCTGCGTGGGATTCCTCCGGGTGCTCCGGTTTCCTCCCACAGTCCAAAGCTGTGCAGGTTAGGGTGGATTAGCCATGGGAAATTGCCCGTGGTGTTCAGGGATGGGTAGGTTAGGTGCATTAGTCAGGAGTAAATAGGGGAGGAGAATGGATCTGAGTGGGTTACTCTGCGGTGTGGACTAGTTGGGCCGAAGGGCCTGTTTCCATGCTGTAGGGATTCTATGATTCATGATGGGTTATCCCGCCCTGTTAAGGAGAGGAACGAATAAATCTCCCGAAGTCCAGGCAGAGATAGAAGGTGTCATTCCAACAACAACAGTTTACATTTATATAGAGCCTTGAGAGGAGCAAACTGTGTCAAGGTGTTTCACGGGGAGCGTGCTAAAACAAACGGTGACACCATGCCCAGGAAGGAGAAGAGGGGCCTGAGGGGGTTAACTGGTCAGCTGAAGACACTGCCCCTGGTGATGGGGCAGGATTGAGGGAGCGCAGGTCGCTCAGGGTTTGGGGGAGTGGGGATTGCTGGGAGCCACGGTGAGGGCTGGGAGGAGATGACTGGGACAGGGAGTGAGGGGCAGTCAGGCTGAGAGGCCACGGAGGGATTGGAAACCTTGGACGTGAATCCTCACATGGAGAGCTCGCTCACCTCATAGCACCATCACCCCCCCCTCACCCCAACTCCCATCCTCACCCCCCCCCCACCACACTGCTTCCACCCCCTCGCCTCCCCCCTGCTCCGACCTTCATGCTGTTACCACCCCCATCCCATATCACTTCAACCTCACTCCCACCCCCATGCTGTTCACATTCCCACCCCCACCCTCACTCCCACATCGTTCCCTGTAAGGGTGGAGCTTTGGGGTTCAGTATCTCTCTGGTTCTGATGTGGTTTCTCATGTTGCTTTGTCCTGTGTTCTTAACTTCTAACATCAGATAATGCAGCTTTCAGCTCTCTCCCTTCCCCCCCCACACCCTCATCCCTCTCTCTTACTTCCACCCTGTCTCTTCCCT
>NC_057750.1:13546970-13562650 GCF_004010195.1 Chiloscyllium plagiosum | reverse complement strand
CCTGTCTGTCGCTCGCTCTCCTGTCTCTGTCTCTCGCTCTCGCCTGTCTCTCCTGTCTCTCGCCTGTCTCTCCTGTCTCTCGCTCTCCTGTCTCTCGCTCTCTCTCTCTCTCCTGTCTCTCTCTCTCCTGTCTCTCGCTCTCCTGTCTCTCTCTCTCCTGTCTCTCTCTCTCTCTCTGTCTCACTCACTCCCTGTCTCTCTCTCTCTCTCTGTCTCTCTCTCTCACTCACTCTCTCTCTCCTGTCTCTCTCTCTGTCTCCCTCTCTTGCTCTGCACATTAAATGTAAAAATATCAAAACCAGATGATTTTGTTTAATTTATTCATGAGACAAGGGTGTGGCTGGAAGCTCTTAAAACAAACCAGGGTTTTCTCCCCATGTCAAAGGGTCCTGAAATCACAGAGTCCCTACAGACCATTTGGCCTATACCGACCTTCCAAAAGGCATCCCACCCAGCCCCCTCCTCTCTCCCTGCATTTCCCATGGCCACTGAGCCTGCACATCTCTGAACACTATGGGCAATTTTCCATGGCCAATCCTGACTTGCACATCTTCAGACCATGGGAGGAAACCCACACAGATACGGGGAGAACGTGCATTGCCTGAGGGTAGACTCAAACCCGTACCCCTGGCCTTGTGAGGCAGCAGCGCTAACCACTCGACCATCCCATATCATTTTTCACCTGTAGCGTTTGAAGCAGACCAGCTAATTTCAGCTCAGAAACAACATTAGATGGGGATTTTATTTACAAAAGCCAACAATCATGGTCATTACTGAGAAGAGCAGGATTTGTTTCTTGAATGAAATTTCAATTAATTTGAACCCACTGCAATAGATTAGATTACTTACAGTGGCCCTTCGGCCCAACAACTCCACACCGACCCTCCGAAGAGCAACCCACCCAGACCCATTCCCCTACATTAACCCCTTCACCTAACACTGCGGGCAATTTAGCACGGCCAATTCACCTGACCTGCACACCTTTGGACCGTGGGAGGAAACCCACGCAGAGAATGTACAACCTCCACACAGACAGTTGCCTGAGGCGGAGAATTGAACCCAGGTACTCTGGTACTGCGAGGCAGCAGTGCTGACCGCGGTGCCACCGTGCAGCCCAGGCACTGGGTCCCAGTGATATTATCACGGTACCCGCTCTCACTCACTAAATGCTAATCGTGGAGCACTCCTGCCCTCTGATGGGCCACAATAGATGTGCGAGACTGCTGGTGCCTCTGCACAACGGGAGACCCAGAGGCGATGCTTAATCTGCAGTATGGTATTTGCATTTGTGGTTATTCGGAGGAAATCGTGTGATATTAGCTCAATTTCCTTGTTACCAAATCGTTAATAAAGCAGTTCACGCAAGGCCTTGTCCCCAGTTCAACTTCCCAGCCAAAAGATTAAGACACAGAATTTACTTTGGGATATAGTTTGCATCACTTGGTTAACTCCTCAAACACGATGGACTTTTGAGGGGAAACGTGACTGCGTCATTATTGGTGTTGAAAAACTAAAAAAAAAATGATTAGATTACTTACAGTGCGGGAAACAGGCCCTTCAGCCCAAGCTAACCCTCTTGAAGAGCAACCCACCCAAACTCATTCCCCAACAGGCAATTTAGCATGGCCAATTCACCTAACCTATACGTTTTTTGGATATTGGGAGGAAACCGGAGCACCCAGAAACAGGGAGAACGTGCAAACTCCACACAGACAGTTGCCTGAGGCGGGAATTGAACCCAGGTCTCTGACACCGTGAGGCAGCAGTGCTAGCCACCATGCCACCTATAAGTTCGGATAGAACATAAGCCAAAGAACCAAACAATATTTGCATTAAAAATAAAGAGGCTGAAGGACGCAGGTTTAAAAAATTGTTCAAAGCTGCAATTTTCAAAAATTCACTTGTGTGGAATGTGGGTGTCACTGGCCGGGCCCAGCATTTATTGCCCTGTCCCTAATTACCCCTTGAGAAGGTGGGGGGTGAGCTACCTTCTTGAACCGCTGCAGCCCACGTACTGTGGGTTGACCCACAATGCCCCGAGGGAGGGAATTCCGAGATTTTGACTTAGCGACAGTGAGGGAACGGCGATATATTCCCAAGACGGGATGGTGAGTGGAGGGGAGCTTGCAGGAGGGTGGTATTCCCCTGTATCTGCTGCCCCTCGTCCTTCTAGATGGAAGTGGTCGCGGGTTTGGGAGGTGCTGACTGAGGATCGTTGGTGAATTTCTGCAGGGCATCTTTTTAGATTTTAGATTTTATTGTGATGTGCACTCAAGTACAGGAGTACAGGGAAAAGTATATAATGGCTTCACACAGGGAGCCACCTAATGTACAAACAACTTAGGTGAAAGGTGGTAAAAGTTAAAAACGTTAAGCAGTACCTTCAAAGAATAAGCAGAAAATAAAGCAATAAGATAATAGTCAACATTAAATTCCTTTTCAATATAAACTAGAAAAATGGTACACATTGCTGCGACTGATGTATTAAACATGAATACATGCTCTGCCTGTGTGCTCCTGTTTAAACACCTCTGATTCCTTCCTGAACAAGACTGACTGAAATTCAGGTGATGGTGTAATTTGACCCCACACTCCGAAAACATTAGTTAAAAATCACCCAACCCCAGATTATAGCCCAACAGTGCAGCACTCCAACGCTTCCAAATGAAGCTTTCGGACTCTAACCTGGTGATTAGATTAGATTACTTACAGTGTGGAAACAGGCCCTTCGGCCCAACAAGTCCACACCGACCTGCCGAAGCGCAACCCACCCATGCCCCTACATTTACCCCTTTAACCTAACACTATGGGGCAATTTAGCATGGCCAATTCACCTGAGCTGCACATCTTTGGACTGTGGGAGGAAACCGGAGCACCCGGAGGGAAACCCACGCCGACACGGGGAGAATGTGCAAACTCCACACAGTCAGTCGCCTGAGGCGGGAATTGAACCCGGGTCTCTGGCGCTGTGAGGCAGCAGTGCTAACCACTGAGCCACCGTGCCGCCCACTGGTGTTGTGTGATTTTTAGATTTGTCCACCACCCCAGTCCAACACCGGCTCCTCCACATCATCCTCAAACATTAGCAGTGGATTCTAAACCAGTCATGTGACCGCGATGTTACCACCTCCAGACGGAATGAAAACAGGACAAGGCCATTCAGCCTTCACACCTGTGCTGTCCCTTGGCTGATCTTCTACTTCCATAGCATAGGGGGAGGTGCTGATGCCAGACTGATAATCCACGGAACGCTCTGGAAACTTGAGTCTAAATCCCACCACAGCTGGTGAAATCTGCTTTACAAACATCATGAGGGGTTTGGATAGGGTGAACAGACAAGGTCTCTTTCCCCGGGGTAGCGGACTCCAAAACTAGACCGCATTGGCTTAAGGTGAGAGGGGAAAAGATTTAAAAGGGACCTGAGGGGCAATTTTTTCACCCAGAGGGTGGTGCGTGCATAGAATGAGCAGCCAGAGGAAGTGGTGGAGGCTGGTACACTTACACCATTTAAAGGCATCTGGATGGGGATATGAATAGGAAGGGATTAGAGGGATATGGGCCAAGTGCTGGAAAATGGGACTAGATTTATTTGGGAACATGGCCAGCATGGACAGGTTGGACCGAAGGGTCTCTTTCCATGCGGTATGACTCTCCTGAACAGACAGACCATGAATTCAAGATGCAATTGAGGGAGATGGGGAGGTGATAGGGTGTTGGGAAGGGGGTGGAGGTGAGGCCTTGGTATGGTTTAGTTAGAACATCGAACATTCCAGCGCAGTACAGGCCCTTCGGCCCTCGATGTTGCACCAACTTGTGGAACCAATCTGAAGCCCATCTAACCTACACTATTCCATTCTTGTCCATATGCCTATCCAATGACCATTTAAATACACTTAAAGTTGGCGAGCCTACTACTGTTGTAGGCAGTGCATTCCTCACCTGTAATACTCTCTGAGTAAAGAAACTACCTCTGACATCTATCCTATATCTATCACCCCTCAATTTAAAGCTGTCTCCCCTTATGCTAGCCATCAGCATGTGAGGAAAAAGGCTCTTACTGTCCACCCTATCTAACCCTCTGATTATCCTTTCTGTCTCAATTAAGTCATCTCTCAACCTTTTTCTCAATAACGAAAAACAGCCTCAAGTCCCTCAGCCTTTCCTCATAACACTTTCCCTCCACACCAGGCAATATCCTAGTAAATCTCCTCTGAACCCTTTCCAAAGCTTCCACGTCCTTCCGATAATGCGGTGACCAATACTGTATGCAATATTCCAAATGCAGCCGCACCAGAGTTTTGTACAGCTGCAGCATGACCTCGTGGCTCCCAAACTCGATCCCTCTACCAATAAAAGCTAACACACTGTATGCTTTCTTAACAATTCTACCAACCTGGGTGGCAACTTTCAAGGATCTACATATCTGGACACCGAGATCTCTCTGCTCATCCACACGACCAAGAATCTTACCATTAGCCCAGTACTCTGCATTCCTGTTACTCCTTCCAAAATGAATCACCTCACACTTTTCCACATTAAACTCCATTTGCCATCTCTCAGCCCAGCTCTGCAGCTTATCTATGTCTCTCTGTAACCTACAACATCCTTCGTCACTATCCACAACCCCACCGACCTTCGTGTCATCCACAAATTTACTAACCCATCCTTCTATGCCCTCATCCAGGTCATTTATAAAAATGACAAACAGCAGTGGACCCAAACAGATCTTTGCGGTACACCACTAGGAGCTGAACTCCAGGATGAATATTTCCCATCAACCACCACCCCCAGTCTTCTTTCAGCTAGCCAATTTCTGATCCAAACCGCAATGCCATGCCTCTGTATTTTGTGCGATAGCCTACCATGGGGAACCTTATCAAACAGGAGAAAGTGAGGTCTGCAGATGCTGGAGATCAGAGCTGAAAATGTGTTGCTGGAAAAGCGCAGCAGGTCAGGCAGCATCCAGGGAACAGGAGAATCGACGTTTCGGGCATAAGCCCTTTCCTGAAGAAGGGCTTATTCCCGAAACGTCGATTCTCCTGTTCCCTGGATGCTGCCTGACCTGCTGCGCTTTTCCAGCAACACATTTTCAGCTCTCAACCTTATCAAACACCTTACTGAAATCCATATACACCACACCAACTGCTTTACCCTCATCCACCTGTTTGGTCACCTTCTCAAAGAACTCAATAAAGTTTGTGAGTCATGACCTACCCTTCACAAAACCATGTTGACTATCCCTAATCAAACTATTGATGAAAGTATAGGAGCACAATTAGGACCCTCAGCCCATCGAGGCTGCATTGCCATTCGATATGTTTCTCAACCCCATTCTCCTGCCTCTCCCCATAACCCTCGATCCCCTTACTCATCAAGAACTTATCTGTTTTAATGACACTCAATGACTTGGCCTCCACAGCTCACTGCAGCAATGAGTTGCACAGAGTCATCACCCTCCAGCTGAAGAAATTCCTTCACATTTCAGTCCTAAAGGGTCATCCCTTCTCTCTGAGGCTGCGCCCTAGTCTCTCCTGCTGGTGAAAACATCTCCACATCCACTCTATCCAGGCCTCTCGGTAGTCTGTAAGTTTCAGTCAGGTTCCCCCTCCCCCCTCACATCCTTGAATTACAGTTCTCAACCGCTCCTCACACCTTCATCCCTGGGATCGTTTTGTAAACCTCCTCGGGACCCCCTCAAAGTTCCTTGGGTACGGGGCCCCAAAAGTGCTCACAATATTCCTGAGGGTGAGTGTTTTAAATAGACGGGCGGCACGGTGGCTCAGTGGTTAGCACTGCTGCCTCACAGCGCCAGAGACCCGGGTTCAATTCCCATCTCAGGCGACTGACTGTGTGGAGTTTGCGCATTCTCCCTGTGTCTGCGTGGGTTTCCTCCGGGTGCTCCGGTTCCCTCCCACAGTCCAAAAATGTGCAGGTCAGGTGAATTGGCCATGCTAAATTGTCCGTAATGTTAGGTGCAGAGGTAAATGTAGGGGAATGGGTCTGGGTGGGTTGCGCTTCGGCGGGTCGGTGTGGACTTGTTGGGCCGAAGGGCCTGTTTCCACACTGTAAGTAATCTAATCTAATCTAATCTAAAAAAAAGACGTTAAATTCTCGAATTGTCCCTCTTGTATTCCTAATCCAGTCGGAAAGTGTCAGGAAGTATTCAGTGCCGTGATTTCGAATCAACGATTGATTCTGAGCTTGCGAGGTTAAGTTAGAAACAGGACAATGTGCTACTTACAGCAACAGCTGACAGAGTTGAATTCCTGTGTCCCCTCCCGCCCGTCTCATCCCTACAGGTAATGAAGACGATATATTCACGTACCCGCAGAATGACAGTGCCGAGCACGGTGACGATACGAAGGACCATACCATCGTCGTAATGGGTCACTTGAACCAGAAGATCTCAGTGCGAATACAGCCTGCCGTGGCCGACAAGTCGGTGCAGACCGAGCCGGACAAACCGGGCAGGGAGCAGGGCACCAGGGTGCTGGCGGACGGCCCCAAACCCCAGCAGCCTCACCCAGGCAGGAGGCAGAAGGTTGGCAGTGAGGAGATGGCAGACAGTGAACACTGGGTACAGAGACTGCAGGAGGTACAGAAGGTGAGGTGGGAGAGAGTCACTAAGGCCATGGGGGGGGGGAGTACGATGGCAACCAGGCTGCGTTCCTCTCCCGACCATATTCCCAAACTCAACTAGTCCCACGCCTGCCTGCTCCTGGCCCATGTCCCTCCAAACCTTGTCCATTCAATCACTTACCCAAATGTCTTTTAAATGTTGTAACTAGACCCGCATTCACCATTTCTCTGGAAGCTCATTCCACAAACGCACCGCCCTCTGTGTGAAAACGTTACTGCTTAGGTCCCTTTTGAATCTTTCCCCTCTCACGCCAACCCTACCCCCTCAAGTTTGGAACACCCCCCCCTACCCCGGGTGAGAAACCTTGATGATACACCTTACCCACGTCCATAGTGAATCACTTCCAGATCTAGTTGCTACTCTGCAATCTGAGAACCCATCAGCGACCAACCCGTCCCCCCTTTCCAGAGCATCAGGCCCTGGGTCTCTGGCTCACTAGCAACGGTCTCTGGGTCACTAGCCCAGGTCTCTGGCTCACTAGCCCCGGGCACTGGGTCACTAGCCCAGGTCTCTGGGTTATTAGGCCCTGGGCACTGGGTCACTAGCCCCGATCTCTGGGTTATTAGGGCCCGGTCTCTGGGTCACTAGCCCCGGTCTCTGGATCACTAGCCCCGGTCTCTGGGTCACTAGTCCCGATCTCTGCGTTATTAGGCCCCGGGCACTGGGTCACTAGCCCCGATCTCTGGGTCACTAGCCAGTTTGGAAACTGCCTCCCAGTCCCAGTCCGTGTGCGCTCTGACTTTGAGTCTACACCGCCCACCCGGCTGTCTTCTGACTCTCGATGTTTTCTGACCCCATTACAGCAAAGGAACCAGTTGGCCGTGGAGAACAGCGAGCTTCACAAGCTGAAGGCCGGGCTGGAGGCCGAGAACAGCAGCCTGCAGGATCGCCTGTGTGCCTTGCAGCAACAACTGGATGCTCTCAGGCAGCCCACGGTCACCCTCATCCTGGAACAAATGGACAACCTCCAGGTGGAGCATGACTCCAAAATCTGAACCTCCACCATTGCCCTGTCTGGGGGGGGGGGGGGGGGGAACATAGACGAGGGGAAGTAGCACTGTTTAAACTATAAACGTACCGACACTTTTGGTTTTACTTGGCACCTCCTTATCGTCAAAGACGGGCATTACCTCAGAGAACAGACTGAAGCGAATCCGGTGCTGCTCCGGCCTCCTTCCCCAGCCACCCCTGCTTGGCAGGCAGGCAGTCAGATGGGGAGAAACAGGCAGGCTCTCTTTCGCGCTAGGCCTCAGTGACGGCCCTGAGTACTTTCAGCTCATGCCTCAGAGGGAACGTGGTCAACCCCCAGTCCCACCTGCTCCTCCTCTCTCTCTGCTACAACAACAACCTGCCAGAATTTTACTCCAGATGGCGCCCACCCAACACCCTCCTGCTGCATCGCCATAAACCGGAGACACGGCGTGTCTCTCTCTCTTTGCCATCCCACAGGCGGAACTGAGATTTCATGGAGGTCCTTTCGATGGGTGACATCCATCATTTAGACACTCAGGACTCAAAGCTTTGACCTTGGGCCCCAGTCTCCGATGGAAATGGGCCTTGAGCCAAGATCGAACCAAACTCCGAAGTTGGGCAGGATCGCTCCCGCCTCTGACCGCCCGGTATGTCACCGGTGACTCGGTCTAGCAAGTTGGCGTTTTCCAGATGGACTGGATCCCAATCTCCCCCTCCCCCGCCACCCTCACTCCCATCCGAATGTGTCGGAGAACCAGCCGGGATTGTGTTGAATGTAGGATTGCGTTCGAGTGGCCTACTCGTGATCCGATATTTTGTTGAATCCGCCGGGTCGGGTCAGGGCGGGGCGGGGGTGGGGAGCCAGGGAGCACCTCCAGGCAAAATGGCCGCTCGCGGTGAGTGCCACAAGGCTGGTGGTCGTTGAGGGGACCTTGCTGTCGATTCTGAACGCCGTCCCGTGCCAGATGGATGTCTGATTTATTTATTTTTTTCTTTTTTTTTCCCCCCAGCACCCATGGTGTGTGTGTGCAGGTGTGAGACACAGTGACAGACACAGGGTGCAGGAATCTTTATTCAAATTTACACCACCAGGAAGAAAGGAAACACCCGAGTGGCCAGTGACAAGCAGTGCCCTTCACATCAAAGGGAAATGTTGTGTGATCAAACAGTGAAGGGGAGGGCAGGTGTTAAATCAAAATACAGTTGGAGGGGGAAATAATGTACTCCACTCCCTGCGGCGCCCACCTCTCCCTGAACAACTCCAGGGTGTTGGTAGACACCGTGTGCTCCTTTTGCAGAGACACCCGGGCTCTAACGTATGGACACCTGATTTACCCAAACCTTCCCGCCCCACTCCCACTTGTATTGAGGTCAGCTTCGCCTGTCTGGGATAGCCACTGCAGCTGAGGCCTTCCCGTTGCCAGGAGCAACAGGCCTGTGGTCATATCCAGCAGGAGCGAGCTGTTTGCTCCCCCTCCCGCCATTTCTAAACTTGGTCACCGAGGTCAAAAACCACTGACAGGATTCAAGTGACAGTGAAGTAACGAATACATCCACCGACTGAAACGGATTCCAACCCTCCCATCGACAGGATTTCGTCAGGTTTGGAATTAAAACGTCGGTGCTGCCTCATTAGCAAGTGAAGGGGCAGGTTTGTTCAGGAACACAAGTGAGGCTTTCGGAACCTGTGTAGAAGCACTTTGAGAAGACTTTAGCGCCGATTCTGTGCCTTGGCCCTCTCGTGCACTTACTCGTCATTGTCACCGAAACTAGGTTTACCTGAGACTTCAGGCCATTTCCCCATGATGCCTCCGTTCAGTGCTGAGGGAGTGCTTCACTACCAGAGGCACTGTTTACTGCACCCAGGGGCACAGTGAGCTGCCCACTCAACTAAAAAGAGCTCTTTGCCACATTGTCACCGCACAGTGCGGGTCGTCCAACGTTCATACCTCAACCGACCGAAACCAAACCGATTGGCCCCCGTCGGCATGTGGGATTTTGCTTTGTCCTGGTCGGCGGAGAGGGGGTGCAAGAGATCCCATCCGCATCCCGCTGAGATAACCGCCGGTCGCCATAACGGTCTCGCTCGGCCTCAAACGTAACCGCGCGCAGTTACCAGACTCGAAAGAATCGGGAGGAGTGTGCGTTTAATTTGCACCGAGTGTGAATTCTTGCCCAGCTGAGAGTTAGGCCTCGTTGAGTGACTAGGCCTCAACTGCAGCCTTACAGTTTGTATCAAGATAAAAGGGTAGTTTTGCCAACATCTTTGAACCTTTGTTTTGCCCCCGCTTATCCTTTTGGAAACAATAGGAATTGCTGGGTATTGTATCATCTACTCAGGATCGAGGGTGGCTCAGTGGTTAGCACTGCTGCCTCACAGTCCCAGGTTCAATTCCAGCCTCGGGTGACTGTCTGTGTGGAGTTTGTGCACTCTCCGTGTCTGCGTGGGTTTCCTCCCACAGTCCAAAGATGTGCAGGCTGCGGTGCTAAATTGTCCCATAGTGTTAGGTGCATTAGTCAGAGGGAGGTGGGTCTGGGTGGGTTGCTCTTCAGAGGGTTGGCATGGCCTTGTTGGGCCGAAGAACCTGTTCCCACGCTTTGGGAATCTAATCTAAAGCTTATAGCCGTGATATCTCACTGTTGTGAGATAGAGGTGGCTCAAAGATTAAATATGATTTGCCCTCACCCAGAATGCCCTTCATAGTATCAAACAGCACAGGAATAGACCCCTCGGCCTACCCAGTCCACGTCGACCACAATCCCAAACTGAATTAGTCCCATCTGCCTGCCCCTGGCCCATATCCCTCCAAATCTTTTCAAGGACTTCTCAGAATGTCTTTTAAATGTTGTAACTGTGCCCTCATCCACCACATCCTCAGGAAGTTCATTCCAAACACGAACCACCCTCTGTGTAAAGTCAAGGGATTTGGATGTGAAAATCCAGTCTGACATTCGCAATGTAAAATGGGTCTGTCTAATAAATGCCGGCACCCACATCCCACGAGTGAATGACAAACGAATCAGCAGAATTCTCTTCCCAAGGCAGCACTGGAGGCTATGTCATTGACTATGTTCATTGCCGTGTTAGATTGACGAAAGAGTCAAGGGTTACAGGGCAAGGGTCAGATGGCAAAGTGGGGCTGAGACCGTAGCCGGCCTATCCCCGATCCAATCTAATGGCTCGGCAGGCTCAAAGGGGCCAAATGGCCTACTCCTGAGGTTTGTGAAACACTGATACACTGTGATAAGGCGCTATAGCAACACCCACTGTGGTCGCTGCTGAAAGTGGGGAGACCCCCACCCCCCCCAGCCCTACAGTGCGTCTATCCGCTCCCACCTCTGCCCACCCCCTCCTCCCCACCCCAGTCTACACCCAGTCAGACATTGCCCTAATCACCTGGTCAATATCTCTCCCCTTCCCTCTCTCCGGTGGGGATCACTCCATGCCGTCCCACCACACTCAGGGACCAACAAACAAGGAATTCCCGAAGCTATCTGGGAAAAGCGCTGAGTCACGTTGGAGAAAATCGGGAATCAGTCCGTGTGCTGAAGCCAGCTTTAAGATTGGATTAGATTAGATTCCCGACAGTGTGGCACAGGGAGATAGATTCCTGATGAGCGAGGGGGGCGAAAGATTACAAGAAGAAATGCAGAGTTGAGGTTAAAATCAGATCAGCCACAATCTTATTGAATGGGGAAGCAGGCTTGAAGGGCTGAGTGGCCTCCTCTTGACTTGGATGCTTTTAAATAGGGTTTGTCAGCTGTTTAGGCTGTGGCTCGGGGAAGTACTGGCTGGTGACTGACAGGAAAGGAAAGGTTTACAGAGTATCTTTTCGGGAGAAAGATCGAGAGAGGGAGAGGGAGAGAGTTAGGGAGATTGAGGGGAAGCAGCAGCTGAACAGGTTCACAATATCCACAATAACAGACACAACAGCTGAGTTTGCACAAAGTACTCATTACGACAGGGGTAACTACGCACGTATAACACACCCTGGCTGCACCCCTCCCAACACGTTAACAAGAATTCTCTCTCCTCACCCCCAATCAGCCACACTCAGCGCACCCTCCTCTCAGATTCACACCGGCCTCGGGACGGTGCAAGGCACCCGTGTAAACGCAAGCTTTTGTTGGCTTGCCACGTCTGTTGGCGCTCCCTCCTCCCACAATTCCCAGCTCGGCTATCATACAGAAGGTTCGATTTCCAGCAAGCAAGAACAGGCCCTCTTCACTCCAAGCAGCAGTGGCACGGGTACGCAAAAGTGCTGGGACTTCGCCTCGCTTGTCGTTGATGTAAATGTGTACATAATGTATTTAAATATTGATGTGCGAGGGGGAGGGGGAAGTTGCTGTGAGATCCCAAACGCTGTTGACACGTTCCCAATAAATTCTTAACAAGAAAACACCGCTCAATCGTCTGCTGTCAGAGATTGGAGACCGAGAAAGCTGGGCAGAGGCCGGTCCAAATCCGATAAGACTCAGGAGAATGAACGAGTGTGTGTGTACGCGTGTGCGAGAGTATGTGTGTGTACACATTCACATGTGAGCTCTTGGATTTAACCATGGGGCATGAGATGTGGATTCAATTATTGCTGATACAGACGGTCAACGAGTTTCGAGAAGGTTTGTAGCTCTTGTTGAGGTTCTGGATGCAAGTTAGCTCGCTGAGCTGGAAGGTTAGTTTTCAGGTGTTTCACCAGTGTACTTGGTAACATCATCAGAGAGCCTCAGGTGAAGTGTTGGTTTTTTGACAGAGGGTCAAAAAAAAACAATAAAAAGCAGGAGTACTCAGGAATGAAGGTGCTGGAGACTGGTCCAAAGGAATTCTAGTCAAGGCAGACCATCGCGTGCAATTCTGGTCTCCCTCCTAACGGAAAGACGTTGTGAAACTTGAAAGGGTCCAGAAAAGATTTAGAAGGATGTTGCCAGGGTTGGAGGGTTTGAGCTATAGGGAGAGGCTGAATAGGCAAGGGCTGTTTTCCCTGGAGCGGCGGAGGCTGAGGGGGGGACCTTATAGAGGTTTACAAAATTATGAGGGGCATGGATAGGATAAATAGATAAAGTCTCTTCTCTGCGGTGGGGGAGTCCAGAACTAGAGGGGCATAGATTTAGGGTGAGAGGGGAAAGATATAAAAGAGACCGAAGGGGCAACTTTTTCACACAGAGGGTGGTGTGTGTATGGAATGAGCTGCCAGAGGAAGTGGTGGAGGCTGGTACAATTGCAACATTTAAGAGGCATCTGGATGGGTATATGAATAGAAAGGGTTTGGAGGGATATGGGCTGGGTGCTGGCAGGTGGGACTAGATTGGGTTGGGATATGTGGTCAGCATGGACAGGTTGGACCGAAGGGTCTGTTTCCATGCTGTACATCTCTATGACTCTAAGACCAGTACGTCTCAGTACATTAGCTTTTGCTTTTTTTTTTAAATCTCTTACCGCCACCAGTAAAATTAGACCAGCTTTTAATTCCAAATTATTGTTGAATTCAAATGGCATCATGTGCCTGTCCTCGAAAGACAGTGGATACAGGATCTTTAAAACATTTTGAAGGCAGAGGGAGATAGATTCCTGATGAGCGAGGGGGTGAGAGGTGACCCGGGGATATGTAGAGTTGAGGTTAAAATCAGATCAGCCCTGATCTTATTGAACGGTGGGGGGGGGGGTAGAGCAGGTTCGAGGGGCCAAATGGCCTACTATAGTACTTGTGTGTAAACCCACATGAAAAGAGTCTCTCAGGAAAGAAACAAATCTTACGGACACAGCGAGGGAACAACTTGGTTTTATATTTGTTTTTAAAAAGAAAGATGTCCCGGCATCCAAAATCAGAAGCAGGCCAGCTCGCGGGGAGCAAATGAAAACACACAGAAAGCAAATATTAATTCAAAATTCTTACAGAAACTTTGCAAATGGTGCCCTCTGCAATAAGGTGCCAGTAACTGCACCAGCTGAACTGAAACCATGGCCCTGGGTAGCAGGACATTCACTGGCACCTGGGCACACAGTTACCCAAGAGGGCAACACGCCTTCTTTCTCTGGGCGTGACCAGACCCCATTCTCCCCCTGCACCAATTCCCTTCCTTGTCAAAGACAAAGTGGATATAAGAACAAAACGTCAGGACCCATAGGTCACTTCCAAAACATGTTGGCAAGATAAAAAGCAATAAATCACTCGGTAATCCAAAATTTGACAAAAACAAAGTCAGCGCCTTTTCCCCACATGTTATAAATTGTTATTCCTCTTTGCGATTTGACATTCTTGCAGTTGTATCCTGATGAGTGCAACAGGAAACGTTTCCACATTTTTTTTCCCAGCAATGTTGAAGATTTTAAAAAAATTATTTTTCCCAAGAATACAGAGAGAGGAGGGTCTGTGACAAAGGCTAACAGTTAACTCGGAAAGGTGCTGAACAAACAAACAGCCCTGGGTAAAATCTCTGCTCTCTGTCCAAATTGGCATCGAAACGGGTGGCCCTAGTAGTGTGACCAGGTGACAGAGTATTTCCGAGCTCTCTATACGCCACATTTCGAAGCACTTGTTGGTCACTTGTATTTGAGAAGGGTTTGAGATTTCTCTCTCACACAGTGAGCCAAGCGCAAAGATGGTTTAACAATACAGAATGGATTCACACAGCTCTTCCCTCAACCTCCCACTATCAGAGGGTCTCAAATGCCCAGCACATATTTAATTGCTCAATCATTACGGTGGCTTAATCTTAAATTATACCGACCTTCCTTCATCAGTCCAGAACACACACATTCACAGACATGTTTTCTCTCACATACTCATTCTCACACACAGACTTGCGCACTCTCTCACACAGACTCTTTCTCATGCACACAAGTACTGACACAAAAGCACACTGACACAAACACACACACACAAACACAAGCAGACTCTCTCTACACACACACACGTACAAACAGACTCTCACAGATACAAACACACACGCACTCTCACACATACACACACACACGTACAAACAGACTCTCACAGATACAAACACACACGCACTCTCACACATACACACACACACGTACAAACAGACTCTCTCTCACACATACAAACATGCACGCGCACACTCTCATTCTCTCTCACCCCAGTCCAAGGAGCTCCAGGTCCTAACTCTACATAGCCACTTGAGTATTTTCACACTCAGGCCCCGGGGGGAAGTGACTCCTCCATCGATCTTCAGAGGGTGAAGAGGATCGGCTCCCGGTTTAGCTTCATTTCTGCTTCCGCCCTTTGCCCCTCCATTTCTGTTTGCGCCCACCAGCGCTGCCACCTCTCCGACGGTCCTCCCAAGTCGGCATGGGTGCCTCAATCTCACCAGGTCTCCCTCCCCGATCCGGCACAGGCCCCATCAGAACCTGAGCAACCAAAGACACGTGCTCAGGAACGAGGGTATCAATGCCCAAACCCCACCCCCGGGGGTTGAATAAACGCGACCCCAGTTACTAGCGCCTTGCCAGCCTTGTCCTGCTCCTGGTCATTTGTCAGTATTTCACCTTCCTCTACTGGTACTGCCTCCTCCACCTCCCTGCTCCCTGCTGGTATCCACCTCTAAGATTATAAGATATAAGAGCCGAGGTAAGCCATTCAGCCCATTGACCTGTGCTGGAACTAAATGAGATACTGACTGATCTGTTCATCCTCAATTCAGAGCACAACAGGATCTGGACCAGATGGGCCAATGGGCTGAGAAGTGGCAGATGGAGTTTAATTCGGATAAATGTGTGGTGCTGCATTCTGGAAAAGCAAATTTTATCAGGACTTATACACTTAATGGTAAGGTCCTAGTGAGTGTTGCTGAATAAAGAGACCTTGGAGTGCAGGTTCATAGCTCCTTGAAAGTGGAGTCGCAGGTAGATAGGATAGTGAAGGCGGCGTTTGGTATGCTTTCCTTTATTGGTCAGAGTATTGAGTACAGGGGTTGGGAGGTCATGTTGAGGCTGTACAGGACATTGGTTAGGCCACTGTTGGAATATTGCGTGCAATTCTGGTCTCCTTCCTATCGGAAAGATGTTGTGAAACTTGAAAGGGTTCAGAAAAGATTTACAAGGATGTTGCCA
>NC_057750.1:13544255-13546217 GCF_004010195.1 Chiloscyllium plagiosum | reverse complement strand
TCCCCCCATATTCCCTGCTGGTATTGACCCCCATTCCCTGCTGGTATCCTGCCCCCCACCAATTACCTTGTTGACGGGGCAGGCCGTTCTCTCCCGGCTGCTTTTGCTGGTGGTCTTGGTGATGACAGACAGGTCCTCGCGAGCAGACAGCAAGTGGGCCAGAGTTATACTGCTCCTGGCGCTCAGGGCCTCTCTCAGAGGCTGGTACAGCTGCCGCATCACAGCTCCGTGTTGCTGAAACACAGGGGAGAAAGGAGATAAACACCCTTCAGCTGGAAACAACCGGAGACAGAAGGACAAGGAGGAACATGGCGGAGGCTGCCATGACAACGAGGCCTGTCCCACTCCCTCGACAGGACATGGTGACATCCTGCCTGCTCACCGTTCATTCGGAAACAGCACGTGCTCTGTTCATGGACAGTTTCATTGGAAGGTCCACCACCCGATCGTTAGATCAAAAATAAATCGCCCCCCGCCACCAACCCCGCAAACCCGGTCTTTCCAGCTCCCCCACACCTACTGACCCCAAACTCAGTGTCCCACCTGGGCCTGGTCTCCCCAAAACGCCGTCGCAGCCAATCACGTCCTTGTGAAGCGCCCTCTCAGTCACAAGGTGGGAAGCGCGGCAAGTGACATGCACAGCAAGATCCCACAACCAGCCATCCCCTTAACTAGGAGATTGGCTGCTTTAGAGATGTCGCTGATCGGTCACGTGTCTTGTCACATCCACTGCTATGACTGCACCCTCCACCCCACAATCTTTATCTAAACTCCAACCACCAGCAGCCCCCCCCAACCCCTACTCAAAGGGCACATGGGAGCTTGGCCTTTAACCCCATCTGACTGGGGCAGCAGGGTCTGGAGTTCATGTCACTCGGAGGGGGATGCAACTTGAACCCACAACCTTCAGTTCTAGAGGTGAGGGTACTACCTCATGGAGCCACCAAGGTCTGCATTCCCCAATCATAGAATCCAGACAGTGTGGAAGCAGGCCATTCAGCCTACTGAGTTCGCACTGCCCTTCCGAAGAGTATCACACCCAGATTCACCTCCCTACCCGATCCCTGTAACCCTGCATTCCTCATGGCTAACCCACCTAACCTACACATCCCTGGACACTATGGAGCAACGTAGCATGGCCAATCCACACTAACCTACACATCTTTGGATTATGGGAGGAAATCGCAGCACCCGGGAGGAAACCCACGCAGACACAGGGAGAATGTGGAGCTTGCACATCAAATCAAACGCAGGTCCCTGGTGCTGTGAGGCAGCAGCGCTAACCACTGAGCCACCGTGCTCAATTGCCCCTTAGTGTCTCGGGATGTGTAAGGTGGGTTAGCCATGGAAAATGAAGGGTGGGTCTGGGTATTCGGTGTGGACTCAATGGGCAGAATGGCCTGCATCCACACTGTAGGGATTCTATAATTCTATGTGACAATCTTAACAAGTACCACTGGCTAAAGGAGGAAAAATATTCTCAAATTCCTGAGGGGTCTGGACAGGGCGGATGTAGATGTGGAGTGGACATCTCCACTTGTGCGAGACAGTCCAGAACCAGGGGTCACTGTTTAAAAATCAGGGCACGCTCATTTCAAACACTGACAAGGCAAACTTTTGTTTCCACCTTGAGAAGATGGGAAGTCTTCGGCACTCTCTCTCCCTGTTAAGTGGAACACTTTCTGCACTCTCTCTCTCTGTTAAATGGAACACTTTCTGCACTCTCTCTCTCTGTTAAATGGAACACTTTCTGCACTCTCTCTCTCTCTTTCTCTCCGTTAAATGGAACACTTTCTGCACTCTCTCTCTCTCTCGCCGTTAAGTGGAACATTTTCTGCACTCTCTCTCTCCATTAAGTGGAACACTTTCTGCACTCTCTCTCTCCGTTAAGTGGAACACTTTCTGCACTCTCTCTCTCCGTTAAATGGAATACTTTCTGCACTCTCTCCCTCCATTAAGTGG
>NC_057750.1:13525773-13543631 GCF_004010195.1 Chiloscyllium plagiosum | reverse complement strand
AACACTTTCTGCACTCTCTCGCTCTCTCTCCGTTAAGTGGAACACTTTCTGCACTCTCTCTCTCTCTCCGTTAAATGGACACTTTCTGCACTCTCTCTCTCCATTAAACGGAACACTTTCTGCACTCTCTCTCTCCATTAAACGGAACACTTTCTGCATTCTCTCTCTCCGTTAAATGGAACACTTTCTGCACTCTCTCTTTCCGTTAAGTGGAATAGTCTGTGCACTCTCTCTCCGTTAAATGGAACACTTTCTGCACTCTCTCTCTCTCTCTCTCTCTCCGTTAAGTGGAACACTTTCTGCACTCTCTCTCTCTCCATTAAACGGAACACTTTCTGCATTCTCTCTCTCCGTTAAATGGAAAACTTTCTGCACTCTCTCTTTCCGTTAAGTGGAATACTCTGTGCACTTTCTTTCCGTTAAATGGAACACTTTCTGCACGCTCTCTCTCTCTCTCTCTCCCCGTTAAGTGAAACACTTTCTGCACTCTCTCTCTCTCTCTCTATTAAGGGGAATAATCTGGGCACACTCTCTCTGTTAAATGGAACACTTTCTGCACTCTCTCTCTCCGTTAAGTGGAACACTTTCTGCACTCTCTCTCTCCGTTAAGTGGAACACTTTCTGCACTCTCTCTCCATTAAGTGGAATACTTTCTGCACTCTCGCTCCCCATTAAGTGGAACACTTGCTGCACTCTCTCTCGCTCTCTATCCATTAAATGGAACACTTTCTGCACTCTCTCTCTCTCTCCATTAAGTGGAATACTCTGTGCACTCGCTCTCCGTTAAATGGAACACTTTCTACACACTCTCTCTCCCGTAAGTGGAACACTTTCTGCACTCTCTCTCCCGGTTAAATGGAATACTTTCTGCACTCTCTCTCCCCGTTAAGTGAAACACTTTCTGCTCTCTCTCTCTCTATCTCCATTAAGTGGAATACTTTCTGCACTCTCTCTCTCTCTCCGTTAAGTGGAACACTTTCTGCATTCTCTCTCCGTTAAGGGGAATACTTTCTGCACTCTCTCTCTCCGTTAAGTGGAACACTTTCTGCACTCTCTCTCTCCATTAAATGCAACACTTTCTGCACACACTCTCTCCGTTAAGTGGAACACTTTCTGCACTCTCTCTCTCCGTTAAGGGGAATACTCTGTGCACTCTCTCCGTTAAGTGGAACACTTTCTGCACTCTCTCTCTCTCTCGCTCCGTTAAGTGGAACACTTTCTGCACTCTCTCTCTCCGTTAAGTGGAACACTTTCTGCACTCTCTCTCCGTTAAGTGGAACCCTTTCGGCACTCTCTCTCCGTTAAGTGGAACACTTTCTGCACTCCCTCTCTCCGTTAAATGGAACACTTTCTGCACTCTCTCTCTCCGTTAAGTGGAATACTTTCAGCACTCTCTCTCTCCCTCCGTTAAGTGGAACACTTTCTGCACTTTCTCTGCCCGTTAAGTGGAATACTTTCAGCACTCTCTCCCTCCCTCCGTTAAGTGAAACACTTTCTGCTCTCTCTCTGTTAAATGGAATACGTTCTGCACTCTCTCTCCCCGTTAAGTGGAACACTTTCTGCATTCTCTCCCTCCCTCCGTTAAGTGAAACACTTTCTGCTCTCTCTCTCTCTCTGTTAAATGGAATACTTTCTGCACTCTCTCTCCCCGTTAAGTGGAACACTATCTGCACTCTCTCTCTCTCTCCATTAAGTGGAACACTTTCTGTACTCTCTCTCCCCGTTAAGTGGAACACTTTCTGCACTCTCTCTCTCTCTCTCTCTCTCCGTTAAGTGGAACACTTTCTGCACTCTCTCTGCCCGTTAAGTGGAATACTTTCAGCACTCTCTCCCTCCCTCCGTTAAGTGAAACACTTTCTGCTCTCTCTCTCTGTTAAATAATACGTTCTGCACTCTCTCTCCCCGTTAAGTGGAACACTTTCTGCACTCTCTCTCTCTCTCCATTAAGTGGAACACTTTCTGTACTCTCTCTCCCCGTTAAGTGGAACACTTTCTGCTCTCTCTCTCTGTTAAATGGAATACGTTCTGCACTCTCTCTCCCCGTTAAGTGGAACACTATCTGCACTCTCTCTCTCCGTTAATAGAATACTTTCTACACTCTCTCTCTCTCTCTCCATTAAGTGGAACACTATCTGTACTCTCTCTCCCCGTTAAGTGGAACACTTTCTGCACTCTCTCTCTCCCCGTTAAGTGGAACACTTTCTGCACTCTCTCTCTCTCTTTCCATTAAGTGGAATACTTTCTGCACTCTCTCTCTCTTTCTCTCTCTCTCTCTCCATTAAGTGGAATACTTTCTGCACTCTCTCTCTCTCCATTAAGTGGAACATTTTCTGCACTCTCTCTCCTCGTTAAGTGGAACACTTTCTGCACTCTCTCACTCTCTCTCCATTAAGTGGAATACTTTCTGCACTCTCTCTCTCTCTCTCCATTAAGTGGAATACTTTCTGCACTCTCTCTCTGTTAAGTGGAACACTTTCTGTACTCTCGCTCCCCGTTAAGTGGAACACTTTCTGCACTCTCTCTCTCCTCGTTAAGTGGAACACTTTCTGCACTCTCTCTCCCCATTAAGTGGAACACTTTCTGCACTCTCTCTCTCTCTCTCTCCGTTAAGTGGTACACTTTCTGCACACTCTCTCTCTGTTAAATGGAACACTTCCTGTACTCTCTCTCTCCGTTAAATGGAATACTTTCTGCACTGTCTCTCTCCGTTAAGTGGAACACTTTCTGTACTCTCTCTCTCCGTTAAATGGAATACTTTCTGCACTCTCTCTCCATTAAGTGGAACACTTTCTGCACACTCTCTCTCTCTCTATTAAATGCAACACTTTCTGCACTCTCTCTCCCCGTTAAATGGAACACTTTCTGTACTCTCTCTCAGTTAAGTGGAACACTTCCTGTACTCTCTCTCTCCATTAAGTGGTACACTTTCTGCACTCTCTCTCCTCGTTAAGTGGAATACTTTCTGCACTCTCTCTCCCCGTTAAGTGGAACACTTTCTGCACTCTCTCTCCTCGTTAAGTGGAACACTTTCTGCACTCTCTCTCCCCATTAAGTGGAATACTTTCTGCACTCTCTCCCTCCCTCCGTTAAGTGAAACACTTTCTGCTCTCTCTCTGTTAAATGGAATACTTTCTGCACTCTCTCTCTCCGTTAAGTGGAACACTTTCTGCTCTCTCTCTCCGTTCAGTGGAACACTTTCTGCACTCTCTCTCTGTTAAGTGGAACAATTTCTGCACTCTCTCTCTCTCCGTTAAATGGAATACGTTCTGCACTCTTATTCTGTCTCTCTCCGTTAATTGTAACACTTTCTGCACTCTCTCTCTCCGTTAAGTGGAACACTTTCTGCACTCTCACTCTCCGTTAAATGGAATACTTTCTGCACTCTCTCTCTCCATTAAGTGGAATACTTTCTGCACTCTCTCTCTCCGTTAAGTGGAACACTTTCTGCACTCTCTCTCTCCGTTAAGTGGAACACTCTCTGCACTCTCTCTCTCCGTTAAGTGGAACACTTTCTGCACTCTCTCTCTCCATTAAGTGGAATACTTTCTGCACTCTCTCTCTCCGTTAAATGGAATACTTTCTGCACTCTCTCCCTGTTAAATGGAACACTTTCTGCACACTCTCTGTCCATTAAGTGGAATACTTTCTGCACTCTCTCTCGCTCTCTCTCCATTAAATGGAACACTTTCTGCACTCTCTCTCTCTCTCTCTCCGTTAAATGGAACACTTTCTGCACTCGCTCTCTCTCTGTTAAGTGGAACACTTTCTGCACTCTCTCTCTGTTAAGTGTAACACTCTCTGCACTCTTTCTCCGTTAAATGGAACACTTTCTGCACTCTCTCTCTCTCCATTAAGTGGAACACTTTCTGCACTCTCTCTCTGTTAAGTGGAACACTCTCTGCACTCTTTCTCCGTTAAATGGAACACTTTCTGCACTCTCTCTCTCTCCGTTAAGTGGAACACTTTCTGCACTCTCTCTCCCCGTTAAGTGGAACACTATCTGCACTCTCTCTCTCCCCGTTAAGTGGAACACTTTCTGCACTCTCTCTCTCTCCATTAAGTGGAACACTTTCTGCACTCTCTCTCTGTTAAGTGGAACACTCTCTGCACTCTTTCTCCGTTAAATGGAACACTTTCTGCACTCTCTCTCTCTCCCCGTTAAGTGGAACACTTTCTGCTCTCTCTCTCCGTTAAGTGGAACACTTTCTGCACTCTCTCTCTCTCTCTCTCTCTGTTAAGTGGAACACTCTCTGCACTCTTTCTCCGTTAAATGGAACACTTTCTGCTCTCTCTCCGTTAAGTGGAACACTTTCTGCACTCTCTCTCTGTTAAGTGAAACACTCTCTGCACTCTTTCTCCGTTAAATGGAACACTTTCTGCACTCTCTCTCTCTCTCTCTCTCCGTTAAGTGGAACACTTTCTGCACTCTCTCTCTGTTAAGTGGAACACTTTCTGCTCTCTCTCTCTCCGTTAAGTGGAACACTTTCTACACTCTCTCTCTCTCTCTCTGTTAAGTGGAACACTCTCTGCATTCTTTCTCCGTTAAATGGAACACTTTCTGCACTCTCTCTCTCTCTCTCTCTCCGTTAAGTGGAACACTTTCTGCACTCTCTCTCTCTCTCTGTTAAGTGGAACACTCTCTGCACTCTTTGTCCGTTAAATGGAACACTTTCTGCTCTCTCTCTCTGTTAAGTGGAACACTTTCTGCTCTCTCTCTCTCCGTTAAGTGGAACACTCTCTGCACTCTTTCTCCGTTAAATGGAACACTTTCTGCATTCTTTCTCCGTTAAATGGAACACTTTCTGCACTCTCTCTCTCTCTCTCTGTTAAGTGTAACACTTTCTGCACTCTCTCTCTCTCTCTCTGTTAAGTGTAACACTTTCTGCACTCTCTCTCTCTGTTAAGTGGAACACTTTCTGCACACTTTCTGCACTCTCTCTCTGTTAAATGTAACACTTTCTGCACTCTCTCTCCGTTAAGTGGAACACTTTCTGCACTCTCTCTCTCTCTCTGTTAAATGGAACACTTTCTGCACTCTCTCTGTCCGTTAAATGGAACACTTCCTGCACTCTCTCTCTGTTAAATGTAACACTTTCTGCACTCTCTCTCCGTTAAGTGGAACACTTTCTGCACTCTCTCTCTCTCTCTGTTAAATGGAACACTTTCTGCACTCTCTCTGTCCGTTAAATGGAACACTTCCTGCACTCTCTCTCTGTTAAATGTAACACTTTCTGCACTCTCTCTCCGTTAAGTGGAACACTTTCTGCACTCTCTCTCTCTCTCTGTTAAATGGAACACTTTCTGCACTCTCTCTGTCCGTTAAATGGAACACTTCCTGCACTCTCTCTCTGTTAAATGTAACACTTTCTGCACTCTCTCTCCGTTAAGTGGAACACTTTCTGCACTCTCTCTCTCTCTCTGTTAAATGGAACACTTTCTGCACTCTCTCTGTCCGTTAAATGGAACACTTCCTGCACTCTCTCTCTGTTAAATGTAACACTTTCTGCACTCTCTCTCCGTTAAGTGGAACACTTTCTGCACTCTCTCTCTCTCTCTCTCTCTAGTGGAACACTTTCTGCACTCTCTCTCTCTCTCTCTCTGTCCGTTAAGTGGAACACTTTCAAGGCAGAGGGGGAGTAGATTTATATTCCCTTCATTCCCACGAGGCAGCACTCTCTGGACTGGCCAACATTTATTGTCTATCCCTAACTGCCCAGAGGGTAGTTAAAAGTCACCTGTGGGTCTGGAGTTACACATAGGCCAGTCCAGGTAAGGATGGCAGACTTCTTCCCTAAAGAATATTAGTTTGGGTTTTTCCAGCAATTGGTAATGGTCAGCATTAGTCTGTTAATTCCAGATTTTCTTTCTGTGGAGTTTTCAAACTGCACCATCTGCCGTGGCCGGTTTCGAACCCAGGCCCCTTTGGTCTCAGGATTAACTGTCCCGTGACAATAGCATTAGGCCATCAACTCCCCATTTCTTGCGGGGTGTGAGCCTGTGGAAATCTCTACCACAGGAGACAGCGGAGGTTGGGTCACTAAATCTATTCAAAATAAAAATGAGACTGATAAGCTTTTAGATTTTAAAGACATCAAAAGGGCTATGGAGAAAAAGCACAAAACTAGCATTGAGATAGAGGAGCAGCCGAGGGTGCAGAAGGCACTTACAAGGATATTGCCAGGGTTTGAGCTACAGGGAGAGGCTGAACAGGCTGGCGCTGTTTTCCCTGGAGCGTCAGAGGCTGAGGGGTGACTTTATTGATGTTTATAAAATTATGAGGGGCATGGATAGGATAAATAGACAAAGTCTGTTCCCTGGGGTGGGGGAGTCCAGAACTAGAGGGCATAGGTTTAGGGTGAGAGGGGAAAGATATAACAGAGACCTAAGGGGCAACTTTTTCACGCAGTGGGTGGTACGTGTATGGAATGAGCTGCCAGAGGAAGTGGTAGATGTAGGTACAGTTACAACATTTAAAAGAAATTAGGACAGGTGTGAGGGTTGAAGGGGATGTGGGCCAAATGTAGGAAATGGGACTGGTTTAGTTGAGGAAATCTGATTAGCATGGACACAGCTGGGCTGAAGGGTCTGTTTCTGTGTTGTATGACGCTATCATATGGAATGACAGAGCACGTTTGACGGCCCGAACTGCCTGCTCCTATCCCTAGCTTGGGAGAGACCAGCAGGAAGGTTGGGATTGTGGGTTGGAGGATTCACTTCAGCTGACCTGAGTGTATGGGCAGAGCAGGCGCAAAGGGCCGTAGGCTCCTGACTCAAGGTTATGGGAAGGGCAAGGAGGAAAGGGCTGCTCTGCATTGCCGACAGGCGAGTGGCTCAGGAGATTGCAAACCTGCGCTCCCTCGGCCCAGTGGAACGACTGCACTGTCACGTCCAGGCGAGTGACCAGCATCTGCCGACGGCATACGTACTCAACACTCAGCGCTTGATGGATCTCCTTCAGGTTCTCCTGTGGCAAGGAATACGGCAGGGTTAGTGAGGATCTTTCTTCGCTCTTCATTCTACCGGGAGGGGATGGGCATCGCTGCCACCTGTGGGACGTCGCCATGATGAGCACGTGGGACAGGGTTACCTGTTTCCCCCCCCGCCCCCACTCAAACCGGGCAATGCCCAACTTCCACCTTGGCAACCGGCCAAGGTGGGCACTCAGTGGCACCCCAGGGGGGCAGTATTCTTGTCTTGCCGCGCACCTCAGGTCAAGGGGCACCAACAACCCTCAGGCGAATGGCACCAGATGCCCCGCCCCTCCCCCAACTCAGACTCAGCTAAGAATCGCCGGGAATGGAGCAAAGGGAATGGACTCACTCTCTTACCCGGGAGGAGCGGGGCGTGGGGACGCCGGCTGGTGTTCATCCCCCACCCCGTGAAGTGGTGTTGGTGACTGGGAATGAGGAAATTCCCACCCGGGTAACACTGCCCAGTGCAGGAGAGGGTCTGGACGGGCAGGGGATGGGGTGGGGGGGGGGGGGGGGAATAGCTCAGACAGCGTTGGCCATCTTTCTTTGCGAAGGTTACAGAGAGACAGCGGGAGGTGACACCGTACCCATTGTTCCGGCCCCAGGCTCTTGCTCAGCAGGGCTTTTCCCACTCCACCCTCCGGCAACCCGGCACTGACATCTCGGAGCTGGAAAACAAATATTCACACGGGTTAGATTAGATTACTTACAGTGTGGAAACAGGCCCTTCGGCCCAACAAGTCCACACCGACCCGCCGAAGCGCAACCCACCCATACCCCTACATTCACCCCTTACCTAACACTATGGGCAATTTAGCATGGCCAATTCACCTGACCTGCACACCTTTGGATTGTGGGAGGAAACTGGAGCACCCGGTGGAAACCTACGCAGACACGGGGAGAACGTGCAAACTCCACACAGTCAGTCGCCTGAGTCGGGAACTGAACCCGGGTCTACAGGCGCTGTGAGGCAACAGTGCTAACCACTGTGCCACCGTGCCGCCCATGAATGGGTTAGACACAGGGTGGATTCATTCATCGCACACGTGCAGAGTTGGCCCCTTCCCAGCATGCATTTCTATGCCTCCTCATTGCACATGTCTGTGTCTACACACACAGACAAGTTCATATTAAAGACACCCTCACAGGTTACATTGCTCACTGTCCTGTGAAGCTCGGCTCTACCTCCTTAGGGAAACACAGCCAATTGAACAATTCACGGGACACTTTCAAAGCTGCACAGAAACAGACCCTTCGGCCCTAAACCGTCCATGCTGACCAGGTTTCCTAAACATTACTGTTCCCATTTACCTGTGTTTGGCCCACATCCCTCTCACCCCCTTCCTATTCATGCCCAAACGTCTTTTAAATGTTGTAATTGTACCAGCCCCCTCCACGTCCTCTACAGCTCATTCCATACACGCACCACCCTGTGTGTGAAAAGGTTGCCCCTTTTATATCTTTCCCCTCTCACCTTAAACCTATGCCCTCTAGTTTTGGACACCCCCACCCACCCCAAGACCTTGGCTATTCACCCTATCCATCACCCTGCCCTTGATTTTATAAACCTCAATAAGGTCATCCTTCAGCCCCTGGCGCTCCAGGGAGAAAGAGAGTCCCAGTATATCCAACCTCTCCTTATAACTCAAACCTTTCGGTCTCGTTAACGTCCTTGGAAATCTTTACTGCGCCCTTTCCGGATTGACAACATCCTTCCTCTAGCAGGGCGACCAGAATTGTACGCAGCGCTCACCAATGTCTTGCCCAGTTATAACACGATGGCCCAGCGCCTGTACTCAGTGCTCTCACTGGTGAAGGCAAGTGTGCTGTCGTCTGACAAACAAACTGAACTCTCAGCAAACAAAAATAAACAAGAGCTGAAACCTTCAAGGAAATCAACCACAAATGCAATGTTTCGATGTTTCATATCATTTTAAATCGCAAGGGGGCTTCAGACAACTCCTCCGACATACCCTCCCCCCACCAATGTCTCCAGGCTCCTTACTTTAGTTTCCAGGTCTCTAAAGAGTTGGGGCACAGGGGTGTCTCGGGTGGGTTCAGCCATACCCAGCGTCTGGCACAGAGGCTGCAGTTCTTTGAGGATCTCGTTGTCATCACCATCGCCAGCGTCCCTCGGTACCTGGCACTGCGCCAAGGGCTTCCTGGCGTGTAAGATTCTAGCTGCCAGGAGCTCCGAGCCCAGGAACACTGAAACCAAAGTCAAAGTGACAGACATCAACTGGCGCCCAGTGGCACAGGAACAGAGGTAACTAGAGCACCAAGGAGGCCGTTCAGCTCTTCGGGCCTGCCCCACCCTACCCTACGATCTGGGCTCAGCATCCAGCTCAGTCCCCTGTTCCCACTTTCTCCCGGTCCCCTTTGATTCCTTTATCCCGAAGAGCTCTATCTAACTCCTTCTTGAAAACGTTCAATGTTTTGGTCTGAACCATTTTCTGTGGCAGAGAGTTCTACAGGCTTCCCCAATCTCTGGGTGGGGACATTTATAGAGTTAAACACCCACAGAATCAAACCCTTCGGTCCAACTCGTCCATGCCAACCAGATATCATAGATTAATCTAGTCTCATTTGCCAGCACTTGGCCCATATCCCTCTGAACACTTCTCATTCATATAACCATCCTGACGTCTTTTAAATGCTAAAATTGTACCAGCCTCCACCACTTCCTCCGGCAACTTATTCCATACACGTACCATCCTCTGCGTGAAAACGTTGCCCCTTAGGTCCCTTTTAAATCTTTCCCTTCTCACCTTAAACCTGTGCCCTCTGGTTCTGGACTCCCCCACCCCAGGGAAAAGACTTGGTCTATTTATCCTATCCATGCCCCTCACGATTTTATAAACCTTGTTAAGCTCACTCCTCAGCCTCCGACACTCCAGGGAAAACAGCCCCAGTCTGTTCAACCTATCCCTCCATCCCTGGCAACATCTTTGTAAACCTTATCTGAACCCTTTGAGGATTAGCATCTTTCTGAACACAAGGAGGCTAGAATTGAACTCAAGAATTGGCCTAACCAATGTCCTGTACAGCCATAACATAATGACCCAACTCCTGTACTCAATGCTCTGGCCAATAAAGGAAAGTATACCAAACGCCTTCTTCACTATCCTATCTACTTGTAATTCTACTTTCAAGGAGCTATGAACCTGCACTCCAAGGTCTCTTTGTTCAGCAACATTCCCTAGGACCTTACCATTAAGTGTATAAAGTCCCTCTCTGATTTGCCTTTCCAAAGTGCAGCACCTCACATTTATCTAAATTAAACTCCATCTGCCACTTCGCAGCCTATTGACCCATCTGGTCCAGATCCTGTTGTACTCTGAGGTAACCTTTTTCACGGTCCACTACACCTCCAATTTTGGTGTCATCTGCAAACTTACTAACTGTCCCTTCTATGTTCACATCGAAATCATTTATATAAATGATGAAAAGCAGTGGACTCCTTGCGGCACTCCACTGGTCACAGGCCTCCAGTCTGAAAAACAACCCTCCACCACCACCCTCTGTCTTCTACCTTTAAGCCAATTTTGTATTCAATTGACTAGCGTCCCCGGATCCCATGTGGTCTAACCTCACTAACCAGTCTGCCATGCAGAACCTTGTCAAATACCTTGCTGAAGCCCAAATAGACAACATCTACTGCTCTGCCCTCATCAATCTTCTTTGTTACTTCTTCAAAAAACTCTATCAAACTCGTGAAACACGATTTTCCATGCACAAAGTCATGCTGACTATCCCTAATCAGTCCTTGCCTTTCCAAATACATATAAATCTCGTCCCCTCAGGATTCCCTACAACAACTTGCCCACCACCGACATCAGGCTCACTGGTCTATAATTCCCTGGCTTGTCCTTACCATCCTTCTTAAATAATGACATCACGCGAGCCAACTTCCGGTCTTCCGGCACCTCACCTGTAACTATCCATGATGCAAATATCTCAGCAAGGGGCCCAGCAATCACTTCCTAGTTTCCCACAAAGTTCTGGGAAATACCTGGCCAGGTCCCAGGAATTTATCCACCTTTATGCATTTTAAGACCTCCAGCACCTCCTCCTCTGTAACATGGACACTTTTCAAGACATTGCTATTTATTTCCCCCAAGCTTCCGAGCTTCCAAGCCCTTCTCCCCGGTAAATATTGAGGTGAAATATTCATTTCGTTTCTCACCCATCTCCTGTGGCTCCGTCATTGATCTTTAAGGGGCCCTATTCTCTCCCTAGTTACCTTTTTTGCCCTGAATGTATTTGTGGAATCTCTTTGGATTCTCCTTAAATCCTATTTCCCAAAGCTATCTCATGTCCTATTTTTGTCCCTCTGATTTCCCAGAGTATTCTCCTGCTGCCGTCGTACTCCGAGGGATTCACCCAACCCCAGCTGTCTATAGCTGAGGTACACCTCCTTCCTTTTCCTAACCAGTACCTCAGTTTCTCCAGTCATCCAGCATTCCCTCCACCTACCAGCTTTGCTCTTTAAATAACAGGAACGCACTGTCTCTGAACTCAATATCGTATCTCTTCATCTCAGTCCTAAACGAATGACCATGTACCCTTCGACTGTGGCCCCATTGGGAACGTCCTTCCTGCACCTAACCTGTTAGAATTTCACAGGTTTCTCTGAGAATCCCCCTCATTCTTCCAAACTCCAGTGTGTACAGTCCTAACTGACTCAAACTCTCCTCAGTGCTGCCGTCCGAGGGATCAGTCTGGTGACCCTCCGTCGCTGGACTCCCTCCATCACCAGAACATCCTCCTTCAGATAAGGGGACCAAAACTGACCACAATACCCCAGGGTGTGGTCTCCCCACGGTCCCGAGACAATTGCGGTGGTGGAGGGAGTAGATGTCTGTGGCCTCAGCTGGAGTATTGGATCTAACTCTGAACACCACATAGGTTGTTCTGTTATAACGTGATAGTTCTGTTCCTCCGTCACCCCATACTGTAGAAAATCACAGCACGGAAAACCACTACAAAAAACAAAGAAAATTTACAGCCCAGGAACAGCCCCTCCAAGCCTGAGCCGATCCAAATTCACTGTCCAAACCTGTCGCCCAATTCCTAAGCATCTGTATCCCTCTGCTCCCCACCTACTCAGGCATCTGTCCAGACGCATCTTAAATGAATCTCCCGTACCTGCCTCTACCACCTCTTCTGGCAACGTGTTCCAGGCACTTACCACCCTCTGTGTGAAGTACTTGCCGCGTGTATCCCCCTTAAACTTTTTACCTCTCACCTTGAATGCATGACCTCTCATTATGGAATCTCTCACCCTGGGAGAAAGCTTATGTCTATCCACCCTGTCTATACCCTTCTGATCCACCACCTGTGAATTGGGAGAGAAGGGAAATGGAAGAGTTTGGTTCAGGAGCTAGCTCTGGAATGGCTGGCTAATCCGTGTTATTGCTCCTTTTAGTTACTAGGCCTCAGGCTCGGCAGATGAGGCCTCAGTGTGTCTGTCCACGATGAACTCCAGGGTGGGTACTGTGCTATGAGTGCAGTGTGGACACTCTCCACCACCACCACTGGCAATCCCACACGTACCCCACCTCCATTACACAGTGGGATCTAGCTTCTCCCCCTCACACCCTGTCTCTCCAACACATCGTCAGATACTTACACAGCAGCTGGAGACAGCTCTCTGTGTTGTTCAGCCTGGAGGTCACATCGCCCGCGGTGAGTGACGGATAGGGGCAGCGCAACTCATTCACCAAGCCGCTGGCTTCCAGTTGGAAGGTTTCCGAATCTTCAGGGCCTACAGAGCGGAAACAGAGCCTGTGAGCAAGTCGGATTGGATCCACCAAAGGCCAGCCGACCCACACTGCCTGTGCCACGTGCCACATAGCAACCGAATTGGGGTGAGGCGAGGGGAAGGAGAGGGGACGGCGGGTGAGATAAGGGAATGGGAAACAGCCATTCAGCCCATCGAGCGGGCTCTGCTATTTAACCTGATCAGAATGCGGCCCACAATTGTGTTTACCTGTCTTCCACCTGCCCCCTCCACCTGCCCCCACCAACAACACTAATGTTCCTTGTGGATCGCTTCAACTTTTCTTTCAGAGACCAGCCTCTTGTTCCGTGGGGGGATGGGGGGGGAAAGAGGGAGCGTATCCCACAGGTCAGTGCCCGTCTGGTGCTGTTGTTATTGTCCTGCAAGCACTGACTGACTGACGTGTTCAGCTCCACTCCCTTCACCGAGCCTCCCTGCGTTACTCCAGAGCTCCGACTGCTGAATGATTCCCCAGACGGAATTGTCATTAACCGCCCTGGGTTACCCTGAAGGGGCATTGGAGAGCCCCCCTCCCCCCCCCCACCACGGGTGCAGCGCTGTCCTTCGGTACGGGCAGAATCACCACTGGCACATTCACACGTGACGGCGCTGGCACGCCCCAATGCCATCGCCACGCGATTGTATGGCACTGCCGCTGGGCATCCATCAGCCTTTCGTGACCTCCACCCTCACCGACCAGCTGACTGCATTACTCGGGGGGGCGGGGGCACTGGGGAGGGGTTAAGGGGCAGTGGGGGAGAGAAGAGACAGCACTCCACTGGGTCAACCACTTTCTAACACATTTCAGGGGCACCAGGCCACGTATGTTACATGTGAGACCATCAGGGCAGTGCCACAGAATGCCACTGGTAGGGGCATCAGGCTGCACGGGTAGCGAGTGCGCCTGGCTGGCATCTCCCCTTCACTCTCTCCCCACCCCCAAAACTGCACTTCCCCCACCCCCCACACACACACACTGTAATCTGCAACAAATGTCCTGAGGGTGGGATGTATGGCCTTGGGGAGCGGTCTCTCAGGGGGGTGGGGAGCCGGAGTCCCCAGATTCTCCCCTTCACTCTCTCCCCACCCCTAAAACTGCCCTTCCCCCCCCCCCCACCCCCCACACACACACACTGTAATCTGCAGCAAATGTCCTGAGGGTGGGATGTATGGCGTTGGGGAGCGGTCTCTCAGGGGAGTGGGGAGCCGGAGTCCCCAGATCCCATCACGAGAGGCCTGACTGAGGCCTGTATCACAACAACAAATTGCATTCCCATAGTTGTCTCTGTACAGCCCCTGCAGGATGTGGGCACCCATTGGTACAACCAGTACATGCTGCCCACCCCTTCAGCCAGTGTGTTCCACTTGGGTCATTTCAGGGGGCAGTTAAGAGTCACTGTGGGTCTAGAGTCACATGACAGAATGGGAGCAGAGTTGCTGGGTAGCAAGAGGCCATTCAGCCCATCAGCTGGTTAAATGAGCATACTGACTTAGTGCAACTCCCCTGATTTCTCCTCATAACCTGAAACGCTTCTATTTGAATAATCATCTAGTGGCGTATTTAGGCCCTATGTAAGCCAGACCAGGTAAGGATGGCAGATTTCCTTCCCTGAAGGGCCAGATGGGGTTTTTACAACAATTGGTTGTTCTGATCACCATCAGTATAACTTCCTTTCAATGTCAGGTTTGTTTCTTGAATTTGGATGCCCTGGTGGGATTTGAACCTCAGAACTTAAGCCTGGGGCCTCTGGATAGCGATTCCACCGTCAGTATCTCTTTCCCAAAACACAGTGAAATATTCTGAGGCACACCTTCACAGGCAGTTTAGAGTCAGAGAAAAACTGTCTGCACCAGGAAGGAGAGGGGACGTTTGTGGGTGTGGTGCCAATCAAGCGGGGGTTGCTTTGTCCTGGATAGTGTCGAGCTTTTTGAGTGTTGTTGGAGCTGCCCCCATCCAGGGGCAAGTGGGGAGTATTCCCTCACACTCCTGACTTGGGCCTTGTAGATGGTGGACAGGCTTGGGGGAGTCAGGGGGTGAGTTCCTCGCTGCAGTATACCTAGCCTCTGACCTGCTCATGTAACCATAGTATTTATTTGGCAAGTCCAGGTCAGCTTCTGGTCAATGGTAACCCTCAGGATGTTGATAGTAGGGGAATTCAGTGATTGTCAAGGAGCGGTGATTAGATCGCCTGTGATTGGTGATTCATAGCCTGGCATTTATGTGGCATCTACTTGTCACTCCAAGTCTGGATATCCACATTTCCCTTCCCCCCCACATTATCCCAGTCCCAAGCCTCCAACTCGGCACCCCCCTCCGGACCCGTCCATCACTGCCCCCCTCTGACCTATCACCTTCATCCCCTCTCATTTATCTCTCAGCCCCGGCCCACAAACCTCATTCCTGATCAAGGGCTTTTGCCCGAAACGTCGATTCTCCTGCTCCTCGGGTGCTGCCTGACCTGCTGTGCTTTTCCAGCACCACACTCTCCACTCAAGCCTGGATATTGTCCAGATCTTGGTGCATTTGAACACGGACTGCTGCAGTATCTGAGGGGTCAGGGAGGGTGCTGAACATTGTGTAATCATCGGCAAATATCCTCACTTCTGGAGGGTCATTGATGAAGCAGCTGAAGATGGTTGGGGCCTAGGACACTACCCTGAGGGGCTCCTGCAGAGATGTCCTGGAGCTGAGATGACTGACCTCCAACAACCACGACCATCTTCCTGTGTGTCACATATGGCTCTAGTCAGCAAAGAGTTCGCCCCCCCACCCCAATACCCATCAATTCCAGATTTAATAGTTTTTTTTTCTCCAGATTGCAGACATCCCTGACTGCTAGAATTTTAATCCGGGCAGGGATTGGCAACTATCAAAACAGGAGAAAGTGAGGTCTGCAGATGCTGGAGATCAGAGCTGAAAATGTGTTGCTGGAAAAGCGCAGCAGGTCTGGCAGCATCCAGGGAACAGGAGAATCGATGTTTCAGGCATAAGCCCTTCTTCTCCTGAAGAAGGGCTTATGCCCGAAACGTCGATTCTCCTGTTCCCTGGATGCTGCCTGACCTGCTGCGCTTTTCCAGCAACACATTTTCAGCAACTATCAAGACAGCATTGGATGATTATTTGAACAGAGATGGTGTGTGTTGAAAGGGCAGGAGTGTGGCACTCTGGGTAATAGAGCCAGGCACGATGGGCCGAATGGCCTGCACTGTAACGATTCTGTGATGGAGGGGATGGGGGGGACAATTAGGAGATGGCCTGAAGGAACCTTGCTGTGATTTTTTTACGGACAACCCGACAGCCAGGAGGCCTTTCCTTCCTCTTGTTCCCAAATAAAGAGGACCCCGCGCTCGCTCACCCGTCGTCGGGGTGATGCATTCCTCCAGAGGGCTTATGGACTTCAGCTCAGACGCCAGCCAGGAACACAAGGCGGTAAAGTGGAGGGAGCATGGACCCTCGCTCGCTGCCTGGCAAAGCATGCCCTCTTCGACCAGAGGCCCGGGGGACCTGAAATGCACAGGGCGGGAAACAGAGACTTGAGAACGTGACCAGCGATACTCCTCACCGATCACACAACCCCTAAGGTGCCGGAAGAGACCACTCGGCCCTTCGAGTCCACACCGACCCTCCAAAGGACATCCCACCCGAGCCCAGCCTCTTACCCTGTAACCCTGCACGTCCCATGGCTAACCCGCCCAACCTGCACATCCCTGGACACCATGGCCTTTCCACCTCATCTTTGGACTGTGGCAGAAAACTGGAGCACCCGGAGGAACACCCACGCAGACACGGGGAGTACGTGCAAAGGCAACTTCACTCAGACTTAGCTGAAAATAATTGCAACAGATCGTATCCCCTGCCAGAGGGTCTCTAACAAAGTGAAATAGAGAGAATGCTGGAGAAACTCAGATCTGCAGCCTCTGAGGAGAGAGGACACAGAGTGAATGCTTCATGTGCAGGAAGATAGGATTAGTTTGGAATGGCATTACGGTCAGCACAGACACAGTGGGCCGAATGGCCTGGACTGTTCGAAGCTTACATGCTGCCGGATCTGCTGAGCTTCCCCAGCACCTTCAGGTCTCAGATTTCCAGCATCTGTGGTACTTCTTAAAACTTTTGGTCCAGCACTTTCTGTTTCAGGTCAAAAGCTCTTGCCAACTGTGCCTTTCTGGAGGCTTTGAGTTTTCACGGGAGGCCGAACAGGCCGGGGCTTTTATCCCTGGAGCGTCGGAGGCTGAGGGGTGACATTAGAGAAGTTTATAAAATCACGAGGGGCACGGAAAGGGTGAATCGCCAAAGTCTTTTCCCCAGGGGAGGGGAGTCCCGAACTAGAGTTTAAGGCGAGAGGGGAAAGATTTAAAAGGGACCTATGGGGTAATTTTTTTAAAGAGAGGGTGGTGTGTGTATGGAAAGAACTGCCAGAGGAAGTGATTGAGGCTGCTACAATTACAGCATTTAAAAGGCATCTGGATGGGTATATGAATAGGAAGGGTTTGGAGGGATATGGGCCGGGTGCTGGCAGGTGGGACTAGATTAATTTAGGATATCTGATTGGCATGGACAGGTTGGACCGAAGGGTCTGTTTCCATGCTGAATGGTTCTACGACTCTCTGACTTACCCCAAGGCTCTGAGTGTCTGCACCACATCCCCTTCCATCCACACACACTGTGCGTCCCTCTCGGTCTCTGACTCCATTCTCTCTCTGTCTGTGTCTCCCTCTGTCTCTATTCTCTCTCTCTCTGTGTCCCCCTCTGTCTCTATTCTCTCTCTCTCTGTGTCCCCCACTCTCTCCATCTGTGTGTCCCCCTCTGTCTCTGTCACAGTCTCCATTCTCTCTCTGTCCCTCACTCCCTCCCTCTAGTGTGAGGGAGCCGTCTCTGTCTCTATTCTCTCTCTCTCCGTGTCTGTGTCCCCCACTCTCTCCATCTGTGTGTCCCCCTCTGTCTCTGTCACAGTCTCCATTCTCTCTCTGTCCCTCACTCCCTCCCTCTGTGTCTCTCCCTCCGTCTCTGTCTCTATTCTCTCTCTCTCCGTGTCTGTGTCCCCCACTCTCTCCATCTGTGTGTCCCCCTCTGTCTCTGTCACAGTCTCCATTCTCTCTCTGTC
>NC_057750.1:13523472-13525680 GCF_004010195.1 Chiloscyllium plagiosum | reverse complement strand
CTGTCCCTGTCCCTGTCCCTGTCCCTGTCCCTGTCCCTGTCCCTGTCCCTGTCCCTGTCCCTGTCCCTGTCCCTGTCCCTGTCCCTGTCCCTGTCCCTGTCCCTGTCCCTGTCCCTGTCCCTGTCCCTGTCCCTGTCCCTGTCCCTGTCCCTGTCCCTGTCCCTGTCCCTGTCCCTGTCCCTGTCCCTGTCCCTGTCCCTGTCCCTGTCCCTGTCCCTGTCCCTGTCCCTGTCCCTGTCCCTGTCCCTGTCCCTGTCCCTCTTTCTGTCTCCCTCCCTGTCCCTGTCCCTGTCCCTGTCCCCCTCCCTGTCCCTCTCTCTGTCTCCCTGTCCCTGTCCCTCTCTCTGTCTCCCTCCCTGTCCCTGTCCCTGGAGCAGATCCTCTCCCACCCCCTGGAGAAGAGGGCGGGGCATCAACCATACTTCCGGGGGCGGGGCATCGAAGGTGACCCGAGACTAATGGGTGTCTCCTGGGTCCTAGAGACCGGCTTTGGCTGGGCTGAATGGTCTCTTTCTAAAGTAGGGTAGTGCAGAACTAGAGGGTATCGTTTAGGGTGAGAGGGGAAAGATATAAAAGAGACCTAAGGGGCAACTTTTTCACACAGAGGGTGGTGTGTGTATGGAATGAGCTGCCAGAGGATGTGGTGGAGGCTGTTACAATTACAACATTTAAGAGGCATTTGGATGGGTATATGAATAGGACGGGTTTGGAGGGATATGTGCTGGGTGCTGGAAGGTGGGACTGGATTGGGTTGGGATATCTGGTCGGCATGGACGGGTCAGACGGAAGGGTGTGTTTCTGAAAGTGCTATTTGACTCTGTTCGTGATCCTGAGTAATTTATCGTGCTTTCCTGTCCGAGTGCTGTCTGCCTTCAGCTGAAGGGGTGCATCAGGGTGAATGGGTAGCTGCTGTTCCATAAGTTGGGATCTGTGATGAAGGGCTGATGCCCGAAATGTTGACTCTCCTGCTGCTCGGATGCTGCCTGACCTGCTGTGCTTTTCCAGCGCCACACTCTTCAACTCTGACTCTCCAGCATCTGCAGTCCTCACTTTCTCCTGAGACCTGCGATTGTCAACGTTTGAAATTCACTGCTAAAGTGAGCTGTGGAAGCTCGGTCTTTGTGTACATTCAAGGTCAGAAACTGATAGATTTCTGTTTAGTATCCAATGGGAGGTGAAATGAGGTCCCAAGGGAACAGCCTGAGTGAAGGGACAACCTTTTAGAACTGAAGTGAGGAGGAACTTTGTTGGCCATTGAGTAACGAATCTGTGGAACTCAGGGTGTGGAGGCCAAGTCATTGAGTGTATTGAAGATCCGACCACGGCAGATGGTGGAATTTGAATTCAACTAAGAAAAGAACTGGAATAATCAATTTAAGAATCATGCAACCATTGTTGGAAAACCCATCTGGTCCACGAATGGAAATTTGCCATCCTCACCTGGTCTGGCCGAAGTGTGACTCTCAGTGGCATAGCAAGCTGTTCAGTTGTACTGGTGGAATCACCCCTCACCCCCAACCTGCATTGACCGTCCCCCAGTCCCACACCACCCTCCTCTTTATCTCTGAACACCTCTCTCACATTCCTGATGAAGGGCTTATGCCTGAAAATATCGATTCTCCTGCTCATTGGATGCTGCCCGACCTGCTGTGCTTTTCGAGCACCACACTCTTCGACCTCTGACTCTCCAGCAACTGTAGTCCTCACTTTCTCTGACTCGAAGAAATGAAGCTGAACAGCTTATCTGGCATCAACGTAGACACTGGAAAAGACAACAGCAGAAACAGCCCTGTCGACCCTGTAGGATCTGACTATACCTGTGGGCCCTGGGTGCCTGAGCCTGGTTGGGAATCTCCCTGGAGGTTTGCTCAGAACCCTGCACCGCCTCACCCAGTCGAACAACTTTGATGTAAAGTTAAAAATCACACAACACCAGATTATAGTGGAACAGGTTGAATTGGAAGCAAATTCACATCTTATACATAAGCAATTCAACAAAACCGATGAGCTGGAAAGTTTTTTTTAAATTTTGTTTTTGAAAGTTACATTTGATATGTTTGTTCCGGAGAGAGTGGGGACATTATTGGGAGGAGTGTGTGTGGGGGGGACATTCTTGGGGATGTGGGAGGGGACATTCCTGGGAGGGTGTGAGTGGGGGGACATTCCTGGGTGGGTGTGTGTGTGTGTGGGGGGGGGGCATGCCTGGGA
>NC_057750.1:13497808-13522244 GCF_004010195.1 Chiloscyllium plagiosum | reverse complement strand
GGGGGGGGGGGGAGGGAGAGACCCTGAGGGTGAGAGGTGGTTGGTGGAAAAAGACAAGAGAATCATGAAAGAGGGAGCCCAGTGCAGTTGGGGAGGGGCTGGATTGACAAGAGGGACGTGAGTGGGGGAACTTCAAATCCTACACCCACCCACTCCCTTCTTCCCAATCCTGATGTGATCCCTTTGCCCCAGTTTGTCTCTGAGCTGCTGGGTATTGCACTATCCTCACGCTGGTTATGGTAGGTTGTAGTTGGCAGTAACGAGTGGTTTGGTCATGATGCCAATGTTCCCTTCCCCCAATCACATGCTCTTTCCAGCTCTGTTCACCCCTACTCTGACCCACTTCTCATTTCAGGTGGCTCTGCTGGAACTGAACTTCCTACCCACATCAGGCTCCAAGCTAACCAAGCGCCAACTCATTCTAGCCCGTGAGTATCATTGACCTGGCACAGTGACCCCTACAGAGCTAAATTTCCAAAAAATGTACAATGAAACCAAGTGCTGGAGAAACTCACTGTGTCAGACAATATCTGTGATTTGCAAAACAGTTCGTGTCCAATATGACTCCTCTTACAAAAGAAAGATATTTTTGCTTTTGTGCTGAACTGCTCAATTCACCCTGATACATGATGGTTTTCTTCCTTTCAGTTTGTGTAAATTAGCTTAGATTCCCTACAGTATGAAAACAGGCCCTTCGGCCCAACAAGTCCACATCGACCCTCCGAAGTGTGATCCACCCAGACCCATTCCCCTGACTAATGCACCTCACACTATGGGAAATTTAGCATGGCCAATTCACCTGACCTGCACAGCTTTAGATTGTGGGAGGAAACCAACGTAGACACGGGGAGAATGTGCAAATTCCACACAGACAGTCGCCTGAGGCTGGAATCAAACCCAGGTCCCTGATGCTGTGCGGCAGCAGTGCTAACCACTGAGCCACCGTGCCACGTAGAAAAGACTTTTTTGCAATTTTGAGCAAACAGTTTTCCTTTCTTTCCTTTTTGGTGACGTGTAATTAGTTTGCTTTTTCCTGTAGTTTAAAAACAGCTGCGCAGCGTTTACATTTGAGCTAGTGTGCAGAGTTGAGAAAGCACTGGGCTAATGTGCGTTTTATAACGTCTCTCCTAGTTTTTGTTTTGGGGAGGGTCGAGAATCTTACTGACTTTGTTTCTGAACAAACCCATCCCTCCCTCTTTCCTCAGACTGTATTGTTTAGTCTTTTCACTGTTGCTATGGGGTCAAATGGTTACCAACAACTTGCCTACATCCTCCAAAGCATTGATAACTTTTTGACAATAAGGTGTTCAAAGTTGCTCTGTCTTAAATGTCTGACCCAAGTGAGTGGCCTTGGTGTTTGACCCAAACATTTTGCCTAACATGATCGGGTAACCGTAATTGTGACTTGTAGAACTGCAGAGTGTGTCACGTTAGAGATTTTGTTTGGAGGACAATGGCCTGAAATCCAATCACTACAATTTGGAATTGCCCTGGGAGTGACAAAGAGATGTCACGCGATGAGTAATCCAGACGCCTAGGCTGATGTTCTGAGGAATGGCGATGAGTCGGTCCACTCCAGTGTTGTTAAGAAAGAGCTCCGTGACTCTGACGGGTCATTTCAATCCCAGAGCCTGCAGGAGTGGCTGTGTCGCAGTGAACTGTTACGATCTGCGATCTACAAGTTCAACGGCCACTTTGACAGCTCCTGTTGTAGGACAAAGTCAGGACTGCAGATGCAGGAGATCGGAATCAAAACGTGTGATGCGGGAAAAGCACAGCCGGTCAGGCAACATCCGAGGAGCAGGAGAGTCAATGTTTCGAGAATAAGCCCATCCTCAGGGACGTGGGGAGGAAGAGAACTTCTTCGAGGTGGGCACCCTTGGGAAGAGGCTTTGCAGTAAGGTTATAAACAACCAGGAGAATCTTCCTGAAGGGCTTATGCTCGAAACGTCGACTCTTCTCCTCAGGTGCTGCCTGACCGCCTGTGCTTTTCCAGCACCACAGCTCCTGTTAAGGGCAGATTGAGGTGTAGGGTGTACTGGTGATGTTTAGTTGAGAGATGATCGGTTGGTTTAATGGCTACCTCGGGAGTTAAACTAGATTTTTAATTGTCTTAACATTTCTTCAGTAACACTTTATTTACCTGCAGCAGAACCCTCCAAGATTTTAAGAGATTTTTGGAGGGTTCCAAGCATTAGTAAATTAGCACAAAGTTCCTTTGGAGTCTGCAACAATGGGGATTCTGCAGGGATCCCATTGTGCAGCTGCGAAACCACTGTCTAGGCCATCGGAAAATCTGGGCTGTGGTTTCGAATCTCACAGTATCAGGTGGTGACATTTAAATTCACTGAATAAAAAATATGGAATTGATAACAGTTATGGGCAGTTATGAAAGGATCTGAACTCATGCTGGTTCACTCCTGCCTTTCAGGAGATAAAATCTCACCAGCATGAGTTCAGATCCACAGCAGCACTGTTGACTCTTAACTGCCTTCTGAAATAGTCGTGGGGAGAACGTGCAAATTCCACACAGACAGTCGCCCAAGGCTGGAATTGAACCTGGGACCATGGTACTGTGAGGCAGCAGTGCTAACCACTGAGCCACCGTAACGCCCATTGTGTCCTGATGAATGCCAGACCAAAAACAAAGTCTGAATAGCACTCTTTTTAATTGAATATTCAAGTTCTTCTAGTTAATAGGAAGGTTTAAAACAGGATTTCCCCTGAATGTGGGTTGTAGTTAGACTGGCATGTGTAATGACACCATGGTGCATCATCAGTGCACCGTAATACAATATTCCTTAACTTTCTCGGATTAGTTTTGTATTTTTGAACATTCTCTATTTAGCTGTCCACTGTAAATGCACCTGTAAATGAGTCAACCTGTGAATGTTTTTATCGTGCTGCCATGTAGTGTGGATCTGGGTATATGGTGTGACTATCGGGGGGGGCTGAGCAGACGAGCAGTGCTTCTGCGGTTCTCACTTCTCTGTGACTCCCTTGGTTATGAAACAGAACTTGTGTCCGAGTTATTATTTTTTTCTTTTAAAGGGGACGTTTTGGAGATTGGAGCTCAATGGAGCATCCTGAAGAAGGATATCCCGTCGTTTGAACGTTACATGGCACAGCTCAAGTGTTATTACTTCGACTACAAGTAGGTGACGTTGAACGGCACTGCGTCTGAATGGGTTACACTGTGGGGCCCGGGTTGTGAAGACCAGATTTGGATTGACTTGAATGTAGAGGATGAAACGGTGGTCTAGTTGAGCTGTTAATGATGATGCAGAGCGTGACTCAGGTTGGTGGAGAGGAGATATTTACCAGATTTATCCCTGGATTGGACTGATTAGATTAGATTAGATTCCCTACAGTGTGGCTATTCGGCCCAACCAGTCCACACCGACCCTCTGAAGAGTAACCCATCCAGACCCAATTCCCTCTGACTAATGCACATAACACTACGGGCAATTTAGCTCGGCCAATTCACCTGACCTGCACATCTTTGGACTGTGGGAGGAAACCGGAGCACCCGGAGGAAACCCGTGCAGACACGGGGAGAATGTGCAAACTCCACACAGAGGCAGGAATTGAACCCGGATCCTGTCGCTGTGAGGCAGCAATGCTAACCACTGAGCCACCGTGCCGCCCAAGGGTTGTGTCGGGTATGAGGTCTAGTTAGTGTTCTTGTATCAATCCCACCTTATTAATTACCCCTTACACCCCTATGGTGTCCATCACATCTGATCTCTCAAACTCCAAAACACTGAAGGCAACAAGTACAGACAATGCTGGGGCAGTGGAGGAGGGGGAGCAAGCATTGGGAGTGTGAGGGGATGGGGAGTATGGTAGCTGCACTGCAGTTCTGTCAGTTCTGAAGTGGGCATGTCGGTGATTGCCAATGATCTGCTCACCTGACCAATCCGTTTCTATCCTTCTGTAATCTCAGGCCTGCTTCCTCATTGTTTAACACCCAGCCAAACTTCACACCATCCACAAACCTGCTTATTGTCCCCGCTATGTTTCCTTCTACACCATTTTTATATGTATCACAAACAGTAAGGGACCCAGCACTGATCCCTGTGGTGCGCCAATGTGCTCCAGCCTCTCAAACAGCCTTTCAGCCTCACCTCCTGACTCCTACCACTAAACCAATTTCAGGTCTAACTTGCCGCGTTACCCTGGATTCCACGTACCTTTGCCGCCTTTACCAGTCTCCCGTGTGGGACTTGCTGAAATCACAACTGCCGGACCCTCATCTACACAGCTGTTCACGTCCTTGACCAATTCGATCAGATTTGTTGGGTATGACCTCTGACACAGCCGTGCTGAGTATCCCTGATCAAACCTGGCCTCTCCGCATGGAGAGTAATCCTCTCCTCTAGAATTTTCACCAGTAGCTCCCCTGCCACCGACAAGACTCGCCGATCTGTAATTCTCTACCGCCCTTCTATAAAAGCTGAGTTCCGCTGTTTAGCAATGTAATTATGGTCCCCAGCAGCTGTAAAGGCCGTTTGGATCATTGGGGAGAAAGTGAGGGCTGCAGATGCTGGAGATCAGAGCTGAAAATGTGTAGCTGGAAAAGCGCAGCAGGTCAGGCAGCATCCAAGGAACAGGAGAATCGACGTTTCGGGCATAAGCCCGAAGGGCTTCCTGCAGAAGGGCTTATGCCCGAAACGTCGATTCTCCTGTTCCTTGGATGCTGCCTGACCTGCTGCGCTTTTCCAGCAACACATTTTCAGCATTTGGATCCTTGGTCATTTATCCGGTGGGTGCATTACCGGTCCAGAAATGTCGTCGCAATGCCAAGGTAGCCTACAGCAGGTGCTGCGTTCTTGATGCCCACCTGCCTGGGGATTTGATGGAAGTCTTTTTTGTTTTTTTTTTGCCGTTGCAGGGATGAATTGCCGGAGTCAGCCTACAAGCACCAGCTTCTGGGTCTGAACCTGCTCTTCCTTCTGTCTCAGAATCGTGTGGCCGAGTTCCACACGGAGTTGGAGCGACTGCCTGCCAGAGACATCCAGACAAATGTCTACATCAAGCACCCGGTCTCGCTCGAGCAGGTCCGCATGGTCGCGGTGGGGAGGGCAGGGGGGTATGTCAGGCTGAAGCTTCGATGCCTCTTCTGTGAGGACACTCTGACAGGACTGTGGGTGCCCGTGGATGGCCAGCATTTGTTGTCTTTGGTGCAAAGGCAAGCAAGCTGCTGGAAGCGAGGCTGAAACCCAGCGTAGCCAGATCCTGGTCATCTGAACACCTCTCAGGGCCTGGCCAGGTCAGGTCCAAGGCAGAGTGCTTGACCAAAGAGCAAAGCAATTCTGAAAGCTGAAGCACGTGAAGTCGTTCAGTTATAGAGATGTACACCACAGAAACACTCCAACTTGGCCATGCTGACCAGATGTTTGGCACGGTGACTCAAAGTTGTTAGCACGCCTGCCTCACGGTGCCAGGTTTCAATTCCAGCCTTCGGTAACGGTCTGTGTGGAGTTTGAGGCCGTTCAGCCCGTTGAGCCGCCTCTGCTGTTCAATCGGGTTTCAGTTGACCTGAATGCTGCCTTCCCACACTGTCTCCATACCCCAGAAACGTATTGTTGCAAACCCACAAGTTAACACATGGCAGGCAGTAGGAAGCGAATGGAAACGTGCCATTTTGTAGATTGAAGCTTGCAGAGGCTGAGTCTCCTCTGTGTAAACACAGAGGGGGAAGTCACTGTAACCTTCAGCTGCTGCTTTGGCAATCACTTCAGAATGACAGTGTCGGCATCTTAAATAATGACAGTGATGGCTGAGGGTAGCTGGTGGGAAATATCAGATGCTGGATGGCACGGTCCTAGATAATGTATTTTTTTCAAATACAGAGCAAGCTTGATTATCCAGCAAGGCTGCAAGGTCCCGATGCTTGGCTAAACTATGTTATCCGGCATTCGGTTATCAGGAATTAGATTAACCGAACAAAATACTCCCTGTCAATATCCTTTGGATAATCAAGGTTCCTCAGTAGTTCTTTGTGTTAATGTTTTCAGGATGTAAATGTCTATTGGTTTGTGTTTGAATCATTGGTTTGGTTTGTTCCTAATGGATCATTACATTTTAGGAGACAAAATATTTGTACTTCCTCTGCGTTCCCGTTGACTTAGGTTCCCGTGACTGATAGATGGGTGGGTGAGGGACGGAGGATCATATGAAGAAAGATCAGATTTGCTGTACCTGTGTCCAGCAGAGTTGAGGTGATTTGGCAGAAACATGAGACCTTTGGCAGTGCGAATGCTGAGAGGATGTTCCCCCTTGTGGGAGAGGTTAGAACTAGGGGCCATAATTCAGAATCTAGCGAGGTCTTCTATTTTAAAATAGAGAGGAGTTTGTATTTGAAGATTTGGAATCTGTACAACTGTCTTTCCAGAGAGCATATTGTTAAATATTTTCAAAGGGGGGGGGGGGGGGTAGATTTTAGCCTGACTTGAGTGAGGGTAGGGACAGAGTTTATCATGAGTAGGCAGGGACATTGAGGCCACTATTGCACCAAGCAGCAACCTTATTGGGTAAAGGCGCAGACTTGACACAACAAGTGAAGCGATGGGGTCGGACCAGTAGGTGATCCAGAGATGTATCTTTTGCTCCCCCAAGTAGTCCACCCACCAATAAAGTTTGCGAACCACTGACCTCAATGATGTTATGCAAGAGGATGTTCCCCCTTGTGGGAGAGGTTAGAACTAGGGGCCATAATTCAGAATCTAGCGAGGTCTTCTATTTTAAAATAGAGAGGAGTTTGTATTTGAAGATTTGGAATCTGTACAACTGTCTTTCCAGAGAGCATATTGTTAAATATTTTCAAAGGGGGGGGGGGGGGGTAGATTTTAGCCTGACTTGAGTGAGGGTAGGGACAGAGTTTATCATGAGTAGGCAGGGACATTGAGGCCACCATTGCACCAAGCAGCAACCTTATTGGGTAAAGGCGCAGACTTGACACAACCAGTGAAGCGATGGGGTCGGACCAGTAGGTGGTCCAGAGATGTATCTTTTGCTCCCCTAAGTAGTCCACCCACCAATAAAGTTTGCGAACCACTGCCCTCAATGACGTTATGCATGTTATTTGCTGCTGGTGTTCAGACCCTAATCCAGAATCTCGTCGAAATTCAGTGAAATCCTCAGACGTGGCAGAAGAGCTTTACCAAGATGTTGTTGGGTATGGAAGGTTTGAGTTCTAATGAATGGCTGGATAGCTTCAGTGAAGTGTAGGAGGTTGAGAGGTGATCTTTTAGAGCTTTATGAAGATCCTGAGGGGTATACACAGGGTTAACAGTGTCTTTTCCCCCATGGTGCAGGATTTCAATGCTGGGGGGGGTTATATTTTTACGGTGAGTGGAGGAAGATTTAACAAAGACATTGTGTCGGCGGGGGGGGGGGGCCACTTTTTTTTTCAGAGGGTGTTTGCATGTGGAATGATCTTCCTGAAGAAGTGGTGGCTGTGGGTACAGTTACAATGTTTAGAAGACCTTTGGATAAGTACATAAATAGGAAAAGTTTGGATGGATATGGGCCAGGAGCAGGGCAGGTGACAACAAGGTTGAGAGGTGACTTCATTTTGACATATAATCAGAGAGTTAGATAGGGTGAACAGGGAGAGCCTTTTTCCTCAGATGGTGATGGCGAGGACGAGGGGGCATAGCTTTAAATTGAGGGGTTGATAGATATAGGACAGATGTCAGAGGTAGGCTCTTTACTCAGAGTAGTAGAGGCATGGAATGCCTGGCTTGCAACAGTAGTAGACTTGCCAACTTTAAGGGCACTTATATGGTCATTGGATAGACGTGGATGAGAATGGAATAGTATAGGTTAGGTGGGCTTCAGATTGGTTCCACAGGTCAGCGCAACATCGAGGGCCGAAGGGCCTGTACTATGCTGTAATGTTCGGTTAGTTGCTTAGTTTGAGAGAGCGTTCAGCATGGACTGGTTGGACCCAAGGTGCTGTATGACCCTGTGCCAAAAGGCTTGACGCTTTGAAGTGGCTGCTTCAGTAAAAAGTTGCCCCCCGCAACCCCGAGAGAGTGTGTAATGTTCCTGCCTGTTTTATTCCAGTATCTAATGGAGGGCAGCTACAACAAGGTCTTCCTGGCAAAGGGGAACATTCCTGCTGAGAGCTACACCTTCTTCATTGACATCCTGCTTGATACCATTCGGTGAGTTCCAACCCACGTCACCTGGGGGAGAGCACTGTTTCGTTTGGTGCATTCCTCATGGTCCGAAAGTCAAGACCGTATAACCAGAAAGTAATGATTTGATTTGATTTATTACTGTCACGTGTACTGAGGTGCAGTGAAAGGTGCTGTCTGTCTTGCTTTGCAGACAGGCCGTACTATACAAGTGCATCAGAGTAGCAGCACGCAGCCCCTGCTGAGATACATTAACATTAAGGAGATCCATTTGAAAGTCTGATAACAGCAGGGAAGCTGCTCTTGAATCTGTTCATATGTGTATACAAACTTTTATATCTTCTGCCTGACGGAAGGGGTTGGAAGAGAGTCTGACCGGAATGGGAGGGGTCTTTGATGATGTTGGCTGCCTTCCTGAGGCAGGAGGCAGTGTAGATGGAGTCAGTGGGTGGGAGGCTGGTTCACTGGCGTTGTGATTGCAATGCTGCTGGAATCATGAGGTAGCAGTGCCGGGGGGTGGTGAGGCTGTCGTGGTTATGTCACAGAGCAAAAGTGAGGCCTGCAGATGCTGGAGGTCAGAGTCAAGAGAGTGGCGCTGGCAAAGCACAGCAAGTCGGGCAGCATCCGAGGAGCAGAAGAATCGACGTTTCGGGCAAAAGCCCTTCATCATGGTTATGTCACTGAGCTAATAATCTAAAGGCCTGGGCTGAGAATCTATGGATGTGAGTAAAAACCCTACCATGGCTGCTGGTAATTGAGCTTAACTCCAGATTTTAATTGTAATTTAATAATTTTAATTACGGTATCATGCCTTAAGAGCATAAGAACTGGGAGTAGGAGGCAGCCGTTCTGCCCTTCGAACCTGCTGCTCGACTTGATACGATCATCTGCTCACACCCATAGCCCTTCAACTCGTTGCTAATTACATATCTGTCGATCTCCTCCAATTTACTCAATGTCCCAGCATCTACCACCGTGAATTTCACAGAGTTGTGACACTGCAATTCATTTCTACTGCTGTCTGTTAAATCTGTCACCCCTTATCCTAAATCTACAACCTCTCGTTCTGGATTGCCCCGGGAGGAGGAGCATCCTCTGTCTATTTTGTCAATCCCCAGTGGCATCTAGTATACCTCAATTAGGTCTCCTCGCATTCTTGTAAATTCCAGAGAGTGTAGGTCTCAACAGCTCAATCTCTCATCATAAAGCCAAACCCCTTGTCTCTGGAATGAATCTAATGAACCTCTTCTGAATCACCCTTTTATTGCAACTGCGTCCCTTCTCAATGGGACCAAAACTGTACGCAGTACTCCAGGTGAGGCCTCACTAATACCTTGTACAGTTGCAGCAAGACCTGTCCTGGTATGCTTTCCAAGTGGTTTTCCAATATTTAGCCAGACAACAGACCCGTTCTGTGTATGATGAGGGTTCCTTCTTGGAGTCGAGACAGTTTAAAGGTTTCCTCAGTGGTTTTTCAGCAGAGTTTTCTAGGAATGGCATTGTTAATCTTGGGTTTTAAATCAACAAAAGATCGAGAAGGGTGATGACGAAAATTATTTTGTGCCCAGAGTTGTCAGGAACACTCTGCTCACGGAAGTGATCGGAGCTGGTTCTGTCAATAATTATTAAAAGCGAGTCAGACTCAAAGGTGAGGTTCTGAGCAAAGGATGTGACATGGGATTAAGAGTGACTCCTCTTTCAAAGAGACAGCAGGTTAAATGATCCTGCTGTGCTGTAGCTGCCAGTGACTCTAACTGGAAATGCTGAGAACCTTTTTGATTTCTGTCGGCCAGATTGAAGGTTAGTGAAGATAGGTGCTTCATAAAGGCACCTTACCATAATTCCTTGCAAAATGCTGTCCCGTGCACTGCTTGAACCCGTCATGAATGGGAAGATTGGGACCTAAAGGCAGTCTCTGTTCTCACGGTCTGTCGTGTCCCTTCCACCTTGTAGCACCTTTCGGTTCAGTGTTTTACTCTGTCTCAATCCACACTTGCATTTGCTTTAAGGATAACTGAGTCGAGAGTCTGGCATCTTGGATGCTGCCTGACCGTCTGTGCTTTTCCAGCACCACTCTTTCGACTCTGATCTATGGGCAGCACGGTGGCTCAGTGATTAGCACTGCTGCCTCACAGCGCCAGGCCCCTGGGTTCAGTTCCAGCCTCGGGCGACTGTCTGTGTGGAGTTTCTCCCCGTGTCTGTGTGGGTTTTCTCCGGGTGCTCCGGTTTCCTCCCATGACCCAAAAATGTCCATGTCAGGATGGATTGGCCGTGTTAAATTACCCAGCGTGTCAGGTGCATTAGTCAGGGGTAAATATAGGGGAAGAGAATGGTTGAGATTCACTGCACACATACAGCTGGACAAATTCCAAGCTGTAAAGCACATACGAACGGTAGCGAAGGTCCTGGGGAGCCAAGGTGTCAGTGCCACCTTGTTTGATTATTTTTAAGAGCTGCGGAGGGAATTTTCACACAGTGCCCATGTGCACATGAAAACATACAACCGGTCTGGGAGAAGGAGTAGGTCACTCGGCCTGCTCTGTATCAGTAAGATGCTGGCTGTTCTGTGTGAATCCGCAGTAACCACAAGGGTGGTTTGAGGCGCAATCTTTTCTTCCCTCATTGTCAGGTCCCGAAGGATTGCACAGCACTTCGGGGCCCGCCTGCATTGGTCAGCGATTCCCACGGCCGTCCTATCTGCACTTCCTTGCGGATCCATGCCCTGATTTCCCTGTAGGCAATGAGGATTAGGTGTCCTCCTATTCCCTAATAACCTCTTAGCCACCCCCCTCGCTTATCAAGAATCGACCTACAATCATTCAAGAGAGTCTGCTTCCTCTGTCTACTGAATTCCCCAATGCCTGCTCACCCCCTGAGACAGAAACATCTGACTTAACCAGGCAGCCTCTTTGTCTTTACAGTGATCTTTAGTTTTAGCTTCTCCCACAGGAGAAAACATCTTTTCCACATCCACCTTGTCAAGAGATCCCTTAAGGTTTCAGTGAAGTTGTCTCTCGCTTTTCCAGACATTAGGAAATACAATCCTTGCCTGTTCAACTTGCCTCTTAAGATGGCTCACTCGTTCCAGCTATCAGTCTGGTAAACCACCTCTGAACTGTTTGCAATGAATTTACATCCTTAAACAAGGTGACCCAGTTATATGGTCTCTCCGTGTCCAGTATGCTGAAATATAACCTCCTACTTTGGTGTGTAATTTCTAATTGCAATAAATTCTAATCTATTGGCTTTCCTAATTACTCGCTGGACTGTGTGCTAACCTTCTGTAATTCATACAGTAGGACACCCAGGTCCCTCTATCTAAAGTGCTTGCCATCACTCACCATTTAAATAATATGCTTCCTTTTTATTCTTCCTGCTAAAACAGACAATTTTGCATTCACTCCACTAACTCCATTTAGTGTCATTTAAACAGCACAGAAACAGACCCTTCAGTCCAACTCATCCATACTGACCAGATGTCCTAAATTAATCTAGTCCCATTTGCCAGCATTTGGCCCATATCCCTCTAAACCTTTTCTATTCATATACCCATCCAGATGCCTTTTAACTGTTGTAATTGTACCAGCCTCCTCCACTTCCTCTGGCAGCTCATTCCATACACGCACCACTCTCTGTGTGAAAAAACTGCCCCTCAGGTCCCTTTTATATCTTTTCTCTTTCACCTTAAATCTGTGCCCTCTAGTTCTGGACTCCCCCACTGTGAGGAAAAGACCTTGGCTATTCACCCTATCCATGCCCCTCATGATTTTATAAACCTTTTTATAAGGTCACCCCTCAGCCTGTGACGCTCCAGGGAAAACAGCCCCAGCCTATTCAGCCTCTCCCTATAGATGAGACTCTCCAACATCCTTGTAAATCTTTTCTGAACCCTTTTTCAAGTTTCACAACATCTTTCCAATAGCAGGGAGACCAGAATTGAACCAGTATTTCAAAAGTGGCCTAACCAACGTCATGTACAGCCGCAACCGATCTCCCAACTCCGATACTCAATGCATTGACCAATAAAGGAAAGCATACCAAACACCGCCTTCACTATCCCATCTACCTGTGACTCCACTTTCAAGGAACTGTGAGCCTGCACTCCAAGGTCTCTTTGCTCAACAACACTCCCCAGGACCTTACCATTAAGTGTATAAGTCCTGCCCTGATTTGCCTTTCCAAAATGCAGCACCTCTCATCTATCTAAATCGAACTCCATTTGTTGGATCTTTGCCCACTCACAACCTATCGATGTTGGAGCCTCGCGTCCCCTTCACAAGGTGCCTCCTTGCCTATCTCTGTGCCGTGGCATCGGAGTTCCATGTTCTTGTTTCTTCTGTCCACCTTAATGAACTTTAATTTCATCTCAGGGATGAAATTGCCGGCTGCATTGAGAAGGCTTATGAGAATATATTATTCAATGAAGCTTCAAGGACACTGTTTTTCACTACACCCAAGAAGATGACGGAGTACGCCAAGAAGGTTGGTATCTGTTGTTCTCCTTCTCTTCTACAGAGCTGCACTGCAGGCCGTGGGTGACAAATGCAACATTGAGTGGCTGGTTCCAATGTCGAGGGTTCCCCCCATGCATGTTGCAAAGATTATTAGTTCGTAAGAGAGGGATATATTCCTGAGCCAATCAGTATTTGTACTGGAACTGAACAGAGCGCTGATTGAATGTCACAATGGCTCAACCCCGGCCAAAGAAAACTGGTCTGAGATGAGTTGCAGCCCGAAAGGGTGACTACAGCCAGATGGAGAGCTTTGTTAACTGGGAAATGGTTGAGCTGGTGCTCGTGCATTAATGTGCAGGGACAAGCAGACTAGGTGGTATATGAGAGGGTGAGGAAGGAAGATAAATTAGACTAGGATATGGAAAGTGAGGAAAGAAGGATTGGCCTTTACAGTTGGTTTCATTTAACTCCCTGTCTGTTTATTGAACAGTTCCTGAAATGTGCATCTGTCGCATTGATACTGTGTTCTTTTTACAAAGTACTGGACCCATCCCCATTTAATATATCACCGAGACATCCATGTGCACAGGTAGTGGACACTGCAACAGGCAGCTGAGGTGGAATGGTTTAATCTTGATAGTAAAGATTGATGTCATCCTGTTGGTGTAAAGCAGGAGCACTCCTATAGAATAGGGCAGCACTGCTGCCTCACAGTGCCAGGAACCTGGGTTTGACTCCAGCCTCAGGCGACTGTCTGTGTGGAGTTTGCACGTTCTCCCCGTGTCTGCGTGGGTTTCCTCCGGGTGCTCCGGTTTCCTCCCACAGTCCAAAGGTGTGCAGGTCAGGGTGAATTGGCCATGCTAGATTACCCATATTGTTAGGTGCATTAGTCAGGGGTACAACACGGGGCATGGGTCTGGGTGGATTGCTCTTCGGAGGGTCGGTGTGGACTTGTTGGGCCGAATAGCCTGTTTCCACACTGTAGGGAATATAATCTAATCTAAGTATTGGGACTGTTTCCCTGGTAGGGGGAAGGGTTGTGTGGGGAACAGCTATGTTTTGGATAGGGATGGGAATTGGACTGGGTGGAATATTAAACAGCTTGAGAGCACAGTTAGACCACAAGACTATTAAGCATGGGAGGTGAGCAAAGGGGTGCTACTGGATAGGATGTGAAAGGACCTGGAGTGTGGGACAAGTGAGGGGAGGAGTGGGTGCTGGATTCTTTTTCCCCAAGAACTGGTGTCTTTTTTATTCAGAAAAAAGTGTCTCCATTAAACTGCTAACCACCTGTCTTCCCTTCCTGGTTCCTTGTTGGCTAGTATTACTTCAGCTCTGATCCTTGAGTATTCATGATGTCATCATGCTTCCTTTTCTTAAAAAAAAATTGGCCCCTCTGAAATAACTCCGCAAAGGCCGGTATCCCATCAGCGAGTCGCCCTTTATTTACCCATGCATGTAACTTGGCACTGGTCCAGCTAGCTCAGAGCCAGCTCGGAGTGAACAGAACCTCTGACACTCCTGTTTATTTTATTAACCAGCACAAGTTACAAGTGAACATTAACCTGTACAGCTGTATACAAGAGACAGCAATTTACAGAAGAAAGGGGTTGCAAAGCCAGACCCCAAACTCCACTGTTCAACCAGTTTTCAGGGAAATGAGGATCTTCCTGTTTTTTTATTTTGGAACCTCGGTTCTTTTTGTTCTCTTTTTCTTTACCCCCACACTCCCGTCTAACTGCGGTAGTGCTTATTATTTTTTCTCCAGCACCCATGTTGTGTGTGTGCAGGTGTGAGACACAGTGACAGACACAAGGTGCACGAATCTTTATTCAGTTTCCACCACCAGGAAGAAAGGAAACACCCGAGTGGCCAGTGACTAGCAGTGCCCTTCTCAAAAGGCAGTGCCGCGTGATCGAACAGTGAAGGGGAGGGCAGGGATTAAATCAGAATAGAGTCGGAGAGGGATCCTCCTGTTTATCTCTGTAGCCAGGGCTCCCTGATTGGACCAGGGTAACAGCACCAATCGGGCGACTCCTGTTCTATTCTGACCTCTGTGATCACTACACCCTTTGTCCTTGCACACTGTTGCCATCATCTCTTTGTCAAAGCCCATGAGCGTGTCATCACCTCCCACATCTGCACACCTTTCCTGGAAGACATGTGTTTGAATCTCTCCAGTCAGGTGTCCCATAGTGAAATCGCCCTGTTTGAAATTACAAATGACATGGCATGTGATTGAGAGCTTAACCCTGGTTGCAATCAATCTGTGTGAGCCTTGTCACCTCATAGAGTCAGAGAGATGTACAGCACGGAAACAGACCCTTCGGTCCAACCCGTCCATGCCTACCTGATATCCCAACCCAATCCAGTCCCACCTGCCAGCACCCGGCCCATATCTCTCCAAACCCTTCCTATTCATATACCCATCCAAATGCCTCTTAAATGTTGTAATCTAACAGCCTCCACCACTTCCTCTGGCAACTCATTCCATACACGTACCACCCTCTGCGCGAAAAAATTGCCCCTTAGGTCTCTTTTATATTTTTCCCACTCACCCTAAACCTATGTCCTCTAGTTCTGGACTCCCCGCCCCCAGGGAAAAGACTTTGCCTATTTACCCTATCTATGCCCCTCATAGTTTTGTAAACCTTGGTTGACCATCCACTTCTGATGCATCTCACTGTCATGCAGTTAAATGGGGTGGTGATCCCAATGGGTTCATTCTTATCTATCTAATGATATGAGGGCATTGTTTCTATTCCCAGCACCCTCCCCGCCACATTACCTTTGGGCCACCCAAGGATTCTTGTCCTCCTGTAACTTGTCTCTTGCAGGCATCTTTCTAAAATATTGTTTAGTTTTCACTTGTGTTTTGTGAACACTGGCTCAATGTCCCCACCCACTGGCTCTATGCCTCCACATACCTGACTCAAGCTTCCTATCCAACGCTCCGCACTGGTTGTACTGAGGAAATTCTTATCACCTAAATATTAGGAAGACCTACGTCATTGTCTCCTGGCCCCTCTACAATCTGCATTCCCTGTCTCCTTACTCTGCCCCTTTCCCAGACAGCTGTCTGAGGCAGAACCGATTTGTCTGTGTCAGTTTGACTCTGAAGTAAGCTTTCAATAGCACCATCACCCAGATGCTATGTTTCTAACTGTCTAGCCCTGCCACAGCTGATCTACCGAAGGCCTCGGGCATGCCTTTCTCACCTCTAGGCTTGACTGTTCCAGCTCTCCTCTGACCACCCTCTCCCAGTCTGTCTGTGAAGGTACAGGTTGAGCTGATCTTGCCCCAGTCCTTACCTCTCCACCCGCTCCACCCCTCATTTGCCCATCACCCCTTTTGCTCACTGAGCTTCTTCTCTTTAAGCAGCTACTCCATTTTAATGTTCCTGTCCTTCAAATCCATGCCTTGATGTCTGAGGTCTGCCTTTGTCTCCTAAGCATCCCCGGTTTCAGTGGTTTCACTTCCATCTATTTTGCCCTGAACTTCTTGCATTCCCTCCTTTCAAGGTGTTTTGGAGCAGCACTCCCAAAGCTAGTGTGCTTCCAAATAAACCTGTTGGACTAGAACCTGGTGGTGTGTGATTTTTAACTTTGTACACACCAGCGTCTCCAAATCATGACTTCCTGTAACCTACCACTGGCTTGACTTTGGCTTTCTGCTTTAACATTGCCGAATCTACCTTGCCCAGTTTTGTTTCAGACTGCTCCCAGAGCTGTGAGGAGTTTTGGACAGGCGTTCACAAGCCTGTGGAGCAGGGTCTGTGCAAAGAAGTAGTTCAGGTTGTCAATCAGAATGTTTTATTAACTTAAAAGGGCTAGACCAACGTAAGCTGCTGTTGGAACGAGACTGTGGATATGTAAAGGGTAAGGTCTGCTATGATCTCCCCATTAGAAGCTGAAATGGTCTTAGCTCCTCCAAGCAATTTGGATCCAGTGAGTCATCTCTGCAATCGGTGATCTTGTACGCTATGCAGAACGATGTCAGCCCTCTTACTCATTGTGGCTGTTTGTGTGTCTCTTTCTCCCTCAGCGTGGCTGGCTCCTGGGTCCTGACAACTATTACTCATTTATCAGTCAGCAACAGAAACCAGAGGAGGTGACAATCCCATCCACGGAACTGGCCAAGCAAGTCATCGAATACGCCAGGCATCTCGAAATGATTGTCTGATGGAGAGGAGGGACTGTTTACGGGCTGTGGGGTGGGTGGGAAAGCTGGTTAGGGGGGTGGCGGAAGGGAGGGTGGTGTTTTTTTTTTCTCTCTGTTTGGGATTGGGAGGAATATCTGGTTCACAATGTTGAAGAACGTCCTTGGATCTGCTCTGTCCTGAGCCGAGATACTGCTGGGGAGGTTCCGGCAGTGGAAAACGTTACTGAGCTGCACGGACCATGCCAAGAACTGATCCTGAGTTGGGTCACCAAGTATCCAGTCTGTACATGGTGTTTTTTTTATATCTGTACCGTTAGGATATGATGGTCATGTGGGACTTTTTTAAAAAATCTTTTGGTCTTCAACCTGCAAATGAATTCCGCTTTCTCTGAGGTTTTACTGCCACCCTTAGGCATCGATGTCAGTGTTTTATTTTTAAACTCGTTCAGTTCTCCCCCAGGCCGAATATAGCGAGTTACAGTTACTGCTGAGTTTTATCTGTGTATGATCAGAGGGGCATCACCTACTGTCCAAATTAAACCCAAACTATTATTGCACAATTCTTGTGTGGATCCATGCTTGATTTGTTGGGAACGTTATGTTGCAAACATTAAATATCTGGGAGGGAAAGCACCAGTGCTAACAACGTACCCGTTGGACTGGAAAGTGGGATTGACACCACAATTGGATTGGGTTTGGAGGGAGTTGGGTCAGGAGCAAGCAGGCGGGGCTAGTTTACTTTGGGATTATGTTCGGCACTGGACAGAAGGGTCTGTTTCCGTGCTGCATGACTCTTGAGGGGCGTAGATAAAGTGAATAGCAAAGGGAGTTCAAAACAACAGGCCATCTTTTTAAGGTGAGGGGAGAGAGGTTTTAAAAGCACATTTTGAGACCGAAAGGTTTGTTTCTGTGCTGTCTGTTAAACGCCTGTTTAAAATGAAGCATCGTTAAGTTTCTAACTTCCTCCAGAGTATTGGCTGATTCCTGGGATGAAAGGGCTTGCTGTTGGTGGGGTGATTGAGCCGAGTGGAGTTTAGGAGAATGAGTGAAGATCTGATTGAAACGTAAGATTCCAAGGGGGTTTGACAGACCGGATGCGGTTTCCCCACGTTGGGGAGCCCAGAATTAGGGGACAAAGTAAGGGCTCTCCAATTTAAGGTGAGGTATTTCTTCTTTCAGACAGTTGCGAGGGTTTCAGAGTTGTGTTCCCTGGAGAGAAGTGCATGCTGGGTGATTTCCAAGGTGACAGATCGGCAAGGAGTCAAGTGTGGTGGGGGATAAGCAACAGTAGTGATGAAGCTTTGTCAGACCATCCATGATCATATTGACTGAGGGGGCTGAATGGCTTACTCCTGGACCTGTTTCTTAACATTGGCCCCTGCTGGTATTTTATTAGGGGCATTTCTGGCAAAACCTTTAACTGCCTTATGAAGGCGGTGGCTGGAAATCTTCTTGAGCCTCCAGTGATGGTTTTGTTAACGGTGTGTCTTTGGTCGACCATTTCAGAGGGAAGCTAAGAGTCAGCCACACTGGTGTAGGATTGGGATCAGGCCCAGGCCCAGGCCAGACCAGGCAGACGGCAGATTTCAGGGCATGGGTGAAGAATTTGCCAATCTGATCCCTTCGTGGTAGTGTTTCCTACTGTCCATTAATCTAATCCAACTCCAAATCCCACCCCCTTACATCTGATTTGCGCATTGAACATTGTGGTTTCGTTGGAAGGATTTAGTTGCGAAATTGGTTTTATCACCAAAATATCTACAATGACAGACTATCCTTTCCAAAAGAGAACTATCTGATCTTTTAGTTATGTGTGGAGTTTTGCTGTGTGTAAATTGGCTGTTCAGCTTGTCCATGCGTGAGTGCACTTCAGAAGTAAGCCACAGCCTCGACAGAATCATCGAATCCCAACAGTGTGGGAGCAGGCCATTCGGCCCATGGACCCTCAGAAGAGCATCCCATCCCTGTACCCTGTCCCTATAACCCTGCATTTCCCATGGCTAATGTCAGACCTGTCTGAGGCGAGGACACCGTGTGAATAAAAGTGCTTTCTTTTTTCAGATTAGATGGTTCCCTACAGTGTGGAAACAGGCCCTTCAGCCCATTAAGTCCACACTGACCCTCCGAAGAGTAACCCACCCAAACACACTCACCCACTAATGCACCTATCACTACGGGCAATTTAGCATTGCCAATTCACCTGAGCTGCACATTTTTGGATTGTGGGAGAAAACTGGAGCACCTGCAGACACTGGGAGAATGTGCAAACTCCACACACAGTCACCCAAGGTGGGAATCGAACATGGGTGCCTGCTGCTGTGAGGCAGCGGTGCTAACCACTGAGCCACTTTCTTCACGTGCTTTTGTGTGTGATTTTCACAGTCGTACAGCACCGAAACAGACCCTTCGGTCCAACCAGTCCATCCCCAACATAATCCCAAACTAAACCAGTTGCTGATTGAAGGTTTCCTCGGAGCTTGTTGGCTCACTGATACAGATCCGGGAAAATCCGCACCCCACACATCCTCCCCATTCCACAAGCATTATTTTCATGAAGATAGATTTTATTTTAAACCAGCTACTGTGCTTACTCCAGTACTAAATCGGGGCTGAATCAGCACTCCCAAGTCCCGTGTGCTTTTAGACATGTTATATTGAGAGAGCTAAAACAGAAATAAGCTTTTTGTAAATGGTCATAGTATATTTCATATTGTTTTATTTATTTATTATGGGTTGCCTCCTCCCTTAAAGCTGACTGTTCACCAGCAGAACATTTTAAACCATAAAAGTTCCCAAATTTTTAATTCATTTAATACTAGGTTGATGAATTGTCTTGTGTGAACCCGGTTGGTCCATCAGACTGGGCTGTAACATTGAAATTAATGCGATCTCAGATCGATTATAAAAGTAAGTACTGTTCTTTAAACCTTCTCTCTCCCTTGCTTTAAACGCCAACGCTCACGTTCAGCTGACAGCGTTGTTGGTCTTGAGGTGATCCATACAGAACTTGGTGCCAGCTACCAGCGATCCTGCCAACAGTGCTGTCCGAACCCAGGGCGTCTCGCAGAATGGTTCCTTCACTGAGTTGGTCCTGGGGATCAGGGCGAGGAAAAAGCAGCAGCAAGTGACTAGGTTAGCCTGAGAGGTCACTGTAGAATCCCTGCAGTGTGGAAACAGGCTGCTTAGCCCAACAACACTCCAAGCAGCACCCCACCCAGGCCCATCTCCCTACTCTTATCCCTGTAACCCTGCATTTCCTACAGCTAACCCACCCTAACCTGCACACCCTTGAACACTCAAGGGCAATTTCGTGTGGCCTAGCCACCCGAACCTGCACATCTTTGGACTGTGGGAGGAAACCCCTGCAGACACAGAATGTTTAAACTCCACATAGATGGTTGCCTGAGGGTGGAATCGAACCCGGGTCCTTGATGCTGAGAGGTACGGTGGCACAGTGGTTAGCACTGCTGCCTCACAGCGCCTGAGACCCGGATTCAATTCCCGCCTCAGGCGACTGACTGTGTGGAGTTTGCACATTCTCCCCGTGTCTGTGGGTTTCCTCCGGGTGCTCCGGTTTCCTCCCACAGTCCAAAGGTGTGCAGCTCAGGTGAATTGGCCGTGCTAAATTGCCCGTAGTGTTAGGTAAGGGGTAAATGTAGGGGCATGGGTGGGTTGCGCTTCGGCGGGTCGGTGTGGACTTGTTGGGTCGAAGGGCCAGTTTCCACGCTGTAATGTAATGTAAAAAATGTAAAGGTAGCAGAGCCAACCACTGAGCCACTCACTGGATGCTTGAGGGCAGCATCACTGTGCAGTGCCAGTCATCGCCACCTGTCCTGACGATGGGTGAAGCTTAGTGGGTCTTGAGAAACATTGGGAACTGAAATGAGTTTCATGTTCTCTCTTGGAACGGGGAGCGTCACTGGCGAGATCAGCATTTGCTGCCGTCTCTAATTGCCCTCCAATTTAGTGGCTCCCACATTTCAGAGGGCAATTAAGAGCCCACCATATTGCTCATGGGGTTCTGTAGACACATGTAGGCCAGACCAGGTAAAGATGGCAGATTTCTTTCCCGAAAGAGAACTTACAAGAACCAATAGCTTCACTTTGTCACCATCAATAAGTCTAGCTTCCAATTCCTGATTTTATATTTTTTTCATCTTTTTTTGACCTGGTAACCACCAGTAAATCCCCATAGTTTCCCATTGATTAATTTCTAAACAAAACCCATTGTGAACAATGCAGATCCCCAAATGTGTGTGTGTGTGAGAGAGAGAGGAGGGAGCTCAATCAAAGTAGATATAAAGCACCCCAGCCCCTGTGGTCTCCACCACCCACCCCAGGCAATAAGGAAACAATATGCTCGCGCTCTCTCGCGCATGTGCTCTCCAATGACACCCCGGGCACTAACACAGCTACAGAAAAGTGTTAGTTTAAAAACGACAACATAAAATTTAGAGTTGAACAATTAACCACCACCAGTAACTCACCAATGCAGCCAATCAGAAATGTAAAGCCAAATCCATTGTGGGCATTGTGAACCATCGAAAGTGAGGGGGGAAACGAGAGGCGATGGATAGCAGGAAGGAACTAAATCAACATGGAGTTCGAGCTGAAGGTAAGGCACTATCTCTCCCACCCCACCCCCCCACCCTCTCTAAAGGCATTGAGAATTGGTGTGCACTTGTGTTGTCCTTCTCCAGGGACACCTGGGCACAAATGTAGCCATAGAAGGAGTGGTCGGGGGTGGGTAGACAGGTCTCCAGACCCATCCCTGGGTCTGCCTTACATAATTTTCTCATCAACCTGTTTGGAAGTGTTATTACACACAGGTGGGACTGAAACCCAGGCCTCCTGGTCCAGGCATAGGAATACTACCACTGCACCACAAGAGGGCCTCCTGAGTCTGCTTTACATTTTTTTTCCCCTGTATCTTTATCTTTTTGTTTTTCTCCTATTTAACCTATTTCCCTAATCAACCTGTTCAGAGAGGTTATTAAACACTGCCTTGAACCCTGGAAGTCTCAGTTCAGCGGGAGGGACACTATCACGGTGTCCCAAGATGGCCGCCTGGAGCCACCTCCACCAGTTAAAAACACTGCGTCACCAACTGAGTCCAAGCTGAACCCGTTCTGGCCAATGCAAACCGTTGACAGTGAGGGGAGTAGGGAGGGAGTTGGAGTGGGAGGTAAAGCACTGTATCCCCTGCAGTGCCCACCTCTCTCGAAAAGCCTTGAGAATCGATGGGCACTGTGTACTGTCTCCCATCTCCAAAAACACCGGGGCACAAATGTAGCTGCAGAGCAGGGGCAGGTGGTTCTGCTTGCAATGTGATGGATTCAAATTCAATCCAATCAGTTGCTATGGTACAATGACTCAGAACAGCAAGTCGAGGACTTCTGTGTTGCAGTGATAGTGTCCCTACGTCTGAGCCAGCTTCAAGTCCTCGCGGCCGGCCCCCAGACGTGCTACAACATGAAGGTTAAAAAGAATCTCCAGATTTCTAGCTGGCCGACATTGCCAATGCACCACCTTGTGCTGGGTAACCAAATGACAGGGAGGGAATGCAGACCATTCTGGCGATGCAGAATTCTTCCCACAGCACCCTGTCAGCAAGCTTCAAACTCTTGTTTGTGTTTCGGCTAATCCCACCCCAGCCCCTCGAAGTGTGGAACTGGGACTATGTACTCACAGTCATAGAGATGTACAGCACAGAAATAGACCCTTTGGTCCTACCCGTCCATGCTGACCAGATATCCCAACCCAATCTAGTCCCACCTGCCAGCACCCGGCCCATATCCCTCCAAACCCTTCCCGTTTAAATGCTTCTTAAATGTTGCAATTGTACCAGCCTCCACTAATTCATCTGGCAGCTCACTCCATACGCGTACCACCCTCTGTGTGAAAAGGTTGCCCCTTAGGTCTCTTTCTTATCTTTCCCCTCTCGCCCTAAACCTATGCCCTCTAGTTCTGGACTCCCTGACCCCAGGGAAAAGATTTTGCCTATTTACCCCATCCATGCCCCTCATAATTTTATAAACCTCTATAAGGTCACCCCTCAGCCTCCGATGCTCCAGGGAAAACAGCCCCAGCCTGTTCAGCCTCTCCCTATAGCTCAAACCCTCCAACCCTGGCAACATCCTTGTAAATCTTTTCTGAACCCTTTCAGCTTTCACAACATCTTTCCGATAGGAAGGAGACCAGAATTGCACACAATATTCCAAAAGTGGCCTAACCAATGTCCTGTACAGCTGCAACATGACCTCCCAACTCAATACTCTGACCAATAAAGGAAAGCATACCAAACACCGCCTTCACTATCCTATCAACCTGCAACTCCACTTTCATAGTTTTATAGAGATAGAACAACTGCAGGTATTGGAATCCAAACAGGCTGGAGGAACCTGGAGGTGGAGAAGTCGTCGTTTGGGGTGTAACCCTTCTTGAGTCCTGAAGAAGGGTTACACCTGAAATGTTGATTTCTCCACCTCCTGATGCTGTCTGACTTTGCTGTGTTCCTCCAGCCTCCTGCCTGTCAACTTCATAGTTCCATCAGCGCGCTCGATTCAACACAGTGACATACCAGGACCCTAACTATAGCAAACATCCAAATTGGAGTGAGAGTGAGCAAGGGACTGTGGACATCCCTCGCTGTGTGCATCACTTCAGAGAAATAAAGCTCTGATACAACGTCAACTCTCTCCGTGGGTCCTGTGTGGTATAGAGCGGGTGCAGGTAAATAGAGATGAGCCAGGATTGAGGTATTTTCAAATCAACCTGCGCAGGGATGTTATTACACACTCCTGCAGCTGGTGGGACTTTAGCTCAGACCTTCTGGCTCAGACGGCAGGGGCACTGCCACTGCACCACATGCCCCCTAAGAGCCGTTAACAATGGACTGATATCCCCTTCCCTTGTTGCTATCCTTGTCGGTAACTGAGCCCCTGGCTTCTAGTATTGAATTGGCCACAGGGCTTGGGATTTGAGTTCTTGGAGAGATGGGTGTTTTGGGTTGGCTGGGGCACTGTGACCTGAGTAACTTCAAAATGGCTTCTTCTTGGTAGTACAGATGGAGTTTCAGAAGAAAAGCCATATCAGACTCGAGATGTGAACTTCCTGTTGCTCCCTCAACAAATAATCACCTCGTCCTGCCCCTAAAGCAGGGGTTCACAAACACAAAGATCTGCTAGGTTTCTTTTTGAGTTTCTCCTGTGATTGAAACTGAGCGAACGTTTCGGCTCTCCGCTTCTGAAGAAGAATCGTCTTGGACTTGCAGCATTGACTCTGCTTCCCGTCCGCACAGAACGCTGCCAGCCCTGCCGAGTTTCTCCAGCAACAAGTAACTGGGATGGCTGGTGGAACTCGGCAGGGCTGGCGCCATCTTTTGTAGAGAGAGAAAGCAGAGTTGATGTTCTTCCTCCTCTGTCCTGCTTTGCTCCCCCTGGAGCTGGGATGGTCAACCTGCTCCCCCTGCCCCCCCTCCCCCTGGAGGGGTGTTAGGGTGCACCTCCTCCCCCCGCCTGGTGATGATGTTAGGGTGCTCCCCCCTCCCCCTGGCGGTGATGTCACGGTGCTCCCCCCTCCCCCCAGCGGTGATGTTAGGGTGTACCCCCCTCACCCCCTGGCGGTGAGGTCACGGTGCACCCCCTCTCCCCCCGGCGGTGATGTCAGTGTGTA
>NC_057750.1:13490817-13497759 GCF_004010195.1 Chiloscyllium plagiosum | reverse complement strand
CGGCGGTGATGTCACAGTCCTCCCCCCTCCCCCCGGCGGTGATGTTAGGGTGCACCCCCTCCCCCGGTGATGATGTCACGGTGCTCCCTCTGGGTGTTGGTGTGAAGGGTGTGCTGACCCTAGGTACCCCCGCCCTGGTATTGGCGCCAGGGCGATCACCACCTCATTTCCACCCTACTCCCCCCCACTGCCACCAGGTCGGGTGGCCTGCGGTAACAAAGTGGTCACACTCGCTCACTCACCAGCGGGTTATGTTCCTGGGCAGCTGTGAGCTCCCCTTGGCCTCTCGGTGTCGGCACTGACATTTCCTGTTGCACGTCCTGTCGATCTGAAAGGCCGACCAGCGTCCTGTTGGCCTCTGCGCTGGTTGCTTGCTCTCAGGGTCCGGTTCTGGCTCGGCCTGCACTCTGAGGGGCTCGGGCCTCACTACAGGCGCGGGTTGTGGCACAGGCAGCTGACTGAGTGAGGAGCCTGAGGCCTTCCTCCCAACCTTGGCCTGTGCTGGTGGCTTGCCCTTGGCCGAGGACTGGCCTGGAGCAGGAGCAGCAGCCTTGGGTGTCGGTGAGGATATCGGGAGTGGTACGGGGGCTTCCTGTTTTGGAGGCTTGGCCTGCGCTGGGGATGGGGCCTGGGGTTTGGAGCCGGCAGTGGGCTGCAGGCCTCTCGCTGAGGCCTGGGCTGCGGTTTGTTTTGGGGATTCCAATTTGGCCGGGGTTGGAGGTGGAGTGGGTGGTACGGTAAGCTGCTGCTGCTGGATGTTGCTGGTGGCCTGGGGAGGAAGGGGGTTTGAGGACGGGGCTTGAGGTTGTGGGACCTGGGCTTGCGGGCGAGGTGGGGTCTCGTTATGCACCTGTGGCCTGACGGGGGTGGGCTGCCCGAGCTCCCTCGGCTGGGGGCTAAGTTGCTGGGGTGGTGCAGGGGGTAGTGGTGGCAGGGAGCCACAATATAGCGAAGGGGCTGAAGCCAGGGGCCTGCTGCAGGGTCGGGCCTGGGCTTGTTGCTGCTGCCTCAGCCAGGACTGTGCCATTCCGGTCCCAGTCCCGGGTCCCTGGGGTTGTTGGAGGCTGGAGGCCGCTGCACCAGCGGGCCCAGAGGTGAGGCTGAAGGCCCGGGCCGGCTCTTGAGCTCCGTTCCTATTACCGCTCTGGAACTGGAAGACAGGGAGCTGTTGCTGGGCCTGAGGCTGAAACCGCTGAAGGACTTTGGGATCGGACTTTCCCTTGGCTGTCTGCTGGGGCGCCTCAAAGTGGAAGGAGGATGGGGATGGGAGGAGTGAGGGTTGTGGCGGCTCCGCCTGGGTCTGGGTCTGGGCCTGGGCCTGGGTCTGGGGGATGGTGAGCAGCAGAGGCTTGGCTGAAGTGATTGGTCCCTCCAGCGGGCAGTGACCCTTGGCTGGTTTGGGAGGGCTGGCTTCCTCCCGGGCCTGACCCTGCCTCTGCGGCTTTGTGCCTTTCTGCTTCTGGGTCTGGTTTTTCAGGCTGGCTAGCAGTTGCTCGTAGAAGGGCAGCTTCTTCTTTGATCCCGTCGCTGCTGCCACCACGCCATCTTGCCCTGGCGCTGCGTCACCAAGCTCCCGGGAGCCTGGCTTGGCCTCGATGGGTGGGGAGCCTGGGGATATCCTCAGCTCCAGCACCGGGGCGTATCCGCTGCCCGTCCCCGGTGAGGCCCGGTGAGATCCGGCTGTCTTGGCGCCAGGAGGCAGGGGCTTCCTGCTGCCTGCAAGGCCCAGCTCCTCCGGTTGGGCCCCCCTCTCGAGATGGAGTGGTTGGGCGCTCAGCTGGGGGGTGTAGGCCCTGGGTGCCGCGACCCGACCCTGATCTGGGCCCCGTTTGGAGCCGTCCAGGCCTGCGTCCCCCTCCTCACCTGGGCAGGCAACCGGCGCCTCCTGCTGCCTCGTGCACTCCCTGCGGCCGGGCTCTGGGGTCCTCAGCGGCAACCCAGCCTGGCCCGCGGCCCGCTCACCCACCTTACCGCCGAAGTGGCACAGCTCTGTCTCCGAAGGCCTCCCCTTCCCTCCCTGGGCATTGTCCATGCAGCCTGGCCCTTCAGCCTTGGCGTCCATGCTGGCCTCCTGAGGCCCGGGGTGGGCCCTTGACCGTACGGGTAACTCCTTTTCACTTGCGGCCTGCCCCTCGCCTGGCGCAGGCTTGCCCTGGGGGGCCAACAGGGAGCAGGTGAACTGGGCTCTACTGTCTGCTTTGGCAGTGACCGTACTCCGGCCCGGGAGAGGGAGAGAATGGGCTGTACCTTCCCCAGGCTCCTGGTGCCCTCCATGCTGTGGGGTGGTGCCCAGTGCAGAGGGTGCCACATTAGCCTTCTCTCTACTGCCAACGCTTGGCTGTGGTTGGTGTTGCGACGGCGGCTCTTTCGCTTGGTGGCTCGGGGCAAGGGCAGGAATGGCCATGACCCTCCCATCCCCCGCCCCGGGCAAGTGAGCCCCAACCGACGACTGGCGTCTCTCTCCCATCGACTTGTCCGCAGCCTCCTGTGCCGTCGCTTGACCAGACGTCCATTTCCGCGCCTTGGCGATCTTCCTCTTTTTACCCTGGTTTGGTTTGACCCTCTGGTCTAAGATGGCGGCCGCAGTGTCCCGAGGGCCGCTGGCACTGACCGGGGAAGTCAGTTCTCGGTCCGGCTGCGTGTCCGTGACACACGCGGGGCCGAAGGTCACAGAGACTGCCGCTCTCTGCTGCTCCTCTTTGCTGGAGAGGTTTGACCTCCGACCTGTCTTCTCGTCCTCCCGGTCCTTTCGGTGCACTTCCACCGTCTGCGGCGGCAGCTCCCGATCCCTCTGCGCGGGAGCCTCGGAATGTGTGTTTCCCATGGTCAGCGAAAAGAGTGCTCTCTCGGGTCACCTGTAAAATATCAACGTCTGTGTGCTTTAACTGAGCACAGAAGACAAGATGGCAGCCTCTTTGACAACCTCAAAACATCCCCAGAACCAACCTCCTCAAAACAACCATTCAGTATCGTAGGGACTAGGCACAATAAACACAGGAAGGATCTTTCCCATGACTTGGGAGGGTCCAGAACCAGTGGGAGCGGAGGAGGTGTCACAGTTTCGGGATAGGACTGAGATGAGGAGACAAGTGGCTCAGTGGTTAGCACTGCTGCCTCACAGCGCCAGAGACCCGGGTTCAATTCCCGCCTCAGGCGACTGACTGTGTGGAGCTTGCACGTTCTCCCCGTGTCTGCGTGGGTTTCCTCCCACAGTCCAAAGATGTGCAGGTTAGGGTGGATTGGCCATAGTGTTAGGTGAAGGGGTAAATGTAGGGGAATGGGTCTGGGTGGGTTGTGCTTCAGAGGGTCGGTGTGGACTTGTTGGGCCGAAGGGCCTGTTTCCACACTGTAAGTAATCTATTCTAATCTTCACCCAAAGAGTGGGGAGCCTGTGGGGTTCACTACTACAGAAAGCAGTTGAGACCGAAACACTGAGTTTTCAAGGAAGATTTCGCGATGGTTCTTACGGGAGAAAGTGCGAACAGGGGTCTGAGTTGGAAGATCATCTTGAATGGCCTAGCAGGCTCAGAGGGTTGAACGGCCTACTTCTGCTCCTATCTTCTAGGTTGACTTTTTGAAAGTAAAGCGGGCAACACATCAGACAACTTGCACGTGGCACGGTCCCACGGCCAACGAGCCAAGAATGACAGGGTTCGTACTGTTCTCTCTGTGGTGAGGTTGGGTAAATGTTAGCAGGGCACCCCCTTCCCCGGGTCCTTGCCATCCATCGGAGAGGCACAACTCTCTGCACTTTGGCACCTTGTGAGGAAGCTGGCATCTCTGACTGTGCTGCACTCCCCGAGTCCTGCCCAAGTTTGTTGGGTGACAAGTGATACTGAGGGTATGAGTGATGTCATGCACGTGGCACTGTTGCTCTTGACTCTGCCAGCATTGACCACCCTCTCTCTTAACCCTACCCAATGTAACCTACCCTTGGTATGCGCTCAGTCCAGATGACCAACCCACCACTGATTTTCCACCCACTACCCCTTCCCTCGGTGGTGCCTGAATCCCCCCATCTAACACCCTGCGGGTTAAGCTCCGAAATGATCCGTTGGTTGAAACCAAACCAAAACTGGCCGATTTTTCTGAGCCAGGAGCACGGAGAATGGGTCAGTGCCAGGCAGACGTTCATACCCATGAGATAGTTGGACGCCAGAATGAGCCAGGGGTCTGAACGGCCTCCTACGTAGGAAAAAGGAGTGGAGGCCATTCAACCCCTTTTGAGCCCGCTCTGCCATTCAATGAGATCTGAGTTTAACCTCACCTCTAGGTCTCTGAAAATCCCTGATCATCTTTTACCCCTTCATTCATCTACCTACCTCTGCCTTTTAAATATTTGAAGACTGTTCATCCACTGCCTTTTGTAGAAGGGAATTTCAAAGGCACTCAATCCTCAGAGAAAGACAATGGTCCCTCACCTCTGTTTTTAAATGGCTGTCATGACAGTGCAGTGCTCCTTCTCTACCACGTTGTCCTATCAGCCAGAATTTGTGACTGAAATCTTTGGAGTGGGATTTGAACCCATCAACAAGAGGAGCTTTGATTTAGTCAGAAGGTTTTGGCTAAAGGGTGGCAGGGGGGGCTAGCACTGCTGCCTCACAGCACCAGGGACCTAGGTTCAATCCCACCCTTGGGTGACAGCCCGGAGTTTGCGTGTTTTCCCCAGCGTCTGGGTGGGTTTTCCCCAGATGCCCTGGTTTGCCCCCACAGTCTGAAGATGTGCAGGTTAGGGTGGATTGGCCATGGGCAGTGCAGGGTTATCGGGAAAGGATGGGCTGGAGAGTCAGTATGAGCCGAATGGTCTGCTTCCACTCTCCAGGGATCCCATGGTTACTTTGGGGTAAGTTACAGGCATCAGCGTACTGCTTTGACCCCCACCATGGCAAACTCTGCCTGTCAGCCCGATCAGAGGGTATTGATAGCTCTCCTTTCTCGGGATGTTGGCATCACCGTTAAAGCCAGTATTTGTTGCCCGTCCCCAGTTACCCCGAGTATGGCGTGCTAAGACCATTAAGAGGCAGCGACATTGTTGTGGGTCTGGAGTCACGTGTAGGCCAGACCAGGTAAGGACGGCAGATTTGAAAAATCTTTCTAACTGCAATCGTTTCAGATTCCCCGTAGTGAGACCAGTGTTCAGTTCGACAATTCATCTCTTGGATTAAAGTCCGCCAGTGAAACCATATCCCTAGAGGTTGGACTCGGGGTAACTCAGCAAGGGATTCCACCATTGCTTCGGTATAGGAAGCCTTCCTCTTGGAATGATAATATGTTGCTGGAAAAGCGCAGCAGGTCAGGCAGCATCCAAGGAGCAGGAGAATCGACGTTTCGGGCATGAGCCCTTATCCCTATGTTTTAATCTTGGGTGAAAAATGTCTATCCGAAGGCACTATCCCATTTAAACCAGTTATGCTGATGACTGCATATTGGTTAGCTCGGTTGGCTGGACAGCTGGTTTGCCACGCGGACTGGTGTCAATTCAGTTCCAGTTGAGGTCTCCCATGTCGGACTTGCCTACACATGAGGTTGGTAACCCTCAGATTAAACCATCACCAATCACCTATCTCTCTGTCTCTCTCTCCTCTCTCTCTCTCTGTCTTTCTCTCTCAGTCTCCCCTCTCTCTGTCCTCTCTCTATCTCTCTGTCTTTCTCTCTGTCTCTCCCCTCTCTCTGTCCTCTCTCTGTCTCTCTCTCTCTCTGTCCGTCTCTCTCTCTCTGTCTCTCTCTTTCTGTCTCTCTCTGTCTGTCTGTCTCTCTGCCCTCTCTCTCTGTGTCTGTCTCTCTCTCTGTCTCTCTCTCTCTGTCTGTCTGTCTCTCTGTCTCTGTCTCTCCCCTCTCTCTGTCCTCCCTCTCTCTGTGTCTGTCTCTCTCTCTGTCTCTCTGTCTGTCTGTCTCTCTGTCTCTGTCTCTCTCCTCTCTCTGCCCTCTGTCTCTCTGTCTGTCCCACTCACTCTCCAATGAGTGAATGGCCTTATGAGTCATAGAGTATGGAAACAGACACTTCATCCACTCTGACCAGGCATCCCAATCTGATCTAGTCCCATTTGACAGCTCATTCCATACACGCGCCACCATATGTGATATGTGATCAGTCCACAATCACTCCCCCAAATCTCAAATATTGGACTGAACTCTTAAATCACTCCATGATATCTGACTGCATTCTGTAATCATTCCCAATTATTTGATGACAATCGTGAATCATTTCACCATATCTAATTACAATGCCTAACTATCGTCATGTTCGATTACAGTCTGTGATCACACTGATATCTGATTACAAATCTTCAGTCATTCCCAGATACCTGATAGCAGTCTGTAATCACTCTAATGTACCTCATTACAGTCTGTAATCACTCCCAGATAACTGATAGCAGTCTGTAATCATTCCCAGATAACTGATAGCAGTCTGTAATCATTCCCAGATAACTGATAGCAGTCTGTAATCATTCCCAGATAACTGATAGCAGTCTGTAATCATTCCCAGATAACTGATAGCAGTCTGTAATCATTCCCAGATAACTGATAGCAGTCTGTAATCATTCCCAGATAACTGATAGCAGTCTGTAATCATTCCCAGATAACTGATAGCAGTCTGTAATCATTCCCAGATAACTGATAGCAGTCTGTAATCATTCCCAGATAACTGATAGCAGTCTGTAATCATTCCCAGATAACTGATAGCAGTCTGTAATCATTCCCAGATAACTGATAGCAGTCTGTAATCATTCCCAGATAACTGATAGCAGTCTGTAATCATTCCCAGATAACTGATAGCAGTCTGTAATCATTCCCAGATAACTGATAGCAGTCTGTAATCATTCCCAGGTAACTGATAGCAGTCTGTAATCACAGCAATGTACCTTATTACAGTGTGTAATCACTCCCAGATAACTGATAGCAGTCTGTAATCATTCCCAGGTAACTGATAGCAGTCTGTAA
>NC_057750.1:13471892-13489001 GCF_004010195.1 Chiloscyllium plagiosum | reverse complement strand
ACACTCACTATTAACACACACTCACTATTCACACACTCCCACTATTGACACACACACAATATTCACACATTCCACTATTAACACACTCACTATTAACACACACTCAATATTCACACACTATCACTATTAACACACACTCCCACTATAAACACACTCACTATTAACACACTCACTATTCACACACTCTCACTATTAACACACTCACTATTAACACACTCACTATTCACACACTCTCACTATTAACACACTCACTATTAACACACTCACTATTCACACACTCTCACTATTAACACACTCACTATTAACACACTCACTATTCACACACTCTCACTATTAACACACTCACTATTAACACACTCACTATTCACACACTCTCACTATTAACACACTCACTATTAACACACTCACTATTCACACACTCTCACTATTAACACACTCACTATTAACACACTCACTATTCACACACTCTCACTATTAACACACTCACTATTAACACACTCACTATTCACACACTCTCACTATTAACACACTCACTATTAACACACTCACTATTCACACACTCTCACTATTAACACACTCACTATTAACACACTCACTATTCACACACTCTCACTATTAACACACTCACTATTAACACACTCACTATTCACACACTCTCACTATTAACACACTCACTATTAACACACTCACTATTCACACACTCTCACTATTAACACACTCACTATTAACACACTCACTATTCACACACTCTCACTATTAACACACTCACTATTAACACACTCTCACTATTCACACACTCCCACTATTAACACACTCACTATTCACACACTCTCATTATTAACACACTCCCACTATTAACACACTCACTATTAACACACACTCAATATTCACACTCCCACTATAAACACACTCACTATTAACACACACTCACTATTCACACACTCCCACTATTGACACACACACAATATTCACACACTCCCACTATAAACACACTCACTATTAACACACTCACTATTCACACACTCTCACTATTAACACACTCACTATTAACACACTCTCACTATTCACACACTCCCACTATTGACACACACACAATATTTACACACTCCCACTATTAACACACTCACTATTATCACACACTCAATATTCACACACTCTCACTATTAACACACTCACTATTCACACATTCCCATTGTTAACACACTCACTATTAACATGCATTCAATATTCACACAATCCCACTATTAAAACAGTCAATATAAATACACATTCACTATTAACACACTCACCATTGTTAAAACAAGTTTAATAAAATTTAGACGAGACCACCAAGTCTGGAAACAAGACAATTTATTCTACGATCTTGCAAGAAAGGGCATCAAATGCAGAAGCAAATGAGCAATGAACATTCAAACTAGTACACAGTTATACTTTTGAGCTGCGTGAGGTCACCTCTTCTGACTCCTACATTACCCAATCAACTTTATTCTCTGACTAACTTGCGATCCGCTCTTATTATGTCCCCCCTTCTCCAAGTGGGCGACCCTTCCCTCTGTAAGTGCTCACATAAGGAAGATTTTGCTAAACTTGGATCTTGATGGTCCTTTCACTTTATCTGTTTTGCTTGTAACATCTTCCATAGTTCATAGGTACATTCCATTCCTGAAAATACATTTTAACAAAGTGTCTTTTCTTGCCTAGTTTATTTGTTTCAGCTATCTCAGCTATTTTACTGAGACTAAATTATTTAAAGTATTTACTGGAATAATTATGCACTAAAGTTAGTTCCCAATTATACATTTCCCTAGTGCTTGCTGAAGTGATCATTGTCTGCAGCTGCCCTTTACACTGGATTTGTCAGCGCTATACTTAAGCTTATTATCACTACCTTTTTGCGAAAACAACACACTTCCCCATTTCTTACAACTCCCCCATTGCTTTTCTTTTACCATTTGTTGTTTTTGCAATTTTATTTTCTGCCCTCTTTTCACCCTAAGGTGCAGAGGGTCACAATCTTGCCATTTCTGCCCTCCTAAGTCTGCCTTTTTTCAAACTCTAGGAGTAATCTGCTCCTCTCCCTTTCTTGTGCGCGTGCTGTTGTCATGACCAACATTGATTGTTGTCCTCCTAAAGACATTACCAACTTACTCATTATCCACTTTAACATGTTCAATCCTATCATTAGACCTACTATTATCAGTAATACATAAATGCCTAAATTAACTAGCCACTTTCCCCAACCAGTCAGTCCCCAGTCGCCCCATCCCTTTTCGACGTTCATCCCCAATTTCTCTTATTTTCTTTATCTTTTTCTTTACTATTTCTGCCTTATCTTCCACTGTGGAAGAGGTGCCTGGGATGAAGGTGCAGCATTCCTTACCAATCAGAGGACAGATTTCCCTTTCTCGGCCAAGAGATAGTCTAAAGCCATTCGATTCTGTAAAGCTGTTAGTCTTGTAGCAATCATTTCGGTGGTCATGGCCGATATTTGGGACTGAGTTTCTCCCATTGCGTCGACGGTATCATTAATTAACTTCTCAAGGGCAGCGGCCCGTTTCTGTATTTCTACCCCTGCCCTTGCAGCGCCGTAGTTTGGGAATAGTGTCCACAACAGACGGTCTCCTTCAGAGACCCCTCGGGCCTGATGTCTTATTCCCCCCTCCTTTCTCAGCTTGTGCTCATGTTTTTCTTAATCGGACGTGAGGAACTATATAAGCGAGGTAACAGCAGCCACTCCAGCCTTTCTGGCTTTGAGGCAGTGTTTCGTCAACATCATAACATGCATGCATTCCTATACATTCGGTCATGCGAATGTATTTTTCCCCGGGAATAAATGGATAGGCCTTCAGGCCACATACCCAATATGTTCCGTTTAATATAAGGGGAACGGTCGTGCCAGTGGCTTGGCTGGTGTAGACACAAGATGATTTTCCTAATTGGAAGGGTGCGGCGTCATTCTGATTACAGAAACAGGGTGGTATTTACTGCTCCTTTCGGTGGGGAAACTCTAAGGCCATCGATAGCACCCTGGGTTTTTCCGGGCTGGTTGAGGGAACCACCCCGCAAAGTTATATTTACCCCTGTCAAAACTCCACTTCTCTTTTGGTGAGTGGTATTACCGAGGTGGGCATCCCAGAATTGCCATGGTGTGGGCCCTCTGCACAGACCCAACAGTCGGCAAGTCCCTCTTGTTTAGCATAATTTTGGCACAGTGAAGTGAAGTGATTTTTCCCGCCTCCTTGAACAGTTAATACTACTAATGTTACAATACTATACCAGTACCCGCCCATCTCTGACCCCTGCCTATCGTCCTGTCTATCTGTCTTAATCTTTTTGGGCGCCAGGGAGAGGTGAGCCCACGCAACCCTTACAATCAATAACGATCAAACGTTAAAAAAAGTCTTTTGTCTCAGTTCATTCCTTCTTTCTCAGCTTATCTTTCAGAGGGTTGTCTGTAGGATGAGCGTGCCACTCCGCCGATGGGGGCGTTCACAGGACCTTTAACGCGAGTGTGATGACTCCACCCTTTCTCAGCAGCCCGGATAGCTGTCTCAGTAGTCAGGAGGATTAGGAATGGTCCCTCCCAGCTCGGGTGCAGTTTGGTGTCTTTCCAGGTCTTGATCAGGAGCCAATTACCCAGTCGTATCCGATGTGCTGCAAACTCGAGTGGCAGTGTCTGTACCAACAGGCCTTTATTCCTAAGAATAGATAATGAAGAGCCAAGTGCCACAATATAATTTTTCAAAAACTTGTCATTAAACTCAGCTGTAGGCACTTCTCCTTTCCCTCCCAGGAATGGTAGCCCAAACATCGTCTCATAAGGAGGAAGGCCGATATCGCGCCTTGGGGCACTCCGAACGCGTAATAGCGCAATAGGCAAACATTTGGTCCATGGTAATCGAGTCTCTAGGACTAGCTTAGATAATTGCTTCTTTCTGGTCTGATTCATTCGTTCCACCCGTCCAGAGGAGGGTGGGTGCCAAGGGGTATAGAATTCCCAAGTGATCTCTAATCCTGCCATTACTCCTTGTTAGATCTTGGAAGTAAAATGGCTACCTTGGTCTGAGTCTATACTTTCCACTATTCCATATTGTGGGATGATATGTTCAAGGAGGGTTTTCGCCACTCCTTTTGAGGTGACCGATGACATTGGGAAAGCTTCTCACCCACCCGGTTAGGTGGTCTACTAGGACCAACAGGTACTTCTGTTTTCCCACTGGGGGTAGTTCAGTGTAATCCACCTGTATACTTTGGAAGGGTTTCTCCCTCCTTTGGGCCCTTCCCTTGTTAGTTTCTTATTGAGCTTCTGACAAGTTGTACACCCTGCGCATATCTGTTTTGCCAACGTATATATTCCCTTACATCCATATTTCCTTAATACTATGTCACATATAGCTTGGGAGCCCCAGTGACTACCCTGGTGTAAAGTGGCTAAGATGTTTCTCATGACCGGTTTACTCAACAATTCCCTCCCATCCGGGAGGATCCACCTTCCTTCGGTTGTCTTAGAGGCTCCTATTTCCTGGAATTCTTTTTTCCTCTTCGTCTGTGTACACGGGGTTCACAGAAGAAGAGTCGACTAAGGATGTAAGAATCTGCATCTTTGTTACTGTATGGTTCATAGCTGCCTCTTTGGCTGTCTCGTCTGCTAGTCTGTTTCCCCTTGCTTCCAGAGTGTTCCCTTTCTGATGTCCGGGTATATGGACTATCGCTATTTCTCTCGGGAGTAACAGAATTCCAGCACTTATTTTATTAATTCCTCATGAGCTAGTTCTTTGCTATTTATCAGTCCTCTTTCTTGACAAATTTTTCCGAAGGTACGTACCACTCCAAACGCATATTTGGAGTCTGTACATATTGTTCCTTTTTTGTTTTCTAAGGTTCTGAGAGCTCTTTCTAGGGCATAGAGTTCACAAGTTTGGGCTGACCAGCCGTTAGGCAGTCTTTCAGCCTCGATGACGCTTCCCTCTATCCCGTCGACTACAGCATATCCATTGTGCCTTTTATCCTCAATCATCCGGGAGGACCCGTCGATAAACAACCGAGCTCCCACATGCAACGGTATGTCTTTTAAGCACTTTAGTCTGATATTCAGTAATATCAAGGCAGCCACGTTCTGGATTGCCAAAGGCCACCCCCTCTCTCCGCCACAGAAATGCAGCTGGATTCAAGCAACTGTCTGTGACTAACACAAGGTCATCCTGTTCTATTAAGATTGTCTCATATTTCAAGGTCCGAGAGTCTGTGAGCCATTGTCCTGCTTTCTGATTTAGTGTGGTCCGTACCTGATGTGGGGTGTTAAGGCTCCCCCAAAAATAAATTTCCGACTCTCCTCTACCAATACCACTGTTGCTGCCACTGTCTGCACACACTCTGGTCAGTAATGTAGCTTTCCATTCTTTAATTAATAATGAATTAATGCAGTTCATGTTTTAAATTCACCATGAATCAATATGACAGGTCACTGAGAATGTGTGAAGGAATCCTGCCAATTAATATTGATTCAGGCTAACACAATTGATTTACTATAAGTATTAATTATTAATTATATATATTATATATTTCAGGGTGGAAATGCAATAAGTGACTAAAACATTTTAACAACTTTAATCGCGTCGTTCTGTTTGTTTACCAGTCACTTGTGACTTCTCACTCTGTTTCTGTAATTGTTTTGCTCGAGCACATTCATTTTTAAGAACCTCCATAGCACCTTTTGCAGTTAATTCCATCCCCAATTTGGTGGCAATATCTCGTCATGAGCGTAAAAATGACTCTTCGTGCCTCTCATCACAAAGCTGTCGCCATAATCCAATTAACTTTTTCGTTCCCACTCCCTTTGGCTTAAACTTTAAGGATGACCTTGCTGCCCCCGTATCGACTAGGAAAAAAACGTCCTCTTTGTAAGGTCCCACCTTTAAATGTATCAAGGGTTCCTGGTGGGTCCCCGGGGGCAGGAACTACTGACACCCCTATTTTTCATCAAGGTCCATAAACGGCACTGCCTTTACTTCCTGTTTCGGATCTGGACACCCTCTCTTAAAGTGATCTGTCTTTGCACAGTAATAACATCCCTCCTGTGGGATTTCCACTTCAATCCTTGCTCCTGTCTACCAGACCCCTTAACATCTCCTCCCCAATCCCTTCTCCTCCCTCTATTTTCAACATGCTGCCCGCCACCATCCCGATTTCCTTCACTTTTTAGTTTTGTCCTTTTCTTTATTACCTCATCAACCGTGGGCTAGCATTATTTTCGCCTTCTGTTTCTGCTTCTCATGATACGTTGCCAGATCAATTGCTGAGCCGATTTAACCAACTGAACAGCTTTAGGGCCACCTCCTGGCCATTCCTCATCACCCAATGTTTTGTTTAGACCTTGATTTTTTTTTAAAAGCAATATTGCAATATTTCTTGCTCCGTGGCACGGTGGCACAGTGGTTAGCACTGCTGCCTCATAGCACCAGGGACCCGGGTTCAATTCCTGCCTCAGGCGACTGTCTGTGTGGAGTTTGTATATTCTCCCCGTGTCTGTGTGGGTTTCCTCCGGGTGCTCCGGTTTCCTCCCACAATCCAAAGATGTGCAGGTCAGGTGAATTGGCCATGCTAAATCGCCTGTAGTGTTAGGTAAGGGGTAAATGTAGGGTTATGGGTGGGTTGCGCTTCGGCGGGTCGGTGTGGACTTGTTGGGCCGAAGGGCCTGTTTCCACACTGTAATCTAATCTAAAAAAAACTAATCTGTAATCTCAAATACAATTTATGCTTGTCTAACTTTAAAGCCTGTTCCTAAATATACATTAAGGAATCTTACTTGTAAATATATATTTATATATTAAAAATTATTCAGTGTTTAATGTAAAATGCATACAGTTCCCAATTTTGAAATTCACTATAAGTTACGAAGTGTACCCTCAGTAGCCCTTCAGCTACTAGCCCTTCTGACACGAAGCATAATCTGATTCCTCCTGACTGTAAGGTTGTTTTTCATTGACATTTTATCATTTGTTTTTTTATCCTTTCCTCGTGTCCAAGGATTGTACTTCCAATCTCTTAACATTTTTCCTAAAGGATTGTCCGTTGGGATGTGGTCCTCGGACATCCCTCTAATGTCTCCTTCTAAACTTAAATCACTATTCTTATTTCCCATTTCGATACTCAGCCGTTTCTTTCTGTAATTTAATTAACCTTACTGAGGTCTGGTGTCAGCTTCTTCCACACCCACTTCAGGGTCCTGACCTTCGCCTGGGGATTTCCCTTCTTAACAACCGGTCTAAGGCTGGGTGTTCGAATCAGGTAGACACCTTACTCGTAAGATTAATCTAGCCAATTAAATACTTTATTTTATATGTGTTGCCAATTCCCCGTTCTTCTCATTCGTGCCCGACCACCAAGGCAATACTTAAAGGTCCATTTTCTTTACCTTGGTCTGTGCACAAGAGTTACCTGGTCGTTTCAGCTCGTCCTGCGGCAATACCCGGATATATCCAACTGTCAGCAACTACCGCTACCTACCCCGGTCGCCCGGAATCGCCTAACCCAGTCGCCCAGAACCCCGGCTCCCTGGATCCCCGGATATATCCACCTGGCAGCAACTACCGCTACCAACCCTGGTCAACTGGAATCCCGGTTCCCCAGATCCCCAGATATATCCAACTGGCAGCAAATACCGCTGCCTACCCCAGTCGCCCGGATAAATCTTTTAAGACCTTTCTTACCCGGGTCTTGTGCATCACAAGAGTCACCCGACCGAACCCGCCGCGTCTGCCCGTCTTGTTTCCAGGGTCTCTCAGTCCGGATCACGCTCGCCCAAGCCACCGCGGCAAGGAGGGAGACTAGAGACCACCGAAATCAGCGAGGTGCACCTTCTCCGTTTGCCCAAAAATGCCGAGCGACCGGAGGTTGGGATCCCGGGACGAGCCCCCAAATCTGTTAGAAACAAATTTAATAAAATTTAGACGAGACCACCAAAACTGGAAACAAGACAATTTATTCTACGATCTTGCAAGAAAGGGCATCAAATGCAGAAGCAAATGAGCAATGAACATTCAAACTAGTACACAGTTATACTTTTGAGCTGCGTGAGGTCACCTCTTCTGACTCCTACATTACCCAATCAACTTTATTCTCTGACTAACTTGCGATCCGCTCTTATTATTTCCCCCCCGTCCCCCTTCTCCAAGTGGGCGACCCTTCCCTCTGTAAGTGCTCACATAAGGAAGATTTTGCAAAACTTGGGTCTTGATGGTCCTTTCACTTTATCTGTTTTGCTTGTAACATCTTCCATAGTTCATAGGTACATTCCATTCCTGAAAATACATTTTAACAAAGTGTCTTTTCTTGCCTAGTTTATTTGTTTCAGCTATCTCAGCTATTTTACTGAGACTAAATTATTTAAAGTATTTACTGGAATAATTATGCACTAAAGTTAGTTCCCAATTATACATTTCCCTAGTGCTTGCTGAAGTGATCATTGTCTGCAGCTGCCCTTTACACTGGATTTGTCAGCGCTATACTTAAGCTTATTATCACTACCTTTTTGTGAAAACAACACTTCCCCATTTCTTACACTATTAACACACACACTCACTATTAACACACTCTCACTATTAACATACTCACGGAGAGAGAGAGAAACAGAGTTAATGCTTTAATACTAACCCTTTAATAAACCTCTACTTCGCATTGAAATAAGAGACGAGAAAAAAAACCGGCAGATGCTGGAATCCAAGGTAGACCACCAGGAGAGTGGAAGGACACAGCAAGCCTTGTGGGCGGCATGGTGGCTCAGTGGTTAGCACTGCTGCCTCACAGCGCCAGAGACCCGGGTTCAATTCCCGGCTGACCATGTGGAGTTTGCACATTCTCCCCGTGTCTGTGTGGGTTTCCTCCGGGTGCTCCGGTTTCCTCCCACAGTCCAAAGATGTGCCGGTCAGGTGGATTGGCCGTGCTAAAATTGCCCGTAGTGTTAGGTAAGGGGTAAATGTAGGGGTATGGGTGGGTTGCGCTTCGGCGGGGCGGTGTGGACTTGTTGGGCCGAAGGGCCTGTTTCCACACTGTAAGTAATCTCATCTAATCTAATCTAATCTAATCTAATCTAAAAGCCGGGCAGCATCAGGAGGTGTTTAATCTAATCTAAAAGCCGGGCAGCATCAGGAGGTGTTTCAGATGTCGCTCTTTTCCATTGAAATTGTATTGTGTCGCCATAGTCTCACCAGACCATAGGGGCTGCTGTCTCATTAGAGAGAGAAGTGACTGGCGGTGATTTAACCTGAGGGCCACCAGCTCTGCAAACCGACGATCCAGCTAAACCGATCCCCTCCATCGAAATAAAGACCGACAAAACTGACAAGTGCAAAATGTGTTTTATTAGAAAATCTGACTTTTTGTTTAAATAACTCTTCTTATAAATTTCAGTTGCCACAAAGCCCGTCTTCATCGTCCTTGTTCATTTTTGTTTTAAAATAACATTTTATTTAAAAAAAACAATCATTACATACTGAGTCAGGAAAGTGCTGCTGTGTCACAGTCTCCAGGGGAACATACAGAATATGTGGCACTTGATGGCCCTGATCTCCCTCACTCTGAGGTCGTTATCAAGACGTAAAGATAGACTTACGATACAGAGTGGTACAAAGCAGCAGGTACAGAACAAGAAAATTATAACAACCCCACAAAAGGTTCATTGTTTTTCTTACAAAATAAAATGTGTCAGTAAAACACCTTCCAGGTCAATACACCAGACATCTCTCACGCCCTCTGCAATATTGGCTTGGCTGAGGTGAATAGTAGTGTCTACAGTTATATGTGGATTCCAGATATATTCCAATCTCCCACATTCCAGGTCCCTCTTTACTCTTACTTATAATTTATTTTATAAAATGTTCTCTCTGTTTAAATATTGCCCCATTCTGTGCTGGGGGCTTCCATGTCTGCAGTTTTCCCCCGTTCTCTCCACAGCGATCTCTAGAAGGTTCCAGTCGCTTCTCAGCTTCTGGGCATGCTCAGCCTTGCCCCCCCCCCGACACCCCCCCCACACCCAACACCCCTCACCTCTTGGTGTTCCACTGGCCTTTCCCCTGAGTGTGTCCTGACACGCCAGCCTTCACTATTACCCTGTGCTCCCCAGCTCAGGGTCAAGCTCTCAGCCCTCGCTGTGACTTGGCGTCCGTGCTGCACCCCCTCCCCGACCTCTCCCTACCCCAGGGAACTGGAATGAAGTGTGTCTGGGTGATGTGTAGTGTAACCGAGAATGGGGTCCTCTCTTTTTGATGGTTCAATTCAAGTGTGTTCTAGATTCCCAATTCTCAGGCAAGGTGAAGTAAAATTTACATTCAGTGGATGTGTGAGGCTGAAAATACATTTCTTCAAGGAATGTTTACAGACTTCAAATAACAAAATGACAAAGCATTGTCTTTCCCAAAATCAGACTCTTTGTTTCTCATTACACCACACAGGAATTAGCCAATGGCATCACACAGTCACCATCCAATAATATCACATGGTAACCATCCAATGATATCACATGCTGAGTATCCAATGGTATCAGACCGTGAGTGTCCAATGGTATCACACCGTGACTATCCAATGGTACCACATGGTGAGTATATAATGACATCACATGGTGACGACTCAATGGCATCCCACCATGAGTATTCAATGGTATCACATGGTGTCCATCCAATGGTATCACACGGTGACCATTCAATGGCATCACACCATGAATATCCAATGGTATCATACGGTGACTATCCAATGGTACGACATGGTGACCGTCCCATGGCATTGCATGGTGACTATCCAATGGTATCACATGGTGACCATCCATTGGTATCACACAGTGAGTATCCAATGGTATCACACAGTGACCATCCAGTGGCATTGCACGGTGACTATCCAATGATCTCACATGGTGACTATCCAATGGTATCACATCATGAGTATCCAATGGTATCACATGGTGACTATCCAATGGTATCACACTGTGAGTACCCAATGGTATCACATGGTGACCATCCAAGTGCATCATACGGCAACTATCCAATGATATCACACAGTGACAATCCAATGGTATCACACTGTGAGTACCCAATGGTATTACATGGTGACCATCCAATGGTATCACATGGTGACCATCCAATGGCATTGCATGGTAACTATCCAATGATGTCACACTGTGAGTATCCAATTGTATCACACAGTGGCTATCCAATGGTATTGCATGATGACCATCCAATGATATCACACAGTGACTATCCAATGGTATCACACCATGAGTATCTAATAGTATCACACAGAGACCATCCATTGGCATCACATGGTGACCATCCAATGGTATTGTATGGTGACTATCCAATAGTATCCTATGGTAACCATTCAATGATATCATACAGTCACTAACCAATGGTATCGCAGTGTAACTATCTAATGACATCACACTGCAAATGTCATTTCCTCTTCCTGTGCCGTTTTGATTCAAAACTGATGCCTCATTGACTTTGCAGCTAAAACCTGCCCCATTCTTATTGGTAAGATGGTTCAAATAAGGCTTTCTTGTGGTGCAGTGGTAGTGTCCCAACCTCTGGACCAGTCTTCAAGTTCCACTTCCTCCAGAGACAGGGATTGGGAGGGGGTGGGGAGGAATGAGACAGGGATTGGGGGGAAGGAAGAGATGGAGGTAAAAAGGATAATGGACGGAGAGGGAGAGGGAGAGGGAGAGGGAGAGGGAACAGCTTTCCCATACCCTCAGTGAGTTAGACCGACAAGGGGCAGCAGTGAGGCAGGTCACCAGATCCTACAACCTCAAACTGAGGGAGTCTCCAACTCTTGGCCATCTACCATAGGCGCACGAGGGAAGGATTTACAGTTTAACACTGGGTTAGCTCTGGCCAAACCCAGGAAGACATTAAGAAGCTTGCAGAATGACTGTGTAAATTAAACTGTCAGGTAGCGTGGAAAGACTACTCTTTGGGAATGAAGCTTCCCTCTGGGGGACAGAGGAGTGGACAGAGGCTGAGGTACAGAAAAAAAGACATCATGAAAAGGAGCAAGTATTAAAACAGTGTGGAAAACACACACCCGCAGCTCCCGAGTTAAGAAGCTGCAAGGCTATGTTAACACACTAGGCAAAAGTGAGGACTACAGATGTTGGAAACCAGAGTTTAGATCAGAGTGGTGCTGGAAAAGCACAACAGGTCAGGCAGCATCCGAGGAGCAGGAACACCTTAACAGTTACTCGGGTCTTCAGCCTCAGACCAAACCTGGGGCGAGATTGTGAACATTTCTGAGCTCCACCATCTCGCTGGTGAATGAAACTGCCCCAAAGGCCAACACCTGTTCCTACTAAGGACTGAGAGGCTCCGAGGAAGGTGTCGAAACGAAAGGAAGGTGCTGACTGGAATGCGATCGGACTGGGAGAGAAATATACAATCAGGGAAGGGTGAACAGACTCAAGGACGTTTTAATCTCAGAGGAGAAGGCCTAGTAGGTGAAACAAGAAGCAGGAGAGAAAGAAAACTCAGCAAGATTGACAGCTTCTGTGGAGAGAGCAACAGAATTAATGTTTTGAGTCCAATGCGGCTCTTCTTTCGAAATGGAAAATAGGGCAAGAAATTGTTGGGTTTCCTCTCCTTGTAAAAGGGGGCAGGGTTCGGCTGGAATGAAAACAGTGAGTCTGAGATAGGGTCGAGGGCGGCGACATTCACTAACAAAGGGAACGGTGGTGTGAAGGGCAGTGGGAATGGTTGTGGTGAAGTGACTAAGTGAAGGTGTTAATGGCAGAACAATGGACATGGGATCCAGACTGGGACTCACGGAAACTGATAATAAAGGGGCAGCACAGTGGCTCAGTGGTTAGCACTGCTGCCTCTCAGTGCCAGGGACCTGGGTTCGATTCCAGCCTCGGGCGACTGTCTGTGTGGAGTTTGCACATTCTCCCTGTGTCTGCGTGGGTTTCCTCCCCCTCCCACAGTCCAAAGATGTGTAGGTTAGGGTGGATTGGTCATGCTAAATTGTCCCATAGTGTTCAGGGATGTGTAGGTTGGGGTGGGTTGGTCATGCTAAATTACCTCATAGTGTTCAGGGGTGTGTAGGTTAGGGTGGATTGGCCATGCTAAATTGCCCATAGTGTTCAGGGATGTGTAGGTTAGGGTGGATTGGCCATGCTAAATTATCCCATAGTGCCCAGGGATGTGTAGGTTAGGGTGGATTGGCCATGCTGAATTGCCCTATAGTGTTCAGGGGTGTGTAGGTTAGGGTGGATTGGCCATGCTAAATTATCCCATAGTGCCCAGGGATGTGTAGGTTAGGCTGGGTTGGTCATGCTAAATTGCCCTATAGTGTTCAGGGATGTGTAGGTTAGGTGGGTTAGCCATGGGGGATGCAGGGTTACAGGGATAGGGTAAGGGATGCTCCTTTTCGGAGGGTCAGTGTGGACTTGATGGGCCGAAGGGCCTGCTTCCGGACTGTAGGGATTCAATGGAACAAAAGCAAGAGATCAGGGCTCGCGGTCTGAAGTTGTTGACTCACTGTTGAGCCCTCAAGGTTGGAAAGTGCCGGAAGGTGAAGGGTGGTTCCTCCAACTCGTGTTGGGCCCCACTGGCACACCGTAGCGGACAGGACTGTGGGCAGGTGACAGTGCCATTGCCCTCGCCCATTCCTCCTGCCCTTACAACAGTGCATTGCCTTCAGAATCAACTCTCTCAGTCCCTGCATTTTCCACCTTAAACACGAGCAGCATGAAAAAGATTCACCTCAGGCTGCTTTTGGGAGTAAACTTTGTTTTACCTGGCATTTTAATCAAGTGGCACTCTCGATAAACCAGGAAAAAAATTCTATACATCAAATACTGTGATGTCAGAGTATTTATGCATGAATGTGATGGGTCTATCCCCTGCATTACATTTCTACTTTGTATTTCTATATGCATTTTAAGAGGTGTTATCACAGATTTATTGAGATTTTAATGTCTCAGAGTTTCGCTTGGTCAGATTTTATTCCGATTATGATTAGTCCTCTGGATTATCTGGAATATTTGCCCATTCCTGGTCTGACAGGTGCCAGATAATAAAACATTTGCTGTCCTTTAAATCTGCCCTCCCCAACGCCCCCCCCCACCCCAACTCTCTTATTCTCAATCCAACTGTCAATAGGGAGTTTCTTTGACCTACTGCAGATGCTGGAAATATGAAACCAACACTGAGAGAGTGCTGGAGAAACTCAGCAGGTCTGCGGAGAGAGACAGACAGACAGACAGAGTTAACACTCCCACTAGAACTCTTATTCACAACTGAAGACCTGCTGAGTTTCTCCGGCAATCTCCATTTTGGTTCTTCTCTATCCAGACGCCTCACGGTTTTGAGCAGGTTTCCTCTCCACCTTGGCGTCGTTCCAATAGGGTTGGGATATTCCATGTTCGGGGATAAGGGCAACAGCGACAGAAACTCTCGAGAAGCCATGGACAATACGGGCTATTTTGATTGACTCTCGCTGGGAATGGCCCACAGGGTTTCACCTGGACTCCTGGCCCCTCGCTACCTCCAGGCCTGGTCTCCAGGAGACCATGCAGTAGGTCCCCATTCTCCGCGCCTCCGATCTTGTCTAAGGGAAAGGTGAGGGCCAATTCAGCTTGGCCATCAGTGTCATGGCAGGAGTTCCCAGGGTGAGGTTGAAGACAATGTCAGATTGCCAGAGGGACTCCAGCTCCTGATTTGTCCTCAGGGTTTACTCACGAAGCCTTTCCCATGAGTGGGTATGGCCGCAAGGTGCGTATACACACACACACAGTCTCTGTCTCTCTCTCACACACACAGTCTCCCTCTCACACACACAGTCTCTCTCTCTCTCTCTCTCACACACGCGCATACAGTCTCTCTCTCTCTCACACACACAGTCTCTCTCTCTCTCTTACACACACAGTCTCTCTCACACACAGTCTCTCTCTCTCTCACACACATACAGTCTCTCTCTCTCTCTTACACACACAGTCTCTCTCTCTCACACACACAGTCTCTCTCTCTCTCTTACACACACAGTCTCTCTCACACACAGTCTCTCTCTCTCTCTCACACACACACAGAGTCTCTCTCACTCACACACACACAAACAACATGAGTGAGAAGCAGAGGCTGGATAAACTGGGACTTTTGTCCCTGGACCATAGGAGGCTGAGGGGTGACCTTAGAGAGGTTTATAAAATCATGAGGGGCATACAAAAGGTAGATCGCCAACAGCTTATCCCTGGGGTGGGGGTGTCCAAAACTAGAGGGCAAAGCATTAAGGTGAGAAGGGAGGGATACAATGGGATCCAGAGGGGCAACTCATTCACCCAGAGGGGGGTGAGTGTCTGGAACAAGCTGCCAGAGGGAGTGATTGAGGCGAGTACAATTTAAGAAACATTTGGACAGGGAGATGGATGGGATAGGTATGGAGGGAATGGACAAAGCGCAGGCAAATGGGACTAGATTGTGAAAACTGGGCGGCATGGACAGGTCGGGCTGAAGGGCCTGTTTCTGTGCTGTAGCCGTCTCTGACGATGACATATCCAAAAGCACACACGCACCTCCCACATAAAGCCATGTGCTCAGAAACACGAGCAAAATCCATTCTGTTATTGTAGTCCAGGACTATTCACTGTGGGAGGAATTCATGCCAAACTCCCTGGGCAGGAAGGTGAGGCCATCCAATGCCAGTGTTTGGTTTGAATCCATTCAGGGTCTTGTCGGAGTAACACCCAGCACCCGAGTTTCTTATTCTCTCTTGCCTGCCCCCCTCCCCGTTACCAGGATTGAGCCAAGTACCCTGTGTCGGGGTAAAGTTCCCCTGACCCCAGAGGACCTGCTCTCTCTCATGAATGAGGCGTGACCGGTGGTGGTTTAACCTGAGGATCACGATGCCTCAGGTGAGGAGGGGAGAGGTGGGACCTTCATGGTAAGCTCAGCCGGTGGGAGAATTGAACACACGCCGATGGTGTCACCCTATACATTGCAAATCAGCTGTCCAGCCAACTGAGCTAAATTCATCTCTTCGACCGAAACTCTCAACCAGTGGAACTATCATCCCCGATATATCGCAGAGAGTCAGTCTACCTTTGACAAGCCTGCTCCTAACCAACCTGGGACATTTTCCTCACCAGATTATAGGCCCTAACTAAATGCAGTCACATCTTGTTGCAGATCATTGCCTGTACGTGCTGAGGGCTGTCCACGTTTGTAAACTCTCATAATTTCCCCCATCTCTCCTTGCAATAGAGCGCTGCATGGCCCAGGCTACAGGGGGGATGGGAGGTTACTCACAGTGTTCTTTGGAAATAGATGAAAATGCTGCATTTCATTTATATAGCAACCTTTGAAGCACATTACGCCCAACCAGGTACATTTAAGGGGTAGTGGGAGTTGTAATGTGGGAGGGGAAAAGATCCCCAGCGGCCCATTGGTGCACAGAAAGCTCCCACAGCAATGGCCCAAAATGGGGCTTGATCTCCTCATCGCTGCAGTAGGTTAAAATGGCCCTATGCCACAGAGGCCACTGTGGAGTGAATGGATTTAACTCACAGCTCATAGAATCCCAACCAAGAGGCTATTCAGCCCATCGAGTCCACACTGACCCTCTGGTGAGCATCCCACGCACACGCCCCCCCACCTTATCCCTGTAACCCTGCATCTCCCACGGCCAAGCCACCTCATCTGCACATCCCTGGACACTGTGGGGAAATTCCCCATGGCCAATCCACCCTAACCTGCACATCTTTGGACTGTGGGAGGAAACCGGAGCATCCGAAGGAAACCCACGCGGACATAGAATGTAGAACATCGAACATTCCAGCACAGTACAGGCCCTTCAGCCCTCCATGTTGCACCAACCTGTGGAACCAATCTGAAGCCCACCTAATCTACACTATTCCATTCTTGTCCATATGCCTATCCAATACCCATTTAAAGTTGGCGAGTCTACTACTGTTACAGGCAGGCGTTCCACACCCTTACTACTCTCTGAGTAAAGTAACTACCTCTGATATCTGTCCTGTACCTATCACCCCTCAATTTAAAACTATGTCCCTCATGCTCGCCACCATGCTTTCTTAATAATCATATCAACCTGTGTGGCACCTTTCAGGGATCT
>NC_057750.1:13443851-13471392 GCF_004010195.1 Chiloscyllium plagiosum | reverse complement strand
CAACGTCACTGTTACTGAGGATCACCGTCACTGTTACTGAGTGCCATGCTGTGATGATGAGGAAATGAAATTCTCGATTGAATTAGTCTTTTGTGAGTCACATCAGAATTTGACTTCAAACTTGAATCTGTCTGAATTATTCATCCCCAGTCTGCGTTACATCAGTTAAATTCTGTCATTAACTCAAACAGAGTTTACTGTCTATCAGTCTTCATTGCTGCTAGATGCATGTTTAACTCTCTCACTCGTGATAGCCATGGAAATGTTTCTTACCAGCCCGATGTCCATCTCCCTGACAGTATGAAACAAATTTCTGAAACCAGCACACCTAATCTCAATGTATTCTGTCTTCTCTTTGGGTTCTTCCGTTAGTCAATAAAATAATTTACAGATTACCCTTTGACCTGTTGTTCCTCCACCAGTTTTACCTTCGTTTGAGCTAGTTTAGCTCCTTCTATTTGAGGTCAAGTCACACTTTCCTGCATGAGAATTCTTATTTGTTAAGTATGTGTAGATTTTCTCCTCTTTTGTTTCCCCTATATTGGAGATTTGCTCATTCCACATGTTTAATCTTAAGGGCAATGTCTCCTGGCCAATTTAGTTTCCCTTTTGTTGGCTGTAGACACTTTATCTCTGCCATGCTTCACCGTCTGATAACATCGCGACTCTTGCCCCAGTGACTCACGTGAATTTTCTGGGATGTGTGTTGGCATAAACATCAGTCTGTCCAAACATTTGGTCTGGATCACATACTTCCCTGAAGGACACTTTAGGTTTTGTTTTTTTTGTGCACCGGTCTACTTCGGTAAGTTCTTTAGCTAGGTGCTATTTGATTTCTTGCATTTCTGAAACAAGTTTCTGCTTCTGAGAACTTACAGAACTTAATAGCTGGGCACTGTTTATGCCTGTGAGGTTCCTTTATGCCAAACACTTTTAGCATCTGGCACTGACCTTCTCACTATTTGTTTCTAATGTGTGAGTCATTTGTAGTTATGAACTTGATGAATTGAATTTGTTTTACTTACCTCCTACGTCAACACTGATCATCTCCTCTGAGGATTGATCTATGTCGCTCCCTGCCTTCTGCTTCATGCACCAACTGAATGGTTTCCCTAAAAAAATCAGGTCTTCTTTGCACCTTGATAAATCTGACAAAGACTCATCAGCATTGCAAAACTTCTGCTTTGATTATTAATCTTAACTTGAAGATCATGATAATGAAATTTCTCCATGTATCTGCAGAAATCATTAACTTAATTCTCTAGTTATCATCTGGATGCTCAACCTCTATATTAAATCTTGCTGTTTCAAGAGTGATACTATTTATGTTGCTCAAGTAATTGTCAAAGAGTTTCAGTACTTCTTCAAAAGAGTCTCAGTTCTCTTCACTCTTGGCGAGCTATAACATTATTAGTTATATTCTCAATTGTATATAACAATGTGTTGACTTATTCAGCTTCTGATTTAGTACCTAATTTGCAAGTTATTTTGCATCCCAAGAATGATTTCTCCAAGATGTCCACTCCATGTTCCATTCATGCCCATCTCTGAAATTAAATGTCCCTGTCTGTATTAGATCTGATGTGTCCTGAATGTGGCTATTTATTTTCATAGCTCAGAAGTATTTTTAATATGTTGTAACAAAAACTATTTTGGAAGGTTTTCATATGTTTGAATGATAAAGTCCTACCCTTTTCAATGTTTGATTTAATGTGATATATTATTGTCGCATGTACCTCGGTACAGTGAAAATGTTTTGTTTGGTGTGCAGTACAAGTAGATCACACCATACAAAGTTCATTTGTGTAACAGAACACAGCGAGGAATACAAAGTTACAGCTGGAGAGAAGCACACAGAGAGCACTATCAACATTAAATTTGAAATTTGAGAGGTCCATTCAGCAATCCAATAACAGCAGGGAAGAAGCTATTCTTGAATCTGTCCGTACGTGTGTTTAATCCTCTGCCCAACAGAAGAGGGTGGAAGAGATTCTAACCGGGGTGGGAGGGATCTTTCATGTTGTTGGCTGCCTTCCTGAGGCAGTGGGAAGTGTAGATGGAGTCAGTGGGTGGGAGGTTGGCTTGTCAATGGATGACCATCCCAGATTGCAGCCTGAATAAATGATACCCATTTCCCCAGTGGTTTTACTGAACACTGCTGCCTGTGGCTTTAACAAATAATACCTGTTCTGGTAATGTCTTTAGCGATAAATGACTCCAGGCTCTTTCCAGGCAAATCTCACTCCTCACCGTTTAAATAAATGCTTCAGCCAGTAATGTGACTTCATGAAGAACCTGCTCTTTATTTCATCCTTGGTACAGCCTCCTAATCTAGTTTTTGTCTATTAGATCAGAGCAGTTTAGGATTTCAATCTGTCGCTTTGTCTTTTTTAATTCTGGAATGGCGATGTCCCCAGGTTTGTAACCGCAGTTCAAATTGTTTCTCTGATTCTTGCCTTCCCTTACTGTCGCTCTGCCTCATGTTGGCCGCTCACAATCTGAGCTGCTGGGGCATTCTTTCATTTTCACTTTCCCGGGCTATAATATTGTTTTAAAGATTCTACTTGCCCACTGGGGACTGTAATTTTACTTGCAGAGCCTCTGTTTCACTCTCTGGCTGAACCCCAACTCCTCGGATTGTTTCTGTAAAGACTGCCCTGCAGTGCAATCTGCTACATGTATAACACTGCAGTGTGTTCAATACAAACGGGGAAGTGAAGCTAAGACGTATGTGTGCCTCAGGATAGAGATCAGACAGCAGTAACAGACCAGAACAAAGACAACTAAGAACAAGGAACAATGGGGCGGTACGGTGGTTCAGTGGTTAGCACCGCTGCCTCACAGCACCAGGGTCCCAGGTTCGATTCCAGCCTCGGGCAACTGTCTGTGTGGAGTTTGCACATTCTCCCCGTGTCTGTGTGGGTTTCCTCCGGGTACTCCGGTTTCCTCCCACCGTCCAAAGATGTAAAGGTCAGGTGAATTGGCCGTGCTAAATTGCCTGCAGTATTAGGTGCATTAGTCAGAGGAAATGGGTCTGGGTGGGTTACTCTTCGGAGGGTCAGTGTGGACTGGTTGGGCCGAAGGGCCTGTTTCCACACTGTATAGGGAATCTAACAAAATCCACCACAGGAACAGGCCCTTTGACCCTCCAACCTATTCCAATAAACGATGTGTCCTTCAAAGCAAAAATCCCTTGCCTCTAAGCGGTCCATATCCCTCTATTCCCTGCCTATTCATAAATCTGTGAAGATGCATCTAAAACATTGCTATTGAAACAATTACACAGAGGGCGGTATCCTGTCACCAAATCCCCCTTTATTTACACGTGTTTGACACTGACCCAGAGGCAGCTCTCTGAGTGAACAGAGCCCCCCGGAAACCCTTGTTTCTTTGTTTCTTTCTCTTTTTTTTTACTGATCCAACTCCCTCAGAGTCAGCTGTCAGAATGAACAAGATGCCTGAATCTCTGATTCTTATTTTTTCCTCTGACACTCGTGTTTTTTTCCTTTTATTTTTACCCCTGCTTTTCGGCGGTAGTGCTTATTTTCCCCAGCACCCATGTTGTGTGTGCGCAGGTGTGAGACACAGTGAGAGATACAAGGTGTACGAATTCAATTTCCACCACCAGGAAGAAAGGAAACACCCGAGTGGCCAGTGACAAGCAGTGCCCTTCACATCAAAGGGAAATGCTGTATAAGACCCTTGTTTCTTTTTTTTTATTTTATTAAACAAATTACAAAAACAGTTTACAACAAACAGTTACATTTACAGCTGCATACAAGAGAACAGCAATTTTACAAGAGAGAGGAGCAGCAAAACAAGGCCCCAAACCCTACTGTTCAAACAGTTTACAGGGACATGAGGACAAGACCCTTGTTTCAATCTGTCAGCCAGGGCTCCCGGATTGGACCAGGTTAACAGCCCCAATCAAGGAACTCCTACTCTGTGAGGTACAGCAGGCTGATGCGTTATACAAAAATCGTGTCATAGCAGCACCAGTTGGACCGGAATTATAACAAAGCAGGGAACAATAGTTTGCATCCTACGAATAATAGTCTGAATTCTTCAATCGTGTTTTAGCCAATTCGAGTTGAAGTAACACGCGCTCTAGCAGAACCAACTGTTTCAGCACGCCCCTGTCACCCTCATTCTGAAAACAAACCAAGTTTGCCCAATCTCTCCTCGTAGCTAATGCCTTCCAAACCAGGCAACATCTTGGTAAACCAGTTCCGACCCCACTTCAAAGCCTCCACATGCTTCTGGTGGTGTGGCAGCCAGAACTGTGTGCTATATTCCGAATGTGGCCGAACTGACGTTCTGTACAGCTGCAACATGACTTACCATTTTAATTCTGGATGGCTCAAGTGATGAGGGCAAGCGTGCCTTATGCCTTCTTGACCACCTTATCCACTTGTGTTGTCACTTTCAGGGATCTGTGGACCTGTACACCCAGATCCCACTGCACATTAATGAAGGAACTGGGAAGGAGGTCAAACCGTATGGTCGGTTTCTTGTCATTGTTCTCTCTAAATGTCGCGATTACGATAAAGGTTTGCAGTGTATTATTATTTTGAATGTGGGATCTGAAGTAGAGTTCAATAGCACTTTTGACTTTTAGTTCTGTGAGTCCTTTCGGTTCATTTTCTCAAGTCATAGAGATGTACAGCACGGAAACAGACCCTTCGGTCCAACCCGTCCATGCCGACCAGATATCCCAACCCAATCTAGTCCCACCTGCCAGCACCCGGCCCATATCCCTCCAAACCCTTCCTATTCATATACCCATCCAAATGCCTCTTAAATGTTGAAATTGTACTAGCCTCCACCACTTCCTCTGGCAGCTAATTCCATACACGTACCACCTGCTGCGTGAAAAGGTTGCCCCTCAGGTCCCTTTTAAATTTCCCCCCTCTCACCCTAAACCTCTAGTTTTGGACACCCCCACCCCAGGGAAAGAACTTTGCCTATTTACCCTATCCATGCCCCTCATAATTCTATAAACCTCTATAAGGTCACCCCTCAGCCTCCGACGCTCCAGGGAAAACAGCCCCAGCCTGTTCAGCATCTCCCTGTAGCTCAAACCCCCCAACCCTTGCAAATATTTTCTGAAACCCTTCAAGTTTCACAACATCCTTCCCATAGCAGGGAGACCAGAATTGTATGCTGTATTCTAAAAATGGCCCCAGTGATATCCTGTACAACTGCAACATGTCCTCCCAGCTCCGATATTCAACGTTCTGAATAACGGACGCGAATATAACAAACACCTTCTTTATCACCCATGCCTCCACTTTCAAGAAATTATGCACCTGCACCCCTCGGTCTTTTGTTCGGTCTCTCCCACCAACTCTGTAAGCCCTGCCCTGGTTGGCCTTATGTGTTGGTGTCTATAGGGTACCTCCATCTGCCCTACCGAGTAGGTATTAACGATCGCTTGGGGGCAATGGAGGAAGAGCAGGCCATTCCCAAAGGTGCCCTGAGCAAGATTTATCCATCAAGTACCAGCATGGAAGCTGATCTGGTCATTGATCACATTCCAATCACCGTGTTATAGAGGGGGATGGAGTCACACATGAGAGAGGCAGATGGTATATTCATATGTAGCCTCAAAGGATGGCCTGTGGCTCATAGCAAGGACTAGATAGGCTGGGGATGATTTATTTGCAATGCACATGGATAGGGAGATGTAATTGAGATGCGCAAAGTTATGAGGAGGCCAGGTGGTGATGATGACGATGGCGAGGTCTTGTGGTGCAACGGGGTAGCGTCCCTGCCTCTTGGCCAGGAGATCCAGGACCCGGTGGCAAAGAGGGCTGAGTCCTTTCCGACGCTTACGATGGTGGGTTGTGAGAGCGAGGGAGGCTCCCAGAGCAGCCGTGGGGATGGAATGGAAATGGCGGCCTCATGCCAAAACCGCCCGTGGCCCGTCATACACGTGCAAAAACATGGGTTGCCACTGTGACTGACATTCCCCGTGGATTGGGGTCCAATCCCCATTCCAGCCAGATTCCCACTCCACTTTCTGGTGGAGGTCACAGCGCTGTGGACACCCCTTCCCAAGGTGACCCTGATGGCTCCAAGATGAGGGTGAATGAAGTCCAACACCCCCACACCCCCGCTAAGCAGACTGGTTGCCATGGTTTCCGAGGTAGGAAATTAGCCACATCTATCGCCCGTTGGCAAAGATGGTGATCAGGGAGTTGGCAATTTGAGATCCTCAAGCGGTTATCAATTGACCACCTTTAGAATCCTAACTGCCACAGGTCAAGAAGGTGGTACAGTGGTACTGCCCATCCTCTAGAGCAGAAGCCCGGGTTCATACAGCGATACTGCCCATACCTCTAGAGCAGAAGCCCGAGTTCATACAGTGGTACTGCCCATACCTCTAGAACAGAAGCCTGAGTTCATATAGTGATACTGCCCATACCTCTAGAGCAGAAGCCCGAGTTCATGCAGTGGTATTGCCCATACCTCTAGACAAGAAGCCCAAGTTCATGCAGTCGTATTGCCCATACCAGTAGATCAGAAGCTTGAATTCAAGTCCCAACTGCTCCTGAGGCATGTAATGTCATCAGTGAACACGTCACTACAGAAGGTGTCCTCCACAAAGGGTGTTCTCGTTCACAACCGAGGGAGGGAGATGGGGATGTGAGGGTGCAAATCTCTCACCTGGGCCAACCTTATTTCACCTTCTCACTGCCTCTAGCCAGAGGATTGTTGCACCTACTATATGATTTATTCTGTCTATGGAGCTATGCCCTGCTTTAGTTCCCCACCTCCTTCTCTGCTCTCAATTGAGATCCCATTCCACCCCCACACAGATGGCCCACACACCTTGCCCCATCGCCAATGTCCAGCGTTGCCCTGTGGGGGTATTAATCTCCACCTACCCCATGCCAAAACTCACAAGGAGAGGTGAGGGGGGGCAGAGCAATAGAAACAAAGGGAGCTTTATTGTGAATTTGGTTAAATGCTTCTGTTTAACTGGTTATAAGGTGAAAACGAAGTGAGGCATTCTGGGATGTCAGGCAATGGAGCCTCCTGGAGACCACCTGACGGGAGTCGGCAGCCAATAGCGAACACTAAACATAAACTTGCATCATTATTGAGGCTGAAGAGTCTGCACCTACCCCACACCCTGTGATGTGTCTTGCCTGTTCTTGATTCATCTCCAAGACAATCAGTGTCAAAGCGTGCAACCCACCCAGCACAGGAGAAGGCCATTCAAGCCATCATGCCAGTCCTAGCCTTCCTGGGGAACCATCACTTAACAGTCCCTCTTCAGTGCTCTCCCACACACCCCCGCCCTTAAGCTGTTTGGAATATCTCAAAGGTGTGGAAACATTCGCAGCACAAAGAGAAGGCCAATCTGCCCATCTTGTCTGTGCTGGTCAAGAAGCAAACCATCTCGCAACCCCCAACTGCTCTCCCCCCTCCCTTCCCCAACCATGCTATCACCCAGGTTTAACCCCGGTACAATTGCAAAATTTAAAAGATATTTGGACGGGTACATGGATAGGAAAGGTTGAGAGGGGTATGGGTTCAGTGTGTGTTGTTGGAAAAGCACAGCAGGTCAGGCAGCGTCCCAGAAGCAGGAAAATCGATGTTTTGGGCCGGAGCCCTTCATCAGGAACGTCGATGTTCCTGCTCCTCAGATGCTGCCTGATCGGCTGTGTTTTTCTAGCACCACACTCTTGGCTCTGATCTCCAGCATCTGCAGGCCTCACTGTCTCCTGAGAGGGAAATGGGCCAAGTGCAAGCAAGTGGGACTGATTCAGTTTAGCAATCCTGGTGGGGATGGACGAATGGCCTTTTTTGATGACTCCGAGTCGAGACTTTCTGCCTGGACCTCCCTTTCAGGCAGATAAGCCCCAGGTTGGGCCCACCCTCAGCATGAATAACAACTCACTCAATTCCACAAACTCTTCAGCCGACCACTTTCCACTTTCCTGTCCTCCCTCCATCTTGTCACTGACACCCCATCCACGTTCCCCCCCCCCCCCCTCAGCTGAGGGAAATAGGTCCTACGCATCCCCTCAATTTCAGACCCCTCACCCCTCGGTTCACCTCCATCCAGTCTACGTGTCAAACTGCTCCCGTTTCTGTTAGCCCATGTCTTATGAAGCAGCGGCCCTCGTGTGGTGCAGTGGAAGTGTCCCTACCTCTGGTCCAGCAGGCGTGGGTTCAAGCCCCCCACCTGCCTTTTGGGGTTCTGTAATAGCATCTCTGAGCAAGTCGGTTTGGGCGTATTCAGAGGCTCCAGCACTTGAAAATGTGTCGCCTATACTGGCTGGGTCAAAAGTCTAGAACCGGTGCTGTAGGTCTACCCACAGCACACGGGCTGCAGCAGTTCAAGAAAGCAGCTCACCCCCACCTTCTCAAGGGTCAGTTAGGGACGGGCAATAAATGCCGGGCCCAAGCCAGTGACTCCCACCTCCCGTGAATGAATAAAATCGGACAATTATTAACGAGTCTCCCGCAGCGGTCAATATTGTGGTGCAGGGGTGCCCCCTAGTGCAGCCTGACTGAAGTACTCCCCGTGTTCTTTACTAAGCCTTCCACATCAGAAACCTGGACTTATTCAGAACACAAAGGTCAGAGCGTTTCAACTCTGCTTGGTTTTACTGAAACGTAACAATGTAGAGAGCAATTGCAGATCGAACTCCCCCAAACAGGTTCATGCATTCTTCCCTGGCCGCATTGATTGTAACAAGGCCAGTCTGGTGGGCCTCATAGAATAGGAGTTGGGGCTGTTCAGCTGGTCCACTCAGGGATCCCTGGCTGACAGGTATAAACAGGAGGTAACTTGACTGTTTCCAAATGTTACCCCCATTCCTAACTGTCCCTTGGGATGAGTGAGTTTCAGATTAGATTCCCAACAGTATGGAAACAGGCCCTTCAGCCCAACAAGTCGACACAGACCTACTGAAGAGTAACCCACCCACACCCCATATTTACCCCTGACTAATGCACCTCACACTGTGGGCAATTTAGCACGGCCAATTCACCTGGCCTCCACATTTTTGGACTGTGGAAGGAAACCCACACAGTCAGTCAGTTGCCTGAGGCGGGAATTGAACCCGGGTCTCTGGCGCTGTGAGGTAGCAGTGCTAACCACTGTGCCACCTTGCCACCCCAACCTCTAATTTCAACGTTTCTCAGCCTTTTCCCATTACTGGAGGCCAGAGCTTATCCCCGGAAGGGTATTGGTCAACTAGACGAGTGTTCAGGCCAATGGGGATTAAAGGTACCATCATTGTCTTAGCTTTCGATTGCAGGTTTATTAACTGTTTTCAGATTCCATCTTGGGATTTGCATTTTTGTCCTTGGAGCATCAATGATGAATCAACTGCCACATGCTGGGTCAGGAATAAATATGGTCAGGACCGAACAGGTCCTCACCTATTACCCAGAAGGCCATTGGATCAAGAGATCTACCACCTGAGAGAACAGCCCTTCCTGATGAAGGGCTTGTGCCCGAAACGTCGATTCTCCTGCTTCTCGGATGCTGCCTGACAGCTGTGCTTTTCCAGCAACACACTCTGAACTCTGACCTCCAGCATCTGCAGTCCTCACTTCCTCCTACCTGAGAGAGCTGTCCAATCTCTCATCCAAAAGGCACTGCCTCTGACAATGCAGCATTCCCTCAGTATGGCATGTGATGATCTCCTCACAGTTCCTTTAATTTCTTGTCGATGAAGTCAGATTACCGTCGGACACAGACAGACGGAAGATTTTCAGACCACATGTCAGATTCGGCCAGGAAACAGTTAGGAGTCCTAATATTTGAAGCATTCAGCGTTCACAAATTTCTTCTTTGAGAGAAAATGAGACGAAGGCTGTTTCTTTGAATGCCTCTCCAGTGAATGCCATATCTCGGTGTTCACAGCAAAGAAACACACACACACGCCTGAACACACACACACACACACACACACATACACACATTCACACACACTCACACACACACATTCACACAGACACACACATACACACACACACACTCACACACACACACGTATACACACATACACACACACACACACTCACACACACACACGTATACACACATACACACACACACACACTCACACACACACACGTATACACACATACACACACACACACACTCACACACACACACGTATACACACATACACACACACACACACTCACACACACACACGTATACACACATACACACACACACACACTCACACACACACACGTATACACACATACACACACACACACACTCACACACACACACGTATACACACATACACACACACACACACTCACACACACACACGTATACACACATACACACACACACACACTCACACACACACACGTATACACACATACACACACACACACACTCACACACACACACGTATACACACATACACACACACACACACTCACACACACACACGTATACACACATACACACACACACACACTCACACACACACACGCACCAACACCCCTGCACCCCAGGACCCAACACCCCTGCACCCCAGGACCCAACACCCCTGCACCCCAGGACCCAACACCCCTGCACCCCAGGACCCAACACCCCTGCACCCCAGGACCCAACACCCCTGCACCCCAGGACCCAACACCCCTGCACCCCAGGACCCAACACCCCTGCACCCCAGGACCCAACACCCCTGCACCCCAGGACCCAACACCCCTGCACCCCAGGACCCAACACCCCTGCACCCCAGGACCCAACACCCCTGCACCCCAGGACCCACCTGCCCTGCACCCCAGGACCCAACACCCCTGCACCCCAGGACCCAACACCCCTGCACCCCAGGACCCAACACCCCTGCACCCCAGGACCCAACACCCCTGCACCCCAGGACCCAACACCCCTGCACCCCAGGACCCAACACCCCTGCACCCCAGGACCCAACACCCCTGCACCCCAGGACCCAACACCCCTGCACCCCAGGACCCAACACCCCTGCACCCCAGGACCCAACACCCCTGCACCCCAGGACCCAACACCCCTGCACCCCAGGACCCAACACCCCTGCACCCCAGGACCCAACACCCCTGCACCCCAGGACTCAACACCCCTGCACCCCAGGACCCAACACCCCTGCACCCCAGGACCCAACACCCCTGCACCCCAGGACCCACCTGCCCTGCACCCCAGGACCCAACACCCCTGCACCCCAGGACCCAACACCCCTGCACCCCAGGACCCTTCTGACCAGCTTGTACCCATTCACCTCGCCTCCCCCTGTTTCAAGAATAAAGTGTTCTGGAAAAGCTCAGCAGGTCTGACAGCATCTGTGATCTGTGGAGAGAAGTGACGGATGGGCAGCATGGTGGCTCACAGCGCCAGCGACCTGGGTTCGATTCCACCCTCGGGTGACTGTCTGCGTGGAGTTTGCACGTTCTCCCCGTGTCTGCGTGGGGTTTCCTCCGGGTGCTCCGGTTTCCTCCCACAGTCCGAGGATGCGCTGGTTCGGGTGAATTGGCCGAGCTAAATAGCTCACGGTGTTCAGGGATGTGTAGGTTAGGTGCATTAGACAGGGGTAAATGTAGAGTAATGGGGGAATGGTGGAAGTGGGTGCTGGAGATTAGTGTGGTGCTGGAAAAGCACAGCAGGTCAGGCAGCATCCGAGGAGCAGGAAAATCGATGTTTTGGGCAAAGGCCCTTTATGAAAACATCAATCTTCCTGCTCCTTGAATGCTGCCTGACCTGCTGTGTACTTCCAGCATCACTCCAATAGGGGAATGGGTCTGGGTGGGTTACTCTTCTGAGGGTCGGTGTGGACTTGTTGGGCCGAATGGCCTGGTTACACACTCTAGGGATTCGATGTAGGAAATTTTAATGTTTCAGGTTCACTGAGTCTTCTTCCCCCAGTTTCAGTCTGCCCGGGAGTTTCTGTTTCCAAATCTCAGTTTCGGTTTCTCGTTCCCTCGGAAACCAGGCAGAGCAGTTTCCTTTCTCTCTCTCTCTCTCCCCTTCGCAGCTAGGGTCAGCCTCAAAAGCCGCAGATTCCGTATCAGGGAATGGGCTGGGACCCCACTCCCTCCTTCACAATAACTTTAGAACGTGATTCCATCCTTCTGTGTTTCGCTATCCACCTCCACCCCCTGCTCCTCTCGGTACATCGTTTCCATCACAGCCAACCCATCCTCGCCCACACTATCCATATTCACCACGGTTTGGTGCAGCAACTGCTCTGCCCAGGACTGTAAGAGACTACAGAGAGCTGTGAACCCAGCCCAGTCCATCACACAGCCCAGTCCATCACACAAACCAGCCTCCCACCCACTGACTCCATCTACACTTCCCACTGCCTCTGGAAGGCAGCCAACATCATCAAAGACCCCTCCCACCCCGGTTAGAATCTCTTCCACCCTCTTCTTACAGGCAGAAGATATATATTTTTGGATACATGTGCTAACAGATTCAAGAACAGCTTCTTCCCCGCTATTATCAGACGTTTCTGTACAGACTTCTCAAATGTTAATTCTGATCTCTCTCTGCACCTTCTCTGCAGCTCCAACACTATATTCTACACTCTGTTGTGTTACCCCAATGCATTTTGCGTGGTACCATCTGCCTGTATAGCACGCAAAACAACACTTTTCACTGTATCTCGGTGCATGCGACAACAAGCAATTAATCAGTCAACCTTAGTCCACTTATGGTGATCTTCATCCACTTCCTGATGAAGGGCTTATGCCCAAAGCGTCGACTCTCCTGCTCCTCGGATGCTGCCTGACCTGCTGTGCTTTCCCAGCGCCACATTCTCGACTTCACTTATCATATCATAGAGTCAGAGAGTCACACAGCATGGAAACAGACCCTTCAGTCCAACTCGTTCATATTGACTAGATATCCTAACCTAATCTAGTCCCATTTGCCAGCACTTGATCCATATCCCTCTAAACCCCTTCCTATTCATGTCCCCATCCAGATGCCTTTTAGATGTTGTAATTGTACCAGCTTCCACCACTTCCTCTGGCAGCTCATTCCACCCTCTGTGTGAAAATGTTGCCCCTCAGGTCCCTTTTAAATCTTTCCCCTGTCACCTTTAACCGATACCCTCAAGTTTTGAACTCCCCTACCTTGGGGAAAAGACCTTGGATTTTCACGCTATCCACGCCCCTCAGGATTCTCTCCCATCCTTCGCCCTCCATATCACTTATTCAGCTTCTCCTCTGTCTCCTGTTGACCCATCCCCTTTCATACCCCGCTCTCTCGCTCTGGGCTGTCTCTCCAACTACCTGTTTGCCCATCCCTGAGCTGCTGTCGGTTCTGATGAGAACCTTGCACTCACTTTGCTTTCTCTCCGCACAGATGCTGCTGAGTTTCTCCAGCGATTTCTGCATTCGCTTCAGATCTGCATTTCTGTGCTGTAATATAAAACTAGGAATGTTCTTCTGGACTTATGTAGACCATTGTTGAGCATACAGCCGGTGTACTGTGCATGCGTTACTAAAGAAAGAATATCAAATGATTTATTACAAAGCTCTGTAATACAGTCATAGCGTGGAAACAGACCCTTCGGTCCAACCCGTCCATGCCGTCCTGATATCCCAACCCAATCTAGTCCCACCTGCCAGCACCCGGCCCATATCCCTCCAAACCCTTCCTATTCATATCCCCATCCAAATGCCTTTTAAATGTTGTAATTGTACCAGCCTCCACCACTTCCTCTGGCAGCTCATTCCATACACGTACCACCCTCTGTGTGAAAAAGTTGCCCCTTAGGTCCCTTTTATATATTTCCCCACTCACCCTAAACCTATGCCCTCTAGTTCTGGACTCCCCGATCCCAGAGAAAAAACTTTGTCTATTTATCCTATCCATGCCCCTCATAATTTTGTAAACCCCTCAAAGGTCACCCCTCAGCCTCCGACGCTCCAGGGAAAACAGCCCCAGCCTGTTCAGCCTCTCACCCTCCAACCCTGGCAACATCCTTGTAAATCTTTGTAATGTTGGACTTTGATTTTTTTTTTCTTGTAATTCTTTTTCCAAGAATTTGTGCTGAAGAATTCTGTACCAAGGAACCTTGTAACTAAGATGGTGACTTATAAACTTTTCATTCTCCTCATTTGAATACATGTGACAATAAAACTGACTCAATTCATAAAACACATTCAAATCAGTTCAGAGAATGTTCACTCGACTGAATCATTCACTCTCACGGGATGTGGGTATTAGAACATAGAACATAGAAAAGCACAGCGCAGTACAGGCCCTTCGGTGTTGTACAGAGGATTAATCCCAATCTAAAATGAACCTACGCACTCCTCAACTCACTGCTATCCATGTGTATGTCCAGCAGTCGGTTAAATGTCCCTAATTACTCTGCTTCCACCACCATCGCATTTCATGCATTCACAACTCTCTGTGTAAAGAAGCTACCTCTGCCATTTCCTTGATACCTTCCTCCTAATGTCTTCAAACTAGGCCCCCTCGTGCCAGTCAACCCTGCCCTGGGGAAAAGTCTGTGGCTATTGACTCTATCTATGCCTCTCATTACCTTGTATACCTCGATCAGGTCTCCTCTCTTCCTCCTTCTCTCCAGAGAGAAACGTCCGAGCTTATTCAACTCACTTCGTACGACTAGCCCTCCATTCCCGGCAGCACCCTGGTAAACCCCCTTTGCGCCCTCTCCAAAGTATTGCTGGCTGGGCCAAACACTTATTGCCCGTCTCTAATTACCCAGATGGCAGTTGACAGTCAACCACATCGCTGTGAGTCTGGAGTCACATATAGGCCAGACCAGGTAAGGATGGCAGATCTCCCTCCCGGAAGGACATTAATGAACCAGATGGGTTTTCCTATCAGCAATGGCTTCATGGCCATCGTTAGACTCTTAATTTCAGATTTTTTTTAAAAATTGAATTCAAGTTCCATCATCTGCCTTGATAGGATTCGAACTCAGGTCCCCAGAACATTGCCCAGGTCTCGGGGTTAACAAGCCAGTGGGATCAGGAGGTTGCTTTATGAACAAAAAGCTGGACAGCCTGGGTCTGTGCCCATTGGAGTTTAGAAACATGGGAGGTAATCTTTTTGAAACAGGGAAGATTCTGAGGGGATGTTTCCCATTATAGAGCCATAGAGTCATATGCACGGTCTAATCAGTCTGCGCCAAATATAATCCCAAATTAAACTAGTCCTGCCTGTCTGCTCCTGGCCCATATCCCTCTAAACCTTTCCTATTCATGAACTTATCCAAATGTCTTTTAAACGTTGTAACTCTATCCACATCCACCACTTCCTCAGGACGTTCGTTCCACACACAAACCACTCTCTGTGTAAAATCATTTGCCCCTCATGTATTTTTTAAATCTCTCTTCTCTCACCTTAAAAATGTATTCCCTGGTCTTGAAATCCCCCATCCAAGGGTAAAGGTAACTCCCATTACTTCTATCTATACCCATCATTGTTTTATAAACCTCTATCAGGGTCGTCTCTCGACCTCCTACACTCCAGAGAACAAAGTCCCAGCCTATCCAGCCTTTCTTTAGAACTGAAACCTTCTATACCCGGCAACATTCTGGTAAATCTCTTCTGAACCCTCTCCAGTTTAATAATATCCTTCCAATAACAAGGCGACCGGAACTGGACACAGTACTCAGGTAGTGGCCTCACCAACATCCTGCGCAACCTCAACGTGACGTTCCAACTTCTATACTCAAAGGACTGAGAAGGCAAGCGTGCCAAATGCCTTTTAACCCCCCGTCCCCCGTCCCCCCCCCCCCGTCTATACATGACACAAACTTCAAAGAATCATGTACCTGGACCCCGAGGTCCCTCTGTTCCACGACACTACCCAAGGCCCTATCATTTATCATACAAGTCCTACCCTTGTTGTGGGAGAGACTAGAATTAGGGACACCATTTAAAAAATTAAAATTCTCCCATTTAAGATGGAAATAAGAACTATTTTTTCTCATGGAGGGTCGTGAATCTCTGGAATATTCTTCCCCAAAGAGCAGTACAGGCAGGACAGTTGAATATCTTCAAGACAGAGTTCACGAGGAAAGGAGGCAAAGATTATTAGGGGCAGGTGGGAGTGTGAGTGTGAGGGCTCAATCAGATAAATTAGTACCTCATTAAATAGCAGAGTGAGTACAGGAGATAAACAGTCTACTCCAAAATTCGACCTAAACAATGGGCTGTCTTCAATGACGATATTGGTACAGCACAGTGATGAGCACTACTGTCTCACAGCTCCTCGGATCCAGGTTCAATTCTCAGCCTACAGTGCCTCTATGGGCTTCCTCCCACAGTCGAAAGATGTGCAGGTTAGGGTGGGTTAGCCATGGGAAATTACCCATAGTGTCCAGGGATGTGCTGGTTAGGGTGGGTTAGCCATGGGAAATTACCTATACTGTCCTGGGATGTGCAGGTTAGGGTGGGTTAGCCATGGGAAATTACCAACAGTGTCCTGGAATGTGCAGGTTAGGGTGGGATAGCCATGGGAAATTACCCATAGTGTCCAGGGATGTGCATGTTAGGGTGGCTTAGCCATGGGAAATTACCTATAGTATCCACGGATGTGCAGGCTGGGTGGGTTAGCCATGGGAAATTACCCATAGTGTCCAGGGATGTGCAGGCTGGGTGGGTTGGCCATGGGGAATTACCCACAAAGTCCTGGGATGTGCAGGCTAGGGTTGATGAAGACTTGATGGACCGAATGGCCTCTTTCTATGTTGTAAGGGTTCTGTAATTCGTATATGGAAATGTGGCACAACATGTGACTGGGGGGAGTAGATGTGGTGATATGTTCAACTGGAAATTCAAAGGGAATGGGAGATTTATCGAGAGTGGAACAGTGCGCAGGATTAGGGGGAGACATGGCACCGGCTAAAGTGCTCGTTCAGAGAGCCAGTTCTGACCTGCTGGGGAAAATGGCTTCCTTTTCTGATTCTCTGACCCTAAATGTGTGTGAAAATTGAGGTCTAGTATTGGGAAACACCTCGGGATGGATCCAGGGGCTCTCCCTCCCGCAGAAAGGGACAATACCCACAGCTGATTGCCTTCATCTTGTGTGCCCAGCTCCCCGTGGGAACCTGGACTCAAGCTGAGTGGGTTGGTGCTGGGGGATGGTGTGGGGTAGGGGGTACCAGTGTGGCTTCCGTTCAAGGAGACGTGAACTAATGTCGGGCAATTGCATGGTTTCCAAACCAGACAGGTAGTGCGACAGGCAGTAAACAGCTGAACCCACACAGTGGACAGGCAGTGATCATCGTCATTACCTGGAAAGATGCAGAGGCTTTGGAGAGGGTGCAAAGAAGGTTTACCAGGATGCTGCCTGGACTGGAGGGCTTGCCTTATGAAGAAAGGTTGAATAAGCTCGGACTTTTCTCTCTGGAGAGAAGGAGGAAGAGAGGAGACCTGGTCGAGGTGTACAAGGTAATGAGAGGAATAGATAGAGTCAATAACCAGAAACTTTTCCCCAGGGCAGGATTGGGAGAAAGGTATAGAGGAGATGTCAGAGGTCGGTCCTTTACACAGAGAGTTGTGAATGCATGGAATGTGCTGCCAGCTGTGGTGGTGGAAGCAGAGTCATTGGGGACATTTAAGCGACTGCTGGACATGTACATGGATAGGGCAGTGAGTTGAGGGGGGGTAGGTTAAGTTATTGTATTTTACATTAGGATTAAACCCCGGTACAACATTGTGGGCCAAATGGCCTGTTCTGTGCTGTACTTTTCTATGTTCTGTTATTCGGACAGGTCATCACCCCTTGGCATTCAATGGTGTTACCACCACTGAATCACCCATTACCAACGTCCTGGGGGTTGCCATTGACCAGAAGCTCACCTGGACTAGCCACATAAACACAGGGGCTACAAGAGCAGGTCAGAGGCTGGGAGTCCTGCAGCGAGTAACTCACCTCCAGACTCCTCAAAGCCTGTCCACCATCTACAAGGCACAAGTCAGGGATTCATGCTAGTGCTAAACAGAATCCCTCAGTCATAGCACATTCAACTTAAAGGTTCCAACATTTAAATTTATGCAATAGTTTTGGAAAAATAAGACCCGGTTTTAATGATGATTTGGAGATGCCAGTGTTGTGCACAACCACATGATGAAGGATCAGCGCTCCGAAAGCTAGTGCTTCCAAATAAACCTGTTGGACTATAACCTGGTGTTGTGGGATTTTTTAACGCTTGTTATGAGAAATTGTCAAAATTTGGTCAATCTAGCCTCCCAGGATTCCATAGGTCTTTAAAGCTAAGCTTAAAAAACTCTGACATGAAACACAGACACACTAAGAGGCCACTGAATATATATTTTTAACAGGTGGCAGAGGCAATCAGATTACACAATTTCTGAGGGAGTACTCCCCACTTGCCCCTGGATGGGGGCAGCTCCAACAACACTCTAGAAGCCCAACACCATCCAGGACAAAGCAGCCCCCACTTGGTTGGCACCACATCCACAAACATCCCCTCCCTCCCCCACCGACGCTCAGTAGCAGCAGGGTGTACCATCTACAAGCAATTCGCCAAAGATCCTCAGACAGCACCTTCCAAACCCCATGACCACTTCCATCTAGAAGGAAAAGGGCAGCAGACACATGGGAAGACCACCCCCCTTGCCAAGCCTGACTTGGAAATATATCGCCATTCCTTCAGTGTCGCTGGGTCAAAATCCTGGAATTCCTTCCCTAAGGGCATTGTGGGTCTACCCACAGCAGGAGGACTGCAAAATGGAGCACTGAGATTCCCTGTCATGTTTCCATTCCTGCTGCTGGGAACTCCGTGCAGAGGCCATTCATCGGCACGATGATAGACCCTGCCGGCTTCGGGGCGTCATTGCCCAGCATCCCCTTCCTGAAGGACGAATTAAGATGGAGCTGGGTTGAGCGTGGGTCAGCGAACACTGGCTTTGTCACCCGTGCCCACCTCCCATGAGCAAATTTCTTTTTTAAAAAAACAGCGCCCGGTCCTTTAAAATGATTTCAACGGACAATTCTGCATTAAAGACAAGAAGCGTTAAAACAAAATAATGACCCATGACCTCTGGAAAACGAGATGGAACCTCTTTCCAGAAAAAAATCAACTTCCATTTCAAATCCCTCACATTAGCTTGCCAAAAGGCAGGCTGGAACATGATCAAATCTAATTAAAATCGTATTCTGCCAAGAGGGTTCCTGTCCCCTCTCCCCGGGGGGGTGGGAGGGCGGGAGACTGGGGGACAGGACGATTTTGCCGTCTGGGATTTTTTATTTAATTCCTCCTGTTTCTCATCCTGCTTAGCGATTCGGGGTCAGTGAATGGGGTGGGAGCTGGCTGGCTGAAGAGAGAGAGAGAGAGAGAGAGAGAGAAAGACAATGTGAGGCAAACGCGTTTAAAAATTACTCATTTGAGGCAAGGACAAAATTACAAGCCACCGATTCAGCCGAGAGCGGGCCGGCTGAGTGACACATGTCAAGCAATGATGAATGGCTCTATTTTCCCAATCCCTCGGCCTTCTTCCACGACGGCTTCGCTCATTTATCATCCTCGGCCTACTCCGTTTGACAGGGGAGGCGGGGCTCCCTATTGGTGACCAACCGTCACAAATAAAACAGCTTTTACATCAAGCCAAATTGTTCTTGTGGGGGATAATAATGCACTCGTACCCATTTCCCAGGAGCAGCTCCAAGCGGCTGGATTACGTCGTTCAATTTATCTTTTTGCTTTTCGTTTTGCGGGCGGTGTGTTTTTTTTAATCGATTTCGTTGGGGGGGAGGGTTAATTTTTGGATGGGGGCGGTGAAGACGTCAAAGCGAAAATGCCACCGAGAAAAAAGAATCAAAAATGAAAACAGTCCGCTTTTAACATTTCTGGCCAGCTTTTGTTCTCTCTCCCCGTCGCTGTTTCGGTTTTCTGTTTGCGAGGTTCCATCGATTTTGGTTTGGCTCCACTGGGGTCTGCAGTGTCCCGAGGCCTGGATTGTAGGCCGGGACCTGAAATGTAGGTCATGACCTGTATTGTAGGCCAGGGCCTGTAGTGTAACTCAAGGCCTGGATTGTAGGCCAGGGCTTGCATTGTAGGCCATGTAGTATATTTAGACTGGGGCCTGTATTATAGCTCAAGGCCGTATTGTAGCTCAAGGCTGGTATTTTAGGAATCCAACTGTATCCTGGAATTCGGTCCCATAAACACTGTATCTACAAGAGCGGGTCAGAGGCTGGGAATAAAGCCTGTCCGCCATCTATAAGGCACGAATCAGGAGTGTGATGGAATACTCCCCACTTGCCCCGGATGGGGGCAGCTCCTACAACACTCAAGCAGCTCAACACCGTCGGGCAAAGCAGCCCCCGCTTGATTGGCATCACATCCACAAACATCCCCTCCCTCCACCACCGACGCTCAGTAGCAGCAGGGTGTACCATCTACGAGATGCTCTTCAGAAATTCACCCAAGATCCTCAGGCAGCACCTTCCAAACCCACGACCACTTCCATCTAGAAGGATAAAGGACAGCAGATACACAGGAACACCACCCCCTGCAAGTTCCCCTCTGAGCCACTCACCATCCCGACTTGGAAATATATCGCCATTCCTTCACTGTCACTGTGTCAAAGTCCTGGAATTCCCTCCCTCAGGGCATTGTGGGTCAACGCACAGCACACGGATAGCAGCGGTTCAAGATGGCAGCTCACCCCCACCTTCTCAAGGGGCAACTAGGGACGGACAGTGAGTGCTTTCCCAGACAGCGACCCCCACATCCCGTGAATGAATTATTAAAAGGCACTATAGCATCAAGAACTGAAAAGGATAGAGACCAGCAAACACAAAGATGGCTGAGCAGACAGGGATGGAACTGGAGTCAGTCAAACGAATGTGACCTTTTTACAACAAGACATTGAACTCTGGTTGGATTAAATTGTTCCAACATCACTTGGGATGGGGGGGGGGGGGTGTGGTGGGGGCATGCTTGTGCCCTTTAGCTACTCCTTAAAGGGCCAAGGGGAGGCCATTCAGCCCACTAGGCCTGTTCAGCCATTCCATTGGATCGTGGATTAGTAGCTTGACTCCATTGTCTCACTTTGGTTCCATGGATCTTAATAACCCTTACGCCAACACTCTCCGCCAACCCTCAGGGTCTGCAGTGCTAGTAGACCCCGCCCAGTCTAAACACCCTCCTGGGCCAGAGGGTTCCACTCCACTTGGATTAACTCAGGGCTGGACTTCACACTTAATGGTACCGTCCTGGGGTGCGTTGCTGAACAAAGAGAGTGCAGGTTCATTGTTCCTTGAAAGTGGAGTCGCAGGTAGCGAGGGTGGTGAAGAAAGCGTCTGGTACGTTTAGAGCACTGAGTGTCGGAGTTGGAGTGGCGTGTTTGCGGCTGCATTAATTAGGCCACCTTTGGAATTCTGCGTTCGATGCTGGTCTCCCCAGAATTAATCGAAACTTAATCTGAAGGTGGCTGGGCCAGAGGGCCAGCACTGACGGAGCAGGCCGAATGTCCCCTTTCTCGCGCCGAGCCGAATTCTCTGAAGCAGAAAACCTTTTCGAACCCGGCATCACGTCAGCCCGAATCAAGGCTGCAGGGTGCGCCAAGCCACAAAATGGCCTTCCACCGAGATTGACGTCGACGTGGATTGGTACGGGGAAATCAAGCCCCCTTTCCCACAACAACAACAGAAATGAACATTTAAAAGCAAAAGCCCAGGTTATAAACAGATGGTGTGGTTCGCTGAGGTGGCGGGGGGGGGGGGAAGTGAGGGGAGAGAAACGATGGGGTCTTCGAGCAAGGGGAGGATCACAACAGCAACAGTAACCTCTTGTCTGAGGTCCAGCACCAGCAGGCAATGACAGGGTAACGCAGGGACATTAATCATTTAATTATACCCCTGTCAGAGTGCAACAAAAGGAGGAACTCTGACCGCATTCACTGGGGAGGTGGATGCCAGGCAGCAGTAAGCAAGAGAGACAAAGTCAATTAATAAAGCATTTTGTGGACAAAGCAAGAGAGGGAGGCAGAGAGAAGGGGGGGGGTTGGCATTAGTGTTGGACTGTCATTGCTTCAGAACGCCCTCTCATCCCCCATGATCGAACCTACCTTCAATGTCCAGCAGGCAGATCATGCCTCACAGTTGATTGATGGATCTTTGATTAACATTGAGCATCTCTTAAAGGCACAGCACCACCCAGGCCAGGTTCCACTGGGGGGCTGTGTCACACCTGTAAGAGGAGGAAAGCTTCCACACACGTCGGAACAGGAGGGTTTGGGGAACTGTCTCACGGAGAGAGGCCGTGCAGACTGGGTCGGTACTCGCTGGGGTTTTTAACGAGAGGTGACCTGATAGTAACCTGCAAGATTAATGAAGGGCCTGACTGGGGGGTGGGGGGTGAGAAAAGTGGAGAGGTTGGCTCCCCTTGTGGAAGAGTCCAGGGTCAAAGAGGCATCACTTCAGAGTAAGGGGTTGAGAGGAAGGCGAGGAGGAATTTCTCCTCATCGAGGGGAGTGGCTCTGTCGAGGCTGGGCTAATTCAGCCTGAGACGAGGAGGAATCGAGGGAAAAGGCTGGGAAGTGGAGTTCAGGATTATCTGACCAGACCCGATGGGCTGAATGGCCTACTTCTGTTCCCACATCATAGAGTCTTAAAGGCACGTGGACTGTCAGCTGATCCCTCGGCCATTTCGACTGAGCAAGTCAGACACCAACAACATGTGCATTTATATGGCACCTTTCCCACAATGGAACCTTGCCAAAGAATGAGAAACAAACTCACCCACATCAGGGGATATTGGGACCCCAGTCTCAAAACCCCATGTTCACCGGGGGAGGGTTAAGCAGGTTCCGAAAAGTGTCCAGAGGGTTTTAAGATTATCTCTTCGTGTTCTTCAAAACGCGCCTCTCTGACCATATTCTTGCTGTCTCCCCACGGACCCCCCTCACTGACCTCCCCCCCCACCATCTTCACATCTCCTCTTCAGCTTTGTCATGCCCCTGTGGGGTGCCGTGGGAAGATTTTCCTTGTGGAAGACGCTACTTAAATGCAAGCAAGCCACTGCCAGGGGACGAGCAAGAGAAGTCTGCAGCTCAGCATGGGAGGCTGCGTCCCTGTCTCAGGAGCTGAAGGGCCCAAGTGCAGTCCTCAGGCAGGGAGGCGGGACTTGAACGTCAGTGGGGCAGTGGGTGATGTCCCTCGCCTCTGACCCAGACATTGTGAGTTTGAGTCCCATTGATGGGTGAGGTGGGGGGGGCGGGGTTAGGTGTGTTCAGAAACAAGGCTTAACAGGTCAAAGGTCAACTTCAGATGTGTCTATGGCAGGAGGTGAGAGTGGGAGACTCTCAGAACCAGCATCTCGTGGTACCTTCAAAGATGGTGACTACAAATCCACACATTTTCCCTCACTGTGAGGGATGGAGATCTCGATGGGGAAGGGGTGGGGCTCTTACTGTGGTGTAGAGGGAACTCAGAGGACAGGACCAAGGTGTGATGGACATAGGTCTTACTGAAGGAAGGACATAACGGTGTTAGAAATAGCTCACTGTCCACAGTGGTGGTGGCTCAGTGGTTAGCACTGCTGCCTCACAGCACCAGGGACCCCGGTTCAATTCCTGACTGTCTGTGTGGCATTTGCATATTCTCCCAGTGTCTGAGTGGGTTTCCTCCCTTAATCTTATGCCCTCTAGTTTTGAACCCCCCCTACCCTTGGAGATAGACTTTGGTTTTTCACCTTATCCATGTCCCTCGTGATATTATAAACCTCTATGAGATGATCCAGTCCAAAGATGTGCAGGTTAGGGTGGATTGACCAAGCTAAATTGCCCCATAGTGTCCATGCTAGGTGGGTTCGCCATGAGAAATGCAGAGTTACAGGGACAGGGTAGATCTGGATAGGCTGTTCTTCAGGGGGTCAGTATAGACTCAATGGGCCAAATGGCCTGTTTCCCCTCTGTAGGGATTCTAAGGTTCACCAGATTAATCTCTGGAATGAGAGCTACCCTCTCATGAGGAACTGGGTTTGTATCCTTTTGTTTTCATTCACACACAGGATGAGGGTGTTGCTGGCCAGGCCTCCAAAGAACATCCCAGCGAGACCCACCCTGTAACCCTGCATTCCCCATGGCTACCCCACCTAGCCTGCACATCCCAGCCAGACCCACCCCTGTCCCTGTAACCCTGCATTCCCCATGGCTACCCCACCTAGCCTGCACATCCCTGAACACTACAGGCAACGTAGCATTGCCAATCCACCCTAACCTACACATCGTTGGACTGTGGGAGGAAACCTGCACAGGCACAGGGAGAATGTGCCCATCCCTAATTGCCAGAGGGCAGTTAAGAGTCAACCGTACGGCTGTGGGTCCGGAGTCACACTGAATTGAATTGAATTGAATTTATTGTCATGTGTACCGAGGTACAGTGAAAAGCTTTGTTTTGCGAGCAATACAGGCAGGTCACAGAGTTAAGTAGCATAGATAAGTAAATAATAGGTAAACAGCGGCAAAAACAAAAAGTATTCTAACAACAGTCGGGTAGACACTGTTGTGAAACTGGCTGGTGCGTGTGTTGAGGCTTCTGTACCTTCTCCCCGATGGTAAAGGTTGTAGAAAAACATTGCCAGGGTGGGATGGATCTTTGAGAATGCTGGCCTTTCCTTGACAGTGGGCCTGGTAGATGGATTCTATAGATGGGAGGTTGGCCTTTGTGATTGTCCGGGCTGAGTTCACCACACTCTGTAACCGTCTCCGATCTTGAATGGTACAGCTCCCATACCAGGTAGTGACACACCCAGACAGCGTGCTCTCGATGGCGCACCTATAAAAGTTGGTAAGGGTATACACCGTCATGCCAAATTTCCTCGGCTGTCTGAGGAAGAAGAGACATTGTTGGGTCTTTGTAACCAGTGCGTCCACATGAAGAGTCCAAGAAAGCTTGTTGTGGATGACCACTCCCAGGAGCTTGACACTCTCCACTCATTCCACCTCTGTGCTGTTAATGTAGGCCAGACCAGGTAAGGATGACCGTTTCCTTCCCTAAAAGGGGCATTAGTGAACCAAATAGACTTTTCCAACAATGAAATAATGGTCATTATAAGACTCCTAATTCCTAATATTTATTGAATTCAAACTCCAGTACCTGCAGGATTCAAACCAGGGTTCCTCAGAGCATTACCTGGGTTAACTGCCTAGTGATAGCAACACTCGGCCATCCCCTCTCCCTTTGAGAACAGATGATCCTGAGGCATCTTTAACCTGAGGGGTAGATGTGGAGAGGGTATTCCCTCTTATGGAAGGATCTGGAGGGGAGGGGGGGTAGGGTAACTGTGTGAAAATCAGGGATTTCCAACGAAGATGAGGCAATATTTTTTCTGTCAGAGGGTCATGAATCTTTGAGACTCCAACCCCGAAAAATTATGGAAGTGGAACCCTCAAGAAATTTGAAGGTCGCTTCTCGAAGAAAAAAAGGCTGGTGAAGGGTGGGAACAGGCCATTCAGCCCATCAGGTCCAGCCCGACCCTTCAAAGAGCGTCCCAACCCAGACCCACCCTTGCCCCTGTAGCCCTGCATTTCCCATCTGCTAACCCACATCCCTGAACACTTTAGCACAGCCAATCCACCCTAACCTGCACATCGTTGGAATGTGGGGGGGAACCAGAGGAAATACACACACACACCACACAGACAGACACCCACAACACAGACACACAGAACACAGACACACACACACACCACAAAATCTGCAGGAGATCTTTAGGATAGCTTCCTCAGCCTAGGAAGCTCCAGTTTATCATCATTGAATCCGTACAGTGTGGAAGAAGGCCATTCAGTCCATTGTGTCCAAATGAACATAAGTGGGGATATTAACTGAAGTTTACATAATGTTCAGAACAAGTAGTCAATGTCCATGTGCAACAAGAACTAGACACCATTAAAGATCGTACTGTATAGGTTTGGGTAACATTCATGCAACAGCACTGCTACACACAGCACAATTCGACAATAAAAGGTGCTGCTCAGTTAGCACCTTAATCTGGGTTCACAAGAAGATGAGAAGTCATTCAGCCCATCAAACTTTTGGACAAGACGTATGGTAATGCATTTAGTACCTCCTGTCATTTACAAAGGAAAAGAAGGAATCTGCTCACTCCCACACGTTACTTACACAGAATCCGAAAGAGTCTATTTCACACACGGAGTCACTTACAAAAGAAGAGGAAGATGTCATTCAGTTTTTGAAGTCACTAACACAGGAACAGGAAAGTCTGAGAGATTATCTAATATCACAAACAAATGGAGCAGGAACTGAAAAGAACAACTGCTCAAAATTGATCTACCTGTTTTAATTATTCATAGTACATAAATGAGTGTCCGTCCATATTCATCAAGTTTCAATTCTTTATTCTTTCACATTGCTACAGATTAAACACATAGTTACTGCACTCTCTCCTCATGGTACCATCATGCCAGGGTTTAGTCTGGTGAAACTCCTTTGCACTGTCTCGATGACAAACACACAACACAGACACACACACAACACAGACACACACACAACACAGACACACACACACAACACACACAACACAGACACACACACACAACACAGACAACACAGACACACACACACATACACATACGGGGAGAATGTGCAAACTCCACATGAACAGTCGTCCAAGTAACCCGGGTTACCTGGCGCTGTGAGGGAGCAGTGATCAGCACTGAGCCACCATACCTACCCATTAACCCAAGGTTACAATCAGATTAGCCACGATTGTATTGAATAACAGAATCGAGGGGCTGAGTGGGCACCTCCTGCTCCTTCTTTATACTTTCATAAACTTCTCATGGGATTTTTAAAAAGCGTTCATGTGGAACAGGGTAAAATCCTATTGGAATAAAGAGAGACTGATGCAGCGTATTCTGTCTCAGGCAATCCATGATGTGGGAGTGCCGGTGTTGGAATGGGGTGGACAATGTCAGGTTTATTTAAATTCACAAGCCTTCGGAGCGCTGCTCCTTCATCAGGTGAAATCACTTCACCCTGTCTAAGGTGTGACATTGACAGAAGGTTGCTGAACCATCCGATATCCACTCCGAGTCAGTGCTAATGCCCCGATTGTGGAGACTCCAACTATAATAAGGAAGGATATTTTCTTCCAGGATTCAGAACAGCGAGTGTTGTTAGTGACCTGTCAGCCCCGTTGTCATGCACAGTCCGGCACCTGCTGGCAGAGTATGGAACAACTCCCTGTAATACCTCACCCAATATTAAAGACCACGGACCTACTTCCAGGACAAAGGGAGGTTTCACCTTTGTGTAGCACCCTCCAAAACCAAAGGAAGGCCCACTGTGCTTTTCAGTCAATGAGATACTTCTGAAGTATTGTCATACAAGGCCAGATGCTGTGAAATTCCTCCCAAAACCTTCTCACTTTCTCTTCCTGCGTTTTCCCCTCTTCCTCTGTTCTCATTCCTATCTCCTCCTCTCTGTATTTTTCTCTTTCTGCCTTTTCCCCTCTCCCTCTCTTCCTCTCTACCCGTCTCCGTCTCCCCCTCTCCACCTCTATCTGTCTCTTTCTCCTCCTCACTCTTTCCCCC
>NC_057750.1:13431177-13441213 GCF_004010195.1 Chiloscyllium plagiosum | reverse complement strand
TCTCTCTCTGTCTGTCTCTCTCTCTCTGTCTCTGTCTCCCTCTGTCATTCTCTCTCTCTGTCTCTGTCTCTCTCTGTCTGTCTCTCTGTCACTCTCCCTCTCTCTGTCTCTCTCTGTCTGTCTGTCTCTCTCTCTCTCTCTAATGTGAGAACAGCCCCTATGGTTCTCTGGCACTTAGCGGCCTTACCTTGACATCCCAAGAGGGGACACTGTCGTGGTTCATCGCTACCTTCTCAAGGGGCAATCAAGGATGGACAATAAATGGCGGCCCAGCCAGCGATGTCACATCCTGTGAACACAGCTCCCTGTGTGTTCCCTCAGTCAGTCTGTGGTTCTGTGTGGAGTTTTCTCCGGCCCAGGATTCCATCGGAATGAGGAGGTGTCTGGTCCTCAAGCCCAGGGCCGTGAGACGGACCAAGTGGACATTGCCTTAAGTTCTCTTTTATTAATTTTTTTTTACAGCATTATTGTGGAAGGACAGTTAGTCTGAACCCTTCACTTCTGTACTCTTCTAATTTATTCGTATTACTGTGTACTTTTGAATTTCTGTAACATCAGACTATTTATTCCTTTATTTTTCCAATTCTTTTTTCTTAAGAATTTGTACTCAAGGTATCTGTACTGAGGTAGCATTGTGTCTAAGATGGTGATTTGTAAACTTTTCACTGAACTCGTGGGGCAATAAAACTCATTCAATTCAACAAAAGGCTTATCTGTTATTGCTGGACATTTATTGGAAGGATGTTCCTGCTGTGGAGGGAATACAGTGAATGTTTACCAGACTGAATCCTGGGATGGCAGCGCTGACGTGTGAGGAGAGGTTGAGTTGGTTGGGATTGTACTCACTGGAGCTTGGAAGGATGAGGGGGATTCTCAGAGAAACCTATACAATTCTAACAGGGGCTACACAGGGTAGATACTGGAAGGATGTTCCCGATGGTGGGGGGAGTCTGGAACCAGAGGTCATAGTTTAAGGACAAGGGGTAAACCTTTTAGGACTGAGATGAGGAGAAATGTCTTCACCCAGAGAGTGGGGAGCCTGTGGGATTCACTACCACAGACAGTGGTTGACGCCAAATCATTGTGTTTTCAATAAGGAGGTAGATATAGCTCTTGAGGCTAATGGGATGAAGTCAGATGACACCAGATGAGGTTTATTTGAAGTCGCAAGCTGCTGAAGAAGGTCACCTGACGAAGGAGCAGCGCTCCGAAAGCTTGTCATTTCAAATAAACCTGTTGGACTATCAGCTGGTGTCATGTGACCTCTGACCTTGCCCACCCCGGTCCAACACTGGTACGCCCATGTCATGGCTAAAGGGATGAAGGGTTGTAGGGGAGAGTTGGATTTGTGTACCAAGCTCGATGATGGGATGGTGGAACAGGATTGAGGGGCTGAATGGGCCTACTCCTGCTCTATTTTCAATATCTCCATCATGCAATGGTTGGAGCCAAGTGGATCTTAAATGACTATGAGTTCTCTGATTGGGGCCTGGGTCAATTAGGGAGTCTGGGCTGACAGGAGATTCAAAAGGTCTAGGGAATGGCTCTGAGCCCATGTACCATACACATGTTAAATAAGCTGAAAATGTGTTGCTGGAAAAGCGCAGCAGGTCAGGCAGCATCCAAGGAACAGGAGAATCGACATTTCGGGCATAAGTCCTTCTTCAGGAATGTGGAAAGTGTGTCTAGCAGGCTAAGATAAAAGGTGCCCGAAACGTCGATTCTCCTGCTCCTTGGATGCTGCCTGACCTGCTGCGCTTTTCCAGCAACACATTTTCAGCTCTGATCTCCAGCAGCTGCAGCCCTCACTTTCTCTCAAACATGTTAAATAAGGGTGACTTAATGATGGGATACTGGCCTCTGTGGAGTTATTAAATATCACCCATCAACTTCCCCAGCGTTGGGAACTCCAGTTAACTCTGGGAGAGTTCAGATGGCTCAACACTGATTGTGCAGGTTCAGAGCTCTGAGAAGGTGGAGTCGCAGGTAGACTGGGTGGTAAAGAAGGCGTTTGGTACACTCGCCGTTATTGGTCAGTGCACTGAGTGTAGGAGTTAAGAGGTCATGTTGCGGCTGTACAGGACATTAATTCGGTCACTTTTGGAATACTGCATTCAATTCTGGTCTCCCTGCTATCGGAAGGATGTTGTGAAACTTGAAAGGGTTCAGAAGAGATTTACAAGGATGTTGCCAGGGTTGGAGGATCTGATCTACAGGGAGAGGCTGAACAGGCTGGGGCTGTTTTCCCTGGAGCGTCGGAGGCTGAGGGGTGACCTTATAGAGGTTTGTAAAATCATGGGGGGCACGGATATATAAATGGTCAAGGTCTTTTCCCTGGGGTCGGGGAGTCCAGAACTAGAGGGCATAGGTTTAGGGTGGGAGGGGAAAGATATAAAAGAGACCTAAGGGGAAACCTTTTCACGCAGAGGGTGGTACGTGTATGGAATGAGCTGCCAGAGGATGTGGCTGGTACAATTGTAACATTTAAGAGGCATTTGGATGGGTATATGAATAGGAAGGGTTTGGAGGGATATGGGCCGGGTGCTGGCAGGTGGGACTAGTTTGGGTTGGGAATATCTGGTCGGCATGGACCGAAGGGTTTGTTTCCATGCTGTACATCTCTATGACTCTGTGCTGGATAGACATGGCGAACAATTTGAAGGGGTGACAGGTGAGAACTCACTGAGGCGGGATTTTGAACAGCAGGTACTGAGCACGCTCACAACAAGGACAATCCCCTAGCGTGGATTCCTTGTGCACACGTGCTCTGAACTCCTGAAGCATCTCCGGGAACAGCCCGGGCCTCCTCCGGAACACACCGGGAATTGCGAAGACGCGTTCTGGGCTCTTGCTGTGCATCATTTTACCTCTCTTTGAGTGCCTTTAGTGAAAGCACATTGTACACCAGGACCTGTCTCTGGTTCCTCAAAGCCTTCACTCATTCATTATCTTTATTGTCCGTTACATTCCCATTACCTGTACCCATCGCAGCAACAGACCCTATTAAAGCACTCTGATGGTACAAAGTCTCACTCATTAATATATTATCATTGGATATTAAAGGTATAAGTTGTTAATAAATTATAATGTGATGTGGAATGGTGTGGCTCATTAATATACTTCGATCTGAAAGCTCAACCAGTTAATAAGTTATAATTAGATTTCAAAGAATTGGGTTCATAAATATATTATATTCAGATATTAGAGTCACCGGTCCCTCATTATGTCCTGTAATTAGATATGAGCGGTACCCCTCATCATATATTATAATAAGACATGCAAGATACAGACATCATATATTACCAATTATTAAAGGGAGCATTCTCATTAATACATTCTAATTGGATTTATGAAATATGCTGCTCATTAACTTTTCTGGATCATGTTGCGCGCAGATTTTGAATTTCTCTGTTTAACGCCTCAAAGGGGCCGTTGTTACTCACTTTGCTATTGGCAAACTCCTGGTGATGTCATCATAAGGCGCGGTGAAGCACCAAATGACGCTCTCTCGGCCTTGGACAGAAAGATCCTTCCGCCTTTAAGCCCCACACGACGAAATCAAAATCGCAGACCCTTCGGCCCCTCAGCTAATACCAACAACGTCATCCCTTCCCCAAGTCTCAACTCCCCTCTTCGCACGTAAGAGGGCAGCGGAGTAGACCTCCTGAGTCCAGGCCTCGTCCGCTCTGTTTCTTTTTCTCCCCGTTTCTTTTCTTTGTTTTTCTTTCGCCCCCTTCTTGCTCTTACCTCCTGAGAAGCGCGTAGTCACGGCAACGGCATCAATGGTGGCGACTGAGTCTAGCGCAGTCTCATGGCGGAATATTCCAGTAAGTTGGCAGCAGGGAGTTGGCGGAGGGGCGAGCATGGGACCTGAGGTGTCGGCGGTCGCGATATCAGCGGGGGGGGGGGGGCAAGGTAGGCCCAGCGGTGAAAGGTGGAGCCTGATGATGGTGATCGGTGAGTTCGATGTTGGGTTTGGGTGCACCGCAGGCCGCGGTGATGCATTGTGGAGGGGTGGTTGTCACGGCGACGTCAGCGGAGGAGGCAGCAGTCTGCAGTCAGCCTCGGAGTTGGAGACGTTGGGCTTCAGTTGCAGATGTAGGCCTGAATTGGCCCTCCCGGAATGGACTGTGGGGCAGGACCTTGGACGGGCCCAGAGCCTGTTGTGGAAACCCCAGGCCCACCCCCCGATGTCGAGTGGAGCGCACGGGGGGGAGAAAGAACTCTGATTTAATTTAAATTTAAGTCTTACATCTAAATTTCAATCTTACAACTTAATCTCTTCCGTCAGTCAAAATGGGATTATACACATTTCACTATTTATTTGTTAAATACAAGTGACAACAAATCATTAAATTCAATCAAAACCTACACTTTGTTGGGGGCTAATCATTTACTTCCTGATACAAATGTGAAGAAACTTGCATTTATATTTTTGATTTTGGTTTGATTTATTGTCGGATGTACCTAAGTCCAGTGAAAAGCTTTGTTTGCGAGCAGATCATAGTAAGCAAGGATGTTCAGGTCAGAGAGTGAACCAGACCTTGGTCAGAGGTGGACAGGGCGTGCGCGCTGTGAGGTAAATGAAATGTAGAAGCTGTTAAGGTTCAGGAACGCACCTGCGAAGTTGATCACAGCAAACTCCCAAAATCAGCAATTTTTTAAAAAACCTAACAGCTTTAGTCTGGTTGAGGGCTGCAAAGACACTGGGAAATATTGCCCCCCCCCCCCCATCTTCGGAGAGTGTCTTGAGATCTTTTGCTTTCCACTGGCAGCAGGCGGGTCCTCAGTTTAAACTCGTATCCACGGCCCAGCCCCTCTGACAGTGCAGTACTCCCTCGGCACTGCACCCATGTCAAGGTTCCCATTGGCTGCTGTCACTTTGTGACTCAACAAAGGTATTGGGTAGGCTCCTTCTGCCCTTCAATGCCTGACCAGTTAAAGCTGCTCTGTTACTCTGTGAATAAACACCGACTGGCTGAGAGAGTGAGAGAGAGAGAGAGGGAGGGAGGGAGTGGGTATCTCTGAGGAAGAGAACATAGGGAGTGTGTGAGTGAGAGGGGGAGAGAATGAGAGAGTATATGAGAGAGCAAAAGGATGCATGAGAGAGAGGGAGAGCAAGAGAGCTATTGCGACAAAATAAATGAGAGGGAGGTGAGACTGATAGAACGAGAGAACGTTTGAGAGAGAGGGAGGGCATGAGAGATAGAGAGTGGGAGTGGGACAGTAAAGAGAGCGTGTGAGACAAAGACGCTGAGTGAGAGAGAGCAACAGACCGTGTGAGAGAGAGAATGTGAAAGACAGTGATAGAATGTGAGAGAGAGAGTGAAAGAGTATGTGAAGACAATAAGAGATGCAGCCAGTAAGTTTGCAGATGGCATCAAAATTGGAGGTGTAGTTGACAGCGAAGAGGGTTACCTCAGATTACAACAGAATCTTGATCAGATGGGCCAATGGGCTGAGAAGTGGCAGATGGAGTTTGATTTAGATAAATGTGAGGTGCTGCACTTTGGAAAAGCAAATCAGGGTCGGACTTATACACTTAATGGTAAGGTCCTTGTTGCTGAACAAAGAGACCTTGGAGTGCAGGCGTTTGGTTTGCTTTCCTTTACTGATCAGAGTATTGAGGACAGGAGCTGGGAGGTCATGTTGCAGCTGTACAGGACATTGGTTAGGCCACTGTTGGAATATCGTCTGCAGTTCTGGTTTCAACAAGCCCATTTCCCTGGGGTGGGGGGACACCAGAACTAGAGGGCATAGGTTTAGGGTGAGAGGGGAAACATTTAAAAGGGACCTAAGGGGTAATGTTTTCACACAGAGGGTGGTGCGTGTATGGAATGAGCTGCCAGAGGAAGTGGTGAAGGCTGGTACAATTGCAACATTTAAAAGGCATCTGGATGGGTATATGAATAGGAAGGGTTTGGAGGGATTTGGGCCAAGTGCTGGCAAATGGGACTAGATTAATTTAAGATATCTGAATAGGCAGCACGGTGGCTCAGTGGTTAGCACTGCTGCCTCACAGCACCAGGAACCGGGTTCGATTCCAGCCTCGGGCGACTGTCTGTGTGGAGTCTGCACATTCTCCCCGTGTCTGCGTGGGTTTCCTCCCACTGTCCAAAGGTGTGCAGGTCAGGGTGAATTAGCCATGCTAAATTGCCCATAGTGTTAGGTGCATTAGTCAGAGGGAAGTGGGTCTGGGTGGTGTCGGTGTGGACTGGTTGGGCCGAAGGGCCTGTTTCCACACTGTAGAGGAATCTAATCTGTCCAAACAAATCTGGTCAGCATGGACGAGTTGGACCAAAGGATCTGTTTCTGTGTTGTACATCTCCATGACTCCACAACCAGATAGAGAGAACAAGAGACAGTGACAGAATGGGAGGGGGGGCATAAGGGAGAGTTTGTGAATGGGAGAGATAGAGCGTATTAATAAGAGAGGGTGTGTGTGAGAGTGAGAGAGAAACCGTGAGTGTGAATCATATAGTGAGCTCACAGACAGCTTAATTGCTCGTCCCTTTTCCCAGCACAGATACATTGGTTTGCTTGTTAAAGTGAGGTAGAGGACTGAATGATTTATACACCAATGGCCATAAGTTGAATTAAAGCATCATAGAACCCCGACAGTGTGGGAACAGGCCATTCAGCCCAACATGTCCACACTGATCCCCCAAAGAGTAACCACCCAGACCCATTCCCTACCCTACATTTATCCCTGACTAATGCACCTAACCTACACATACCTGGATGCTATTGCATGGCCAATTCACCCTAACCTGCACATCTTTGGATTGTGGGAGGAAACTGGAGCACCCGGACGAAACTCACACAGAAACTTGGGAGTGGAATTTGCAAACTCCGTAGGGACAGTTACCCGAGGCTGGAATTGAACCGGGTCCCCGGTGCTGTGAGGCAGCAGTGCTAACCACTGAGCCACCATGCCGCCCATAAATTAAGTTGAATCAAAAAGTGCGATGCTGGAAAAGCACAGCAGCTCAGGGTGTATCTGAGGAGCAGGAGAATCGACGTTTCGGGCATAAGCCCTTCATCAGGAATGTCAGCACCACACACTTGGCTCTGACCTCCAGCATCTGCAGTCCCCACCATCCCCCCCCCATAACTTAAGCAGCAAAATATTCAAAGACTTATTGTAAGGTTATAATTTAACACAACATGCCCATGGCCTCTGCTTGAGGAATAGAACCCTTGATCTACCTGTACAGACTGTTGGCTCTGTGTCAGCCTGGTCAATTTCTCTTCCAGCCATATCGCTTGTAATAAACAGCTTGTCACTTTCACCCGATCCACGCTCGGGTGGTCTCTGTTCAATTGGGTAACTTCTCCGGCATGCACCCCCAGACACAACCCCGAATCGGGTCAACACATTGACCTCAAGGTGGCCGACAGTAAAATCGATCTCAGACGCATATCCACTTGCACGGAGTTAAGAACTTTCCGGAATGGTTTCGCGACTCCACTGTCTTCCTGTGGCTGGACGAGTGACTGATTTATCTCCAGATGCAGTTGGTGGTCCACAGCTGATCACTTTCAGAAGCGTTAGACTGGACTCGGGACATTGAGCTACAGGGAGAGGCTGAACAGGTCAGGGCTGTTTTCCCTGGAGCGTCGGAGGCTGAGGGGTGAGGTTTATAAAATTATGAGGGGCATGGATAGGGTAAACAGGCAAAGTCTTTTCCCTGGGGTCGGGGAGTCCAGAACTAGAGGGCATAGGTTTAGGGTGAGAGGGGAAAGAAATAAAAGGGACCTAAGGGGAAACTTTTTCACGCAGAGGGCGGTACGTGTATGGAATGAGCTGCCAGAGGAAGTGGTGGAGCCTGGTACAATTGCAACATTTAAGAGGCAGCTGGATGGGTATATGAGTAAGAAGGGTGGGACTGGTTTAGTTTGGGAACGTGCTCAGCATGGACTGGTTGGGCCAAAGGGTCTGTTTCCATGCTGTGCATCTCTATGACTCGCTGACTCTAAAGTGGGGACAGATTATTCCAAAGAGGACCAAATACATCCAGACCCTTCACCGGGAACACGAGGTTGAAGAAGAGGGAGAGTTAAACCTCCAAAGAACCCATCTGCCCAAACCCCTCCCACACCCTCCTCAGTATGCTACAGTCTACAGATCACACCTTGGACCTTCAGTCACTTCAGAACCAACTGAAGCTAGATCCCAAGGGATTCACTGACAGGAGAGGTTAGCATGATCTAATCGCCATGACAATCACCAACAAACTGTCCACCCAGGCCGACAGGATGGTCAAGAAAGCACAACAACGTCTCTACTTCCTCAGCAGGCTAAGGAAATTTGGCGTGTCCACAAAGACTCTCTCCAGTTATCACAGCTGCACCATAGAAAGCATCCTATCCAGATGCATCACGGTTTGGTGCGGCAACTGCTCTGCCCAGGACTGTAAGAGACTACAGAGATGTGAACCCAGCCCAGTCCATCACACAAACCAGCCTCCCACCCACTGACTCCATCTACACTTCCCACTGTCTCGGGAAGGCAGCCAACATCATCATAGACCCCTCCCATCCTGGTTAGAATCTCTTCCAACCTCTTCAATCAGGCAGGTGATACAAGAGGTTAAACACACGTACCAACAGATTCAAGAGCAGCTTCTTCCCCGCTGTTATTAGACAGCTAAAATGGAGCTCTCAAAATTTTAATTTAATGCTAATCCTTGTGCACCTTCTCTTCAGCCGTAACATTGTATCCCTCGCTCTGGTCTATTACCTCAGTGCACTTTGCATGGTATGGTCTGCCTGTCCTGCACACAGAACAAAACATTTCACTGTACTGAGGTACATGTGACCGTAATATATCAAATCAGATCAAATGGCAGAATTGGCTTAAGGGGCTGAATGGCCTCCTGTGATGCTGCTCTGAACAAGGAGGTAGGGTTTCTCATGGAAAGGTTTTTATTTGAAAGGGAGACCCAGAGATGGGGTTCCAGGGAGCTGAAAGCACAGACCTCACTGGCAAAGTGAATTGACCTTGGGGACGTACAAGAGACAAGGATAGGAGGAGCACAGAGATCTCGGAGGGTGACAGAACGGGCAGAGGCTACAGAGACAGGGAGAGGCGAGATTCTGGAGACGTTAGAGACAAAGACGCAAACTTTAAAGTGCAGTCATTCCTGGGCTGGGAGACAGTGAACACGAGGAGGTGGTAGGTAAATGGACACAATGAAACCAAATAAATAGGTCAATTGGCATTTCATTGATGCAGAATTTAATGGCACTCCTTCTCTGAAACTGGATTGGGAGGAGTCAGCCTATTTTCTTCCTTTTCTGTTCATTTATTAAACAAAAAAGAATAATTCTCAGTTATGTGTGAGGCTTGGGAGATCGCAGCCTGTTGTTTATCATTAGCAACACCAGGTGGCAGCAGATCTCCACCAAAACTGAGAACTCCCTCAGCTCCTATTTCCATTGGGTCATCTCTGAGGGGAAGATTCATGTTCAAGTCCAATCAGAACAGCTGGTCCTTTCCTCTAGTTGCTATCAAGATGTACCCTTCAAAATCAGTTTCAGGAGAACAACTTGCTCTTGTTGATGGACACACAGTATTGACCAAGTCAAGTGGGTAACCTCTAATAGCCAATAGGCATGCTCAGCTTTGTCCCATTGGCTGCTGGGCGTTGGGAATTCTGGGCCTGAGTAACAGGGGCATGTAAGAAAATTGCTGGAGAAACTCATCAGGTCTGGCAGCCTCTGTGGAGAGACAGAGAGTCATAGAGTCATAGAGATGCACAGCATGGAAACAGACCCTTCGGCCCAATCCGTCCATGCCGACCTGATATCCCAATCCAATCTAATCCCACCTGCCAGCACCCGGCCCATATCCCTCCAAACCCTTCCTATTCATATACCAATCCAGAAGCCTTTTAAATGTTGCAATTGTACCAGGCTCCACCACATCCTCTGGCAGCTCATTCCATACACACACCACCCTCTGCGTGAAAACGTTGCCCCTTAGGTCTCTTTTATATCTTTCCCCTCTCACCCTAAACCTATGCCCTCTAGT
>NC_057750.1:13419128-13430125 GCF_004010195.1 Chiloscyllium plagiosum | reverse complement strand
CACCACCAACCACCAACCACCAACGGCCTGATGCATTTGCAGAGGCTGGGCTTCCCGGCCAATACCTGAGCCGTTGTGTGACTTGTATCTGGGGACCACTGGAGGAGGCTGAGATGGGGCTCTCCCCCCCTCAGTGATCCTGTCAGTTTGTGCACCCTGCTCCCACACGTCGTCTCGAGTCAGTGCCCAGCCCCCACCAGCTGTTCTGAATCTCAATCTGCGGCAAAACAGGAAAAGGTCAGGAATTCCAATAGTGAAAGGAGGCCATTCAGCCCACCAAGGCTGCTCCACCACTCAATACCATCGTGGATGGTCTGTTCATCGTCAACTCCAACTTCCTGCCTTTTCCTCAATCCCCTTCCTGTTTATCTTCCGGCCTTGAACCTACTGAGTGACCCAGCCCTCTGTGAGAAAGAATTCCACAGATTCACTCCGCTCCCAGGGAAGAAATTCCTCCTCATCTCCGTCTTCAATGGGCGACCCCTTTACTCTGAGGCGCCGTCCCTCTGGCTCCGAATTGTCTCACAAGGGGAAACAGCGCACTTCCTGCAACTTTAAGGGCATCGAAATGGTCATCGGATAAACATATGGACGAGAACGGAATAGCGTAGGTTAGATGGGCTTCAGATTGGTTCCACTGGTCGGCACAACACAGCGGGCCGAAGGGCCTGTACCGCGCTGGAATGTTCTACGTTCTAATCTCTCCACATCTCTCCTGTCAAGTCCCCTAAGAATTTTATGTTTCAATAAGTTTGCCTCTCATTCTTGTAAACTGCACTGAGTCCAGGAGGTCTGTTCAGGAAGCACTCCCTCCATACCTGGGGTCAGTTAGGTAAACCTTCCTTCTGCCTACAGTGCCAGTCCTTAGCTAAAGGGCCCAAGCCTGTTTACAGATGGATCTTTGGAACTCTCAAAAGGCAGTGGAAGAAGAGCCGTTGAATTTTTTTTTAAGGCGGGGGTGGACTAGGTGAAGGCCCAGCGGTATTATCGCTAATCCAGGTAACGTTCTCGGGGCCTGGGTTCAAATCCTGCCACGGCAGCTGGTGGAATTTGAATCCAATTAACAACCTGGAATTAATCATCTAATGATGACGATGAATCCAAAGCCCATCTAGTTCACTAAAGCCCCTTTAAGGAAAGAATCGGCCATCCTTACCTGGTCTGGCCTATACGTGACTCCAGACTCATAGCAATGGGGTTGTGGTTTAACTGCCCTCTGGGTATTTAGGGATGGGGTGATAAATACTGGGCCCAGCCACCAACAACCTCATCCTGTGAATGAATAAAAGACAAACAAAGACAGATTCTCGATAACCGAACCGAGGGGGTGAAAGATTATCAGGAGAGCGTGTGAGTGTGCAGTAATCAGGTCAGGCACCACCTTTAGTGAATGGCAAGTCAGGCTAGATGGGCCGAATGGGCTTCTCCTGTATATTCCTTCCCTGGTCTTTCACTGTTTAAAAGAAAAGGCGCTACTTTCGCCCTCTGTCCTCCCAAAGTATCCATAACGTTCAAAATGAGAAACTCTCGCAGAGTGGTCCTGGGTCTCAATGGGACAGTGGACCGTCTGCTGGGATAGGCGAGTGATACGAGGGAGCTTGGAGGTGAATCCTGGGGACGGGACAGCAAAGCTAAAAACCCCAGGGGTGGGGTGAAGCTGGTAACTTCGCATCGATAGGGAAACCAAAGCGATGTTTGGAAAAATGTAGGCTCATATGTGAGAAACCTTGCAGAGTAGTTACAGACAAATCTAGATTGAGGGGGCAATGTTTGGGTAATGGAATAAGCCAGGAATCCAGACAGATGCTCCAGGGATATGGGTTCAAATCCCACCACGGCGGAATTTAAATTCAATTAACAGATTTGGATTGGAAATCAGGATCCCTCAGTGAGGGGAATGGGGACGATGGTCTTTATTATTGTGTTAAAGAGCCCATCTGGTTCACTAATGGAAGGAAAATCTGCCATCCCTAACTGGTTTGGCCTACATTAGGCATTTAAGGGTCAGGTAGCACAGTTGGCTGGACAGCTTGCTTTTGCTATGAGTGATGCCAACAGCGTGGGCTCAATTCCCGCACCGGCTGAGATTACCAGGAAGAACTGGGGGCGGCACGGTGGCTCAGTGGTGAGCACTGCTGCCTCACAGCGCCAGGGACCCGGGTTCGATCCCAGCCTCGGGCGACTGTCTGTGTGGAGTTCTTCCCGTGTCTGTGTGGGTTTCCTCCGGGTGCTCCGGTTTCCTCCCACAGTCCAGAGATGTGCAGGTCAGGGTGAATTGGCCGTGCTAAATTGTCCATAGTGTTGAGGGATGTCTGGGCTAGGTGGGTTAGCCATGGGGAATGAAGGTTTACAGGGATAGGGTAGGGGAAGTGAATCTGGGATTGATGACCTTCATAGGGTTGGGGTTGACTTAATGGATCAAATGGTCTTTCTCAGAGCTGCAGAGATTCTGCAATGCTCATAATCCCATAAATGAATTTATAAAAGGACTTTCTCCTCCGATGTGGTGATGTGCTCCACATTGCTTTTCACAAATAACTCAGGGCCCCATAAACCTGGTTCAGGATGTTTCTCTGACACCGTCATACGAGGAGCAGGTGTTAATTTGTCCCGCAATACTCCCAACTCCCCTTCCTTCCCCACCTCCAGCAAGCACCATGAAGAGACTGAAGCGACGCGCTCAAACTAACAGCATCCGGTTTCCACGGCAACGCTCAGGGTTGGCACCAAAGTCTTGGATTTCAATCGAATTTTTTGCATTTTGTTTTTAAACCTCTTCCCCCCGTGCCCGGAGCTTTGGCAATGGTTCACCCTCCGGGCGCCATTTTGAAATCAACCCTCAATGTGCTTACCTGTCCCCACAGGTTAGTTCGGGAGGGGGGGGGAGGGCAGGTGGTTTGTATCTGGAACTGTTCGAGACATGGCAATCCATAAATTTACAGCACAGGCCATTCGGCCCATGATGGTGGTGAAAGAGTTAATGCGCCATATAAATCTGTCACCTCATTCCCTCTTCAAAGCTTATCAAATATTTGTCTCTTCCTTTCTACCTTGTGCGTTTACTGGACCTGCTCATTACCCAGACGTCCAAGGAATTCAATGGCTTCAGGAATTCCAAACAATAAAATCTGCAACTGTCAACTAATCTCAGTGACCATGACAACCACAATGGGTTGTTGGAAAAACCCCATTTGGTTCACCCAAGTCCCTTCCGGAAGGAAATCTGCCTTCCTTATCAGATCAGGCCTACACCTAACTCCAGGCTCTCAACAATGGGGGGGCGGGGGGGGGGGTTGAGTCTCAACTGGATGGTAAGCCACACACAGTTCAGGGCAATTAGGGCAGGGATTTACATGCCAGCCTTGCCAATGACATCCACACCTTAAAGAGAAGGAGTTGATGTTGCACATCAGACTCTGAGATAACGCTGCCCGATCAGACCAAAGCAACCCCACAGAGGCTGGTAGCGAATCACCCTTAATTTACACATGGACAGTCCTTGACTTTGACAGTGCCTCTTCAGAGCCAGCTCTCAGAGTGTCAGTATTTCTGCCACATCTCTTAGTATCTGTCAGGCCGGGCTCTTTAGACCAGGTTAACAGCCTCATTCAGGGAACTCACATTCTATGAGGTCCTCCTGGCTGACCTCATTAGAAACACTACATCCCTCCCCCAGAATCTGAGGACATCGGCATTTTTTTTTCTGGGAGAGGCTCCTGGAGCTTTTTAGCACTGGGACAGGTTCCTCCCATTTGACATCTGATTTTGGGTGGCATGTAACATACGGGAGCTCACCTCTTGTGCCAGGAGCACTTCGGTTGAATTTGCCCTCTTCTTCAGGCAGCAGAAACATCGAGGGGGCCACATTTGTCATGCCCATCTCTGATTCCGAGGACTAGTCAACGTTTGATGGCGAGGGTGACACATGGGTTCTGGCAGCCTTTCCAACATGTCTGAGGGGCAGCACATGTTTTGCTCCCATACCATTTGCAAAGTTGCAGCTTTCATCTGGTCCACGTTCAGTGCTGTCATACCCACCTGAACTTTATTCATCACCGGTCAACCATGACTCTTATCCACATGGGGCTATTTCCATGATTTGTACATCTGACTTTGTCCAATGTATCAAAGTGTCTCTCTCAGATTCAGTATGATCAGACTTAAGCTGGTGCAGAGTCTTCTACCCATTAGTAATTCGGCTGGTGCTGGTGCATGAGGGGTGATCCCATAATCAAATAAGAAGCACGACAACTAGGTATCCACCCTCAGGCGACTGACTGTGTGGAGTTTGCACGTTCTCCCCGTGTCCGCGTGGGTTTTCTCCGGGTGCTCCGGTTCCCTCCCATAGTCCAAAGATGTGCAGCTCAGGTGAATTGGCCATGCTAAATTGCCCGTAGTATTAGGTGCAGGTGTAAATGTAGGGGAATGGGTCTGGGTGGGTTGCTCTTCAGAGGGTCGGTGTGGACTTGTTGGGCCGAAGGGCCTGTTTCCACACTGCAGGGAATCTAATCTAGCACCAATCTAGTGAGGCTGCAGACTCTGTCTTCAAACCAGACTTCAAATTTTGGCCAGCTCCTTCTGCCAGACCATTGGATGATGGGTAGTATAGAGCTGTCCTTACGTGTCAAATCCCATTCAACTTTCGGAAATATCGAAATTCCCTGCTGGACCATTACCTGTGACCAACATCTCCCAGAGTCTGTGTATTGCAAGAAAATGGGCACGGTTTTCCTACTCTCGTCCCCATGTTTGACAAATGCACTCTGCACGTCCATCCACTTTGAGTGGACATCCACAATGACTAAGAACATTGAGCCCATGAAAGGACCTGCACTCTCTCCATTCTGGTGATGACGGCCCTTTTGGTTTCCCCCATCGCCACCAGCTGCTTCAGTGTTGCCAGGACCAGATGTCTCAGCGTCCAAACTCTGAGATAATCAGCTGTGCCTGAGAGTGTGGCAGTACCACCCATGGTGTATCTGCCTGGGAGAAGGCAGCTCAATACATCCACTTTGCTACCTAGCCTCCTGGACAATGTTGCAATTTGTAATTATATGGACTTAGTATTAGAGCCCACTGGACTGGGTTTGATAAGAACACAAGTCCATAAGATATAGGAGTGGAAGTAAGGCCATTCGGCCCATTGAGTCCACTCCACCACTTTCGGAATGGTAGGCAGTGACCAGTGGGGTACCGCAGGAATCAGTACTAGGACCACAGCTTTTTACAATATATGTTAATGATATAGAAGATGGTATTAGCAATAACGTTAGCAAATTTGCTGATGATACTGAGCTGGGTGGCAGGGTGAAATGTGATGAGGATGTTAGGAGATTACAGGGTGACCTGGACAAGTTAGGTGAGTGGTCAGATGCATGGCAGATGCAGTTTAATGTGGATAAATGTATGGTTATCCACTTTGGTGGCAAGAACAGGAAGGCAGATTACTACCTAAATGGAATCAATTTAGGTAAAGGGGCAGTACAGAGAGATCTAGGTGTTCTTGTACACCAGTCAATGAAGGTAAGCATGAAGATACATCAGGTAGAAGGCTTATAGCATGCTGGCTTTCATAACAAGAGGGATTGAGTATAGAAGCAAAGAGGTTCTTCTGCAGCTGTACAGGGCCCTGGGGTGAGACCACACCTGGAGTACTGTGTGCAGTTCTGGTCTCCAGATTTGAGGAAAGACATTCTGGCTATTTAGGGAATGCAGCGTAGGTTCACAAGGTCAATTCCTGGAATGGCAGGATTACCTTACACTGAAAGACTGGAGCGACTGGGCTTGTATACCCTGGAGTTTAGAAGACTGAGAGGGGATATGATTGAGACATATAAGATTATTAAAGGATTGGACACTCTGGAGGCAGGAAACATGTTTCCACTGATGGGTGAGTGCTGAACCAGAGGACACAGCTTAAAAATACCGGGTAGACCATTTAGGACAGAGATGAGGAGAAACTTCTTCACCCAGAGAGTGGTGGCTGTGTGGAATGCTCTGCCCCAGAGGGCAGTGGAGGCCCAGTCTCTGGATTCATTTAAGAAAGAGTTGGATAGAGCTCTCAAGGATTGTGGAATCAAGGGTTTTGGAGATAAGGCAGGAACGGGATACTGATTAGGAATGATCAGCCATGATCATATTGAATGGCGGTGCAGGCTCGAAGGGCAGAATGGCCTACTCCTGCACCTATTGTCTATTGTCTATTGCCATTCAATCATGGCTGATGGGCATTTCAACTCCACTTACCCGCACTCTCCCTGTAGCCCTTAATTCCTTGCGAGATCAAGAATTTATCAATCTCTGCCTTGAAGACAGGTTTCACAGGTCGGTGCAACATCGAGGGCTGAAGGGCCTGCACTGCGTTGTAATGTTCTATGTTCTATATCCCAGCCTCCACTGTACTCCGTGGCAATGAATTCCACAGGCCCACCACTCTCTGGCTGAAGAAATGGCTCCTCCTTTCCGTTCTAAATTGACCCCCTCTAATTCTAAGCCTGTGCCCATGGGTCCTCGTCTCCCCACCTGACGGAAACAGTTTCCCAGCGTCCACCCTTTCTAAGCTATGAATTTATCTTGTGAGTTTATATTAGATCTCCCCTCAACCTTCTAAACTCTCATGAATACAATCCCAGGATCCTCAGCTGTTCATCATATGTTAGCCTATCATTCCAGGGATAACAGTGTGAATCTCCGCTGGACACCCTCCAGTGCCAGTATGTCCCTCCTGAGGCGTGAGGCCCAAAACTGGACACAGTGCTCCAAATGGGGCCTAACCAGAGCTTTATAAAGTCTGATGATTCCTTCACCCTCCAGCTTCCTGATTTCTACCTGTACGTCTCCCTGGAAGGTAAATGGCCCTGGGAGGGCCTTGCAGAATCGTGGAATTGCTTCCTGGTCAACATGCCTTGGCTCCTTTGTAGAGCCCAGCCCTTCCTGAACAACTTCTGAGTATTTAATTAGGACTTCACTCAGGCAGCCATTTTCTAATTGAAAAATGTTGAGCCAATCTAGGTGAATCTCTCGTAACCAATCTCCGCTCATCAAGCTCAGGCCCGAGTCTTTTCTGACAATCACTGAGCCTGCTGCTTCTCGTAAGAGACCGGAATCAGAGCTGTCCCCTTAATCTGAAAAGGTCCGCCTGGTGTCGGTTCTCAGTCCAGCCGAGGTCTTGCACAAACCTAAGGGTTGAAATCCAGAGCGGATTTCGTAATTCTGCAGTCACTGAAACGGCCACGTTGGTATCAAATTCCAGTTGGACCAGGTGACCAGCTAAGCAGACCATCAATTCTGATTGGTTCTGATTTGGATGTTGCTAAGTAATTTAACTGTTTCAATCCAGCTGGAGGTGGACATTCCAGGGTCCGAACTCTCCTGGATCCCAGGCTATGAGCTCTCTTTCTCAATTTCGGTTGATTCAGACTCTTTGGTTGCCTTGGGTCTGATACCGGCAGCAACTACAATAGCTCTACTGGCCCAGATTCTGAAGAAAATGTTCAGCGTTTGGCTTTGTTTTGGGGTTTTGCTGTCGGCTGACTGGGAGAGCCTCAGTTCAGGATATGCCCGGAGTAAGGCTGCGCAGCCGCCTGCGCTCAAATCGTGGTCCCCGTGCTCAGTCCGACTGGCAAAGCTCCCCATTTCCATGGGAATACCGTGCACCTCATCTGCTCCCCTTCCCACATTTCCCAATGATAAGTCCAGGTGTACTGCCTGTTTGAAGTCCAGTTGGACTTCAGCTGGTAGGCATTTTTACATGGTTACACCGTTAATCCCTCATACCAAACGGTCCCTCAGCATCTCATTCAGGGTTAAACAAAAGTCACATGCCTCTGTCAATCATCTTAACCTTGTCAAAAATCCCGATTTAGAGTCCCCAGTTCTCGAACTGCCGAGTAAGAACAACAGCATCTTAGAATTAGAGGAGGCTTGGGTTTGTAATATCCCTCAACTACGTCCATCAAAATATCGAAGGATTTTAGGGTCTGGTGCCTCAGGGAAAGTTAAGCTCCGACGAACAGAAAAGCCTGCGGCTCCACGGGCTGCCCGGTGAATTACTCGTTGCTTTCCGTCTGCCTCAGGGGTCATTTGCCTGGGGGGGAAAAAAATATTCTTTTCACAGACTGGGCCTAGTCTTCGACAGTAGGGATGAACATTTCAAACTTCCCAAACAAAGGCCTGTTGTAAGAAATGTTTACCCCCCCCCAACTCAAAGATGGCTGTAATGAGCAGATTTCGTCAGGACTGGGCTTTACTCTCGTCACCACTGAGGTAGCTCTACAGAGAGCAGTGTCCTGTTGCCAAGTGACCCTTTATTAACACAAGAACAGTCCTTGTCTTTAGTCCTGCCTCTTCAGCATCAGGAACCACGTTTCTGACGTTCACCGTTTTATCTGTCAGTCAGAACTCACTGATAGGAATTAATTAACAGCGTCAATCATGGAACTCATAATCTATAGGCTCCAGATGGATGACCGCATTACAAACACGGCACAGACCCTGAGGTAATAAAGTACACTCCAGACCCTAACCCCTCGAGTGAACCCACCTCCCCCCAACACTCTCAGACAGTACATTCCGGACCCTCACCCCTCGAGTGAACCCACCTCCCCCCAACACTCTCACACAGTACATTCCGGACCCTAACCCCTCGAGTGGGGATTGGGGCCGGTATTTCATTCAAATGCTGCTGAGGGATCCTGCAGGTCCTGCAAGGATAACACTCTGAAAGTGCAGTATTCCCTCACTCCCACGTCGAGTTCTAACCATTAGTAAATCGAGCAGGAAAATTTGGGACAGTTACTCCAACAGAAGGTAATTCCCACTGATGTCATTAATAGAATAACGACACTGTTACTTTAATAACAGGGGGAAAGACACCCCCTTTAACAGGGGGTCCCTGAGATTGACAATCCCCCTTTAACAGGGGGTCCCTGAGGGTAAGACTCCCCTTTAACAGGGGGTCCCTGAGGGTGGGTCTCCCTCTTTAACCGGCGGGATCCCTGAGGTTGGGTCTCCCTCTTTAACAGGGGTTCCCTGAGGGTGAGACTCCCTCTTCAATTAGGGTCCCTCCAAATGCAAATGTTTACTGAAGGGTGTTTACTGAAAGTGAATCTTTGCTGTCACAGCTGCGGGAGAGAATTCCCAGTAAATGCGATTATGGGAATAACTCATCGAGGGCTTTTACACAGAGCGACATAGGATACACAGAAAAGGCCATTCCACTCATTGGGCCACAACATGTCTTTCCTCATTCTAACTCAAGTATTCCCAACCTCTATTGCTCTCTCCCTCCTCACATCTCCATCTTCCCATTAATGGTATTGATATTATTGACTGTAACTGCTCCTGACTATAGTGGGACCCACATTCTCCCCACTCCCCAGGTTTTTCCTGAATTCCTCCTTGGTTTTCGTGGTATATCGACATTCCCTGGTTATGTGCTTGTCCAGATTAGATTAGATTACATTACAGTGTGGAAACAGGCCCTTCAGCCCAACAAGTCCACACCAACCCACCAAAGCGCAACCCACCCATACCCCTACATTTACTCCTTACCTAACACTACGGGCAATTTAGCATGGCCAATTCACCTGACCTGCACATCTTTGGACTGTGGGAGGAAACCAGAGCAACCGGAGGAAACCCACGCAGACATGGGAAGAACGTGCAAACTCCACACAGTCAGTCGCCTGAGGCGGGAATTGAACCCGGGTCTCAGGCGCTGTGAGGCAGCAGTGCTAACCACTGAGCCACCGTGCCGCCCACTACAGGATGAGAGCAGCAGTTGTCCATTCAGCCCATCAAGCCTGCTATGCCACAAGAGGAAACTCTCTCTCTCTCTCTCTCTCTCTCTGTATCCACACAAACTTTCCAGAATTTGAAAGCGATGATTAAAGCCCCTCCATCCCAGCTCTTTGAAGAGATCGCAAGGCGAAGGGCTGAAATATAAATTAAAAAGAAGATTCCACAGGAACACAGCAGGTCTGACAGCTCCTGAGTCCAACAGAACTAAAGAACTGATCTCAAAAACATTACCTCTCATTCTCTCGACAGATGCTGAGGTTTTTTTTCCCAGCAAATTGTTTTGCTTTTCTTTAATCCTTCCCCTGATATTTGGTCATTTTAAGTGAAGATCTCTTCCTTTCTCGCTGTTTTCAAGAGGTCTGTCCTTCTTGCTTTTCTGAATTGTTTACTTGATTATGTGTCTGCGTTTGTGTCTCTGTGTGTCTCTGTGTGTCTCTGTGTGTCTCTGTGTGTCTCTGTGTGTATGTGTGCAGTGTGTACAAGGATGTGTGCATATGTGTTTGTGTGTGAATATAGAGTCATAGAGACGTACAGCACGGAAACAGACCCTTTGGTCCAACCTGTCCATGCCGACCAGATATCCCAACCCAATCTAGTCCCGCCTGCCAGCACCCGGCCCATATCCCTCCAAACCCTTCCTATCCATATACCCATCCAGATGCCTCTTAAACGTTGCAATTGTACCAGCCTCCACCACATCCTCTGGCAGCTCATTCCTTGGAAGCTGGATGTCTTGAAACGGTTAAAGGTGGATAAATCCCCAGGACCTGATCAGGTGTATCCGAGAACTCTGTGGGAAGCTAGAGAAGTGATTGCTGGGCCTCTTGAGATATTTGTATCATCGATAGTCACAGGTGAGGTGCTGGAAGACTGGAGGTTGGCAAATGTGGTGCACCTGTTTAAGAAGGGCGGTAAAGACAAGCCAGGGAACTGTAGACCAGTGAGCCTGACCTCAGTGGTGGGCAAGTTGTTGGAGGGAATCCTGAGGGACAGGATGTACATGTATTTGGAAAGGCAAAGACTGATCTGGGATAGTCAACATGGCTTTATGTGTGGGAAATCATGTCTCACAAACTTGATTGAGTTTTTGGAAGAAGATTGATGAGGGAAGAGCAGTAGATGTGATCTATATGGACTTCAGTAAGGCATTCGACAAGGTCCCCCATGGGAGACTGATTAGCAAGGTTAGATCTCAT